>NC_049222.1:40327968-40637510 GCF_011100685.1 Canis lupus familiaris | reverse complement strand
TGCCTTCGGCCCCAGGTGTGATCCCGGAGTCCCGGGATTGAGCCCCACATCAGGCTCCCTGCAAGGAGCCTGCTTATTTCTGTCTCTCATGAATAAATAAATACAATATTTTTTTTTAAAAATTTTAAGGATTACTTTTTAAAAAATAACTGTATCATCCCAACCATAGAAAAGAGAGCACCAAGCCATAGTTCCTGGTCTCCCTGATAAGGAGGCAAAGCAGGACAGGACTCTGCTGACTGTAAAGCCTACACTCTCCAGTTGGCCACTTAGCCTCCTCCACAGTTCTCATGAGATTCTCTGTAAGCTTAATAGACTGTCATTCTTTGAAGTTAGAATTGGTGATTTCCAGCATCTTAAAGTGAGGAAGGACATAAAGTGTTACTGGCTGGGTGACTTTAGGATCAAAGTGAATCACATGCTATTATTTATTCATATAATATGGAGAAAGTATATTTCACAGGGCTGTTATTTCTTATTAAAAACAGCTAGGTGGAAACAAAACAAAACAAAAAACAGCTAGGCGGGATAAAACCTCACTCCTTCACTCTGCTCCCTGTCATCCTTACCCCACACATACATATCTACTTAACCCAACTCTAAGATGGTTTTATTTTTTTCCCCTCTCCACTAAGGTGGTCTTACAAACCAGTCAGTCATTATTTTACTGAACAATGTGTTTAAAATGACAGGTTGCAATAAAAAAGTAATGAATAAAACAAAATAGGAAATATCTGTCACTTGGAATAAAAGCAAGTATTTTATGTACTACATCACATTATAAAACATGTTAATGGAGGTGATGGTTAAAAAAAGATCACTGTTGAAGGATAAATGACACTTAAGGAGCACAAGAGCAAGGTACAATCTAATTCCAGGACCAAAGGGCTCATTTGCAGTCTGAACCATGGCTAAAGCCAGTGTCTGTGAAATCAACTCTGACACAGAAGCAGTTCTTGCCCAGGATATGTTTTTATACCAAAACTCTATTGTTTTCCTCAAAAAAAAGTTTATTTTAGAGTGAGAACAAGTCACTACTATTTTTAAATCCTGGTGCATTCAAGGTAAGTAGTCTTCGTACAGGATACAATCAAATGATGATACACTTAAGTGATTTTATGCTGAGTCACATACTTAATATAAAGGCACATTTTACTGAATAAAAAAATAAGTGTTAAATTCTTGAGCTTTTAAATTAGAATTTCATAAAGTGCTTTTCATAAAGTCTCATATATTATAGTAATTAAGTGGATATAATTTCCTTTATAAAGGCACCTTGAAAAGTATTGGCACGTGGCATTTTGTCCTGCCCTCTCCCTTTTTTTTTTTTTTTTTTTTTTTTGGTAATTTTGATGTTTCTTCATATCTTCTCTTCCACTTCATTTAAATTTTCCTTAATCATCTGAATAACCAGCTCTGTTACAGAATAAGATGAACTTTAACTTGTCTCCTAAAAGGACAAGTTTCAGACAGTTTTAGGAGTTTAGCAATTTCTCTAGTGTATAAACAAATTCTTTGCGATTTAAAAGACAATTCTATTCAAGTGGCAAATTGAGAGCCAAAAGACTAATTCAGAGTCCATGATTTGAGATAGTGTTTTAAACGCATGTTTTATCTTCAAGGGTTTCTGCTTTTTTCTCAGGATTATCCGGAAATAAGTGGATAGCTGTGACAGGTATAGCATTTGCTTTATCCAATTGAAGAATTCCTCTGAAATACAAAAACAGAAATTAAACATTTCCTCCATCTACAGTTTGATGGTAAGACAAGGCTGTATCAGAGTTAAAATTAAATATATACCTGGGGTTAAGTGTTTTTGCTTCATTTTAGTTAGTTTATAATAGCTGGACAAACGGGAGTCCAAAGTCACAAGGGAGAATAAGTCACAAGAATAGCTGTTAACATGCCTGGTTTTATTAAAGCAGTATAGTAATTAAAACTATGCTACTGGCACAGTACTAGACAAAGCAGTGGAAGAAGAGAAGTTCAGAAGTGAGATTAAAGTATGTGGAAATTCAGAATAAGGTAACATATCAATTCAAGGGCAAAGGACAACTGAAATGACGGCAACTCTCTTTGGAAAACAAAATCATAACTCAGCTTACCGTATACACAAGTGATAGTAAAACATGTTTTAAGAAAAATAATTTTAAGATGGGAAAGGTCAACTTAAGAAAAATTTAAAATCCTAAAAGCCACAAAGGAAAGGCATGAAGTGCTCTGGCCCCAAATTTAACTTTTGTGTGATACCAGAAACAAGAGCAAAAGACAAATCACAGTCTGGGATTAAGAAAAAAAAAAAAACTGCAGTAGATATTATATGTGTGTAACAGATAAAGGAGCTCCCACATACTGATTATAAAAGGCAACACAACTGAAAAATGGGCAAAGGCTATAAACAGGCACGTCAGCGGAGAAATATATAGCTGATTATCACAAAGTTGCTAGACTCAGTTTGACCTGGACTTGCGAGGGACATAAGCAAGAAGAAAATGCAAAGTAAGATGAGATTTCTCCACAATAGCAAAAACAAAAAAGATTGTTCTCAGGTGTTGAGATACACACACCCTTTGACCCAGTAATTTCACTTTTAGAAGTCTATCTCCAGGGCAGCCCCGGTGGCGCAGCGGTTTAGCACCGCCTGCAGCCCAGGGTGTGATCTTGGAGACCCGGGATCGAGTCCCACGTCGGGCTCCTTGCATGGAGCCTGCTTCTCCCTCTGCCTGTGTCTTTGCCTCTCTCTCTAGCTATGTCTCTATGAATAAATAAAATCTTTAAAAAAAGAAAAAAAAGTCTATCTCCATAAATACACGTGCAAAGAGACGTACATTTGTATATTTAAGGTGCACACTAGAGCATTATTGGCAATAGTGTGAAACTGGAAGACACCTGGATGTCTACTGGAGGAGTGGTTATGTTATGGCCTACCTATGCTGTAAAACACCACGCCGCCAGAAAGAGGATCAATAAGCAATATGTGTGCTGATAGGAAAAGGTCTGATTCCCAAATGCATGGAGACCCCCTGGGTGGTTCCCAAATGCATGGAGACCCCTGGGGTGGCTCTATAGACTCAAGGCTACAGCCTATTTCATTTTCAAGATTTCATTTTGAGAGTAGTCACAGTTTCAACATCAGGTCATACTACACATTCAGTGAGGTCAGATCTTTGCAAAGTTGGACCTGGGCAGTTGTTGAATAAAAAGCAAATACTGGGGCAGCCTGGGTGGCTCAGCGGTTTAGTGCCTGCCTTCGGCCCAGGGCCTGATCCTGGAGTCCTGGGATCCAGTCCCGCATTGGGCTCCCTGCATGGAGCCTGCTTCTTCCTCTGCCTGTGTCTCTGCCTCTCTCTCTCTCTCTTTCATGAATAAATAAAATCCTTTAAAAAAAAAAATACTGTACAAAAGCTAATGTTGAACAGGAAATGAGGGGGGCAGTGTGCAATCTGATTCCCAGATAAGAATTTTATGTGGTGCCCTGTAGGCACACACATCTCGCTTGTAAATGTAACATAATGTATATGTGTAGTTGTAAATTAAAAAATATTCGGGACGCCTGGGTGGCTCAGCGGTTTTGGCACCTGCCTTCGGCCCAGGACATGATCCTGGAGACCCAGGTTCAAGTCCCACGTCAGGCTCCCTGCATGGAGCCTGCTTGTCTCTCTCTCTGCCTCTCTCTCTGTATCTGTCATGAATAAATAATTAAATTCTTTTAAAAAAAAATAGTCATGTCTCAGTGACTCGGTTGAGCATGTGACTCTCAATTTCAAGGCCGTGAGTTTGAGCCCTATGTGGAGTGTGGAGCCTACTTAAAATAAAAATAAATAAAATATTTAAAAGAATTAAATAAAAATTTTTCTTTTAATTTTCTTCTGGCCTAGATAAGAGCAACAGGAAAAAATTAGTGGCACACTTGAGACTGCTATGTACCAAAAAAGTTTTGGAGCCTCTGTCATTAGGTGAATAAAGCAATCTAGGGATGCCTGGCTGGCTCAGTGGTTGAGCATCTGCCTTCGGCTCAGGTCATGATTCTGGGGTCCTGGAACAGAGTCCCACATCAGGCTCCCTGCAGGGAGCCTGCTTCTCCCTCTGCCTAGGTCTCTGCCTCTCTGTGTGTCTCTCATGAATAAATTAATTTTTAAAATCTAAAAAAAATTAAAGCAATATGTGGGGCAGTTAAGAGCCTCGGTTGATAAACAATCTTATTATTATAAACATAATACTTTGGTTTTACCCAAATGGGACCATACTTTAATGATATCTTACCATGCATTTTATTTTTAAAGATTTTATTTATTCAGAGAGAGAGACAGAGACAGAGACACAGGCAGAGGGAGAAGCAGGCTCCATGCAGGGAGCCCAGCGTGGGACTTGATCCCAAGTCTCCAGGCGGTGCTAAACCGCTGCACCACTGGGGCTGCCCTACCATGCATTTATATCAATATACAGAATGTGGGTAAAAGATGCACACTCTCAAAGTTAACATTGATTAACAATGATTACCTCTAGTTATAAGAATTAAAGAACAGGGAAATGAGGTATTTTAACTGCTCTCTATATTTCTGTATTGATGAAATCTTTTACTACCAGAAAGTATCCTTAGGGCAACTGCCATTTATACTGCAAATCAGGTTTTTAATTTTCTATTGTGTCTCTTCCCACATGGAAGCCCATAACAAAACATTTGGTAAAAGAATTAAAAAAAAAAAAAGTGCAACATGGTTTTCTATACAGGTTTGCATAATAAAGTTCAAAAAAGGTCCTGAGATTCCTGGCAGTCAAAGGAAAAAGGAAAAAATTTATTAAGTTCCAGAATTTTCATTCAGAAAGAAATGGTAAATGTGAATTCTTCAAGGGAAACCAAACTAAAAGGTAGGAGGGATACTCCACAGGCACTTTGCATACGTTATGGTCTTTCAACAAACCCTTTAGGGGAGGGATTAGTTCAATGTTACATAGGAAAAAATGGCAGGCAAGCAGGTGGAAAAGTGAATGCTTGAATTGGGCCTCTTTTCCCATAAATCCTATGGTCTTTACAACATAGTACAATATAATTTAAGCCAAAGAGTGTGGTCGTCCCTATCTATGGAGATTTACTTCTATTAAGACAACTGAAGTGACTAACTTATTTTTCTTTCTTTTTTTTCCTAAGTAAACTCTGTTCTCAACATGGTGCTCCAGTTCATGACCCCATGATCAAGAGTTACATGTTCCACCAGCTGAGCCAGATGGGTGCCCCCTGACTGTTTAACTTACAAAAATACTAATAACAAATTCACTTTTACATTTATAATTTCTTATGGTTAAAAAAATCAAGCTGTACACAAAGGGAAAAAGTCAGTGTGGGGATCCCTGGGTGCTCAGCAGTTTGTTTAGCTCCTGCCTTTGGCCCAGGGTGTGATCCTAGAGTCTCAAGATCAAGTCCCATGTCGGGCTCCCTGCATGGAGCCTGCTTCTCCCTCTGCCTGTGTCTCTGCCTGTATGTGTGTCTCATGAATAAATAAATAAAATCTTAAAGAAAAAGAAAAAGTCAGTGTTTCTATCCCTGTTCTCATTCCCACTCATTAGAGATAACGTATTTTGTCATTCTAGAAATTTCCTATGCATTTATATACAGAATAGAAAAGTATTTACCCAAATGGGATCATACTGTTACACGTTTTCCCCCATCTAATAGAATTTGGATTCTTTGCATCTCAGCTGCACAGAATTCCACTACATGTGTGAACAATTAGGTAAGCCCTCACTGATAACACTTAAGTTTCCTCTCTTGCTTTTTACTAGCAATGCTACACCAACTATCTCACTGGTCTTCTAAAATCTACTTCATTTTAAATTGATACTTTGAGGTAGAAAATTATACATAGCAAAGCCCTCATTTCATTTTAGTCTAACATTGCATTTTCCATAACAGATATATGTTTCCTTTCTCTAATAGACTAAGTTCTTAGAGAAGAGAGTTTGTCTTACATCTGAATCCCTAAGACAAGTGTCCTGTTCATGACAGATATCCAATAAATGTCTTAATTTTGCTAACATTGGGAGACAAGCTAGAAAAAGGAACATTTTCCCTCCCTCTTGTCTTATAGCCTTCCTATTATTTATACTTTCTACTCTAAATAATACAGTAAATACAACTCACTCTTTAATCATTAAAACCACTAATGTTTCAAAAATAATAATTACTTACTTGTATTCACAAACCGGGAAAAGCACCTTTAAGATGGTTATTACCACGGCTGCTCCTATAATTCCAACCACCATGACATTCAGGAACATAAAAAATACTGGAAAAACACTGCTCCAGAACCGACACAGATCTTTTCTGAACTTTTCCATCCACTGACACATCACCTAAAAAAGGAGTTTTGATTAGATAAATCAAGGATCATTTAATCTCTAAGAGGCTTTAAAAATTATGTTCTAGTTTTGGGTGATGATAAAATTCTGTGTCTTGACTGTGTTGCTGGTTAGACAGATGTCTACATTTATCAAAACTTACCTAACTACACATTTTATTTTTAAAATTTAAATATTTTAAATTCAATTTTCCAACATACAACACCTAGTGCTCATTGCATTATGTGCCCTCCTTAGTGCCCTTCACCCAGTTACCCATCCTCCGACCGTCCTCCCCTCCTGCAACCCTTTGTTTCCCAGAGTTAGTGGTCTCTCATGGTTTGTCTTCCTCTCTTTTTCTAATTTTTTAAATTTTTTTTATTCATTTATGATAGTCACAGAGAGAGAGAGAGGCAGAGACATAGGCAGAGGGAGAAGCAGGCTCCATGCACCAGGAGCCCGATGTGGGATTCAATCCCAGGTCTCCAGGATCGCACCCTGGGCCAAAGGCAGGCGCCAAACCGCTGCGCCACCCAGGGATCCCTGTCTTCCTCTCTAATTTTTCCCCATTCAGTTTTCCTCTTTCCCTTATAGTACCCGCCCCTTTTTTAAAAAAGATTTTATTTATTTATTCATGAGAGACAGAGAAGCAGAGAGACAGGCAAAGGGAGAAGCAGGCTCCATGCAGGAAGCCCGATGTGGCACTCAATCCCAGGACTCCAGGATCACGCCCTGGGCTGAAAGCAGACTCAACCACTGAGCCACCCAGGCATCCCTCCCTTATAGTCCTTTTCACTATTTCTTATATTATACATATGAGTGAGACCATATATGATAATTAATTGTCTTTCTCTGACTGACTTATTTCACTCAGCATAATACCCTCCAGCAGTTCCATCATATCAAAGTAAGGATTCATCCTTTCTAATGGCTGAGTAATACTCCATTATGTATATATACACCACATCTTCTTTACCCATTCATCTGTCAAAGGACTATTTTTAAATTATTAAAGATTTTATTTATTTGAGAGAAAGAGAGCACATGCAGAGGGAGTGGCAGAGGGAAAGGGAGAAGCCAACTCCCCACTGACATAGGGCTCGATCCCAGGACACCAGGACCATGACTTCACCTGAAGGCAGACGCTTAACCAACGAGCCACCCAGGTACCCCCTAACTATATTTTAAATGGGTGCATTTCATTTTTTTTTAATTTTTATTTATTTTTATTTTTTTATTTATTTAAGATTTTTTATTTATTTATTCATAGAAATGCAGAGAGAGAGAGAGAGGCAGAGACACAGGCAGAGGGAGAAGCAGACTCCATGCAGAGAGCCTGATGTGGGACTCGATCCAGGGTCTCCAGGATCACACCCTGGGCTGCAGGCGGCGCTAAACCGCTGCGCCACCGGGGCTGCCCTTCATTTCATTTTAAAATGTACCTTGATAAACTCTGTAAATGTATCTAAAAATTATATCCTAATAATACAGGCATAGGAATGTTGCTTCATTATCCTTTACAGTTATTTATACTATTATCTATAAATTAAGTGAAAGTTATTGCTAAATGGTAAGAGGTTCAGCTAGTCTACTTTATGCAAAACAGACCAGAGGCAACTATGTTTCTAATAGTTGGCGGACAGGAGCAGGAGAAAAAGACAAACATTAGTGGCTTCTGGCCCAGATGGGGAGTTCACAGTGCACAAAATATGTTCCTATACTTAGAGAGTCAGAGGAGATGCTAAGGTGCATGGATGGCATGGGCTGCCTTGCTCTGAGGGAGGCAAGCAGGCAGGGGAAGGGTGCTGGCGTTTCAGCCAGCCAAAGGTGACTGGAGTTTTTCCAGCAACCCCAAATAAGCAATCCCAACCTTCAGCGGGAACTTCAAAGAAACCTCCAGAATCTTTTGAGACTAACAACAGACCTTGCTCACTTAAATAGAAATTATAAAACAAAAACAAAAACAAAAATTATTTTGAGTAAGAGGCCTTAGCTAATATGTATAAAGACATCAAGATACTCAGTCTGAACCCCAAATATATGGCCAGGCAACCATATGATGCCCTTAGTAATTTAGGAATACTTAACAAATGGAAATACGTTCTTACGTTTGTATCCAGGTTATTTAATCCTGGTAACAACTGCGTGATTTTATAGATTAAAGTGGATGCTCCATTGTACAGATAAACAGAGGTTAGAGAGACTAGGAGCTTGTCCAAGATCACACAACGAGTAAGTGGCAGAACCAGGATTCAAACCTACGTGATCGGACTCCTGACTGCACTCTTGACCACATGTGCTCGGTCACTGTTCAAGATCCTGAGGGCACCACGCATGTGTGTGTGCACCAGGCAGCAGCCACAGAATAAATAAATAGGAATAAGGATGGGAATGACTCTGGAACTGAAAACTGTCCCAAAATGGAATCCAATGACTTGATAATGATTATCTAACTATTATTAAATGAAACTTGAAAAGAACATGGGAATACCTGGAAACATCATACTACAACAGTGAGGAGTCCACTATTAACAATGTTTCACACTTCCAATCCTCATGGTTTCCACCTCATCTGAAATGCTATTTTCTTCAAAAAAATGTTTGTAATATCAAGATAATCCAAAATATTTTATTTACCTTGTATGAAGAAGGAGGCTCTGCTCTGAGAGGAGTCTCAGGTAGTTTGCCAGGTAAAGCGTCTTCATCTACAGTGGTTTCCACATTCCTGATAGGATACTGGCTGGTGGTCTGCAATGAGCTAACACTTTCTACTGAGAAGGAAGAGCCAAGTTACCAAAACGCTAGGTGCATTCTGGTGTCTCTCTTACTAGTTCCATCATTACTATACCAAACACATGTAGGATACTAAGAATTTATTTTGCCACAGGAGAAAAACAGTAACATTTGATTGTTCATATTTAAATGCCAGAAAGGAGCCATAACCTAGACAGTCATAAGGAGCTAGACCAGTTATGATCCTATCATCACGCAGAATGCACAAAGTCAAATCTTCAAAAAGTTCCATGTTTCGATGGAAAAAAAATGAATACTTCTTTCTCGAAAAGAACCTAAACACTATTCTTATCATGTATTTTGTGATGACTGCCCAGAATAAGGGTAGATAATTACCATAAAATATCACCAAGCAGTCATGACTGATCACTTTTTGTTTCAGTCACTCTCTATTAAGACTCCAGATAGGTTCCTGGAGTTCTTAAATGGACATATAAAGTAACAGGTGTTATAAAGCATTTCTGAAAGAAACCTACTACCAAACATATTAACTACGATTAGAAAGCCACCCACTAAAGAAATAATTTCCTTGATACCCTAAGTAACAGTCTTTTAAAGTACCTTTTTTGGAGAGGTTAGGAAGGGTAAATAAAATGTCACTATCTCGGGAAATAGAATACAGCATGCTTTCCTCCAAAGGTAGGGTGTAGTTTGAATGTCTGAGTATTCCCTGGTTCTTAACTAAAATATCAATTTCAGTAACATCCTTTTGTTGAGCCTATGAAAGAAAAAATAAGCAATTATTCTTTATTTTAAATAATGGATCTATAAGAATCTAAAACTAACTTTTCCTTTTTGTTCTCTTTAAAACACTTATCCTATTCACAATTACTCTTTATTCCCCATACTTTGAGGCATTTAATTAACAACTTTAATCTGAGTGTTTTAGAATTCAGTATCATAAGCTTGTTCTCTGTTCCATTTCATTTACTCAGCCAGAAGAAAAGTTGCAGAGTTATGAACGAAATTCAATTTCTTCACTCACTCAATTTACTAATGTTTGTAATATTTTAAAGTTATAAAAACATGTATAAATATGAATTTTTTAAAACTTAAGACTTCAAATGCTAAGTCTTCAAATGCTAAGCAAATGTTACAAGTAAAAAGTTCTAAAAGATTGGATACAGGCAACATTAGGATACCATTTTTCCTTATCAAGTCAGAAATAAATAAAATAATGCAACACATGCATAACACCCAGCACTAATCTTTACAGTTTAATTCCCAATTAATAATCATACTATCTTACTTGTTTCCCATCGATTTCTACTACCTCTTCTTGAATGACAATTAGTTGCAAACTGGAACCAGAGGTCATAGGCCACTCATGAACTAAAACCCTTACACTGACAATTCCAAAATACTCTTTTTCCTCCGAATTTTCAAGATTTTCATTCTTCACTATAAAACAAAACAAAACAAAACAAAAAACAGTTTTGAACAAAACAAATGCCACCCAATCTGTTACTGAATCTGATTATTTCAACATTTACATGGAACAAGACAATTACATAACAATTTCTTGGCCTTTTTTAATCTCCAACTTCACTAATGTTACAGAATTTATAAAAACAGAGACAACTTGACAAATCCTCAAAATGCTTATATAGTCATTTGAAAAGGGAAAAGTGCTCAATGGTCTTTTTAAAATTTAATTTGATTTTTTAAGACTTTATTTATTTATTCTTGAGAGACACAGAGAGGCAGAGACATAGGCAGAGGGAGAAGCAGGCTCCCTGCAGGGAGCCTGATATGGGACTCAATCCCAGGACCCTGGGATCATGACCTGAGCCAAAGGCAGATGCTCAACCACTGAGCCACTCAGGTGCTCCTCGATGGTCTTTAAACTACCACACTAGCAACATCATTCCCATTCTTTTACATAGTTTGTCAAGGAGGAACGAACGGGGCATAACTACTTACGAAGAAGGCCAGAAGACACAGCCCATCAATCTCATGTTTTAGTAAAGCAAGCACATTCATTCATCTGTTCTCTCATTCACAAAATCCAGGGACATAACGGCCCAAGAAGAAAGGACACGGAGTTGTTTTCTCAACACTTTCTCCAGTAAGTGACTCGCTGCTGTTGGAGAGGACAGGAATGGGGCAGAGGACAGGACTGCCCTGTAACTGGCACACTAATGGATGAGGGAAGGATTAGCTGCTGGCCCTACTTCTCTCTAGTGAAGAACCCCCCCACCCTGGGAGCCAGTGGCTACCCTATCAAGGCAGAAAACAGTACAGAAAAAGATAAATCAATATAAATCAAGGAGACCAGTGCAAAAGGAACACTTAGTTTCTCAAATGTTAGTCCCTCAAATGTTATCGTATGAGGATTATTCGCTAAAAAGGGACCCAGATGGACATTCTGCATGCAGACCCAGCTGTTTAAATGGATTCTGTGCCTTTATAGGCCTATTCCCTTCCCTTTATCTGGAATGTCCTCTACTCTCCACTCTCTCCTCATCCATTTTTTTTTTTTGAGATTTTATTAATTTATTTGAGAGTGAGAAAGAGAGAGAGAGCATGAGCAGGGATGGGGCAGAAGGAGAAGCAGACTCCCCACTGAGCGGGGAGCCCGATGTGGAGCTTGATCCTGGGACTCTGGGATCATGACCTTAGAAGAAGGCAGACACCCAATCGACTGAGCCACCCAGGCGCCCCATTCTCATCCATTTTTAATAAACTCCTACTTAGGCAGTTCTATCTACTGTATCCCTACATTGCTAAGTTCACGCCTTTTTTTAAGCAATAGCTTTTTTGTAATGTAACTCTTTGTTCATAAACCTATCTCCTTGACCAGGCAGCGTTCCCTTGACAGAATGCATCAGGTTTCTTGTTCTATGGCTTTTGTTCAGCAGTGATTCCATCCAGAATTATAAATACATAATTTAAAATAATATGCCATCATAAGTTATCGATACTGTTCAAACGCCTGGTCTGGTGGTTCTAAATCATAATGAGGCATCAAAACCAACTGGGAAATAGTACAGATGCCAGAGTCTGATCCCAATCTCTGTAAGTCAAAATCTCTGGGAGGCAAAGCCTAACTTGTCTCACTTTTTTAAACAGGTACAGACGTTTCCATTGAGAACCAAGTCTTCACAAAACGGTTCCTCCTTGACTTCCCTATTTCTATAAATAAGTCCACCCTTCTCCAAACTAGCAAGGACAAAAGTTAGCAGGTTACATTTGACTTCTTCACCCTCCTTCCCTATCCAGTTAGTTAGTTGCTTCCTTTGGGCCATTCCAGGTCCAGTTTCTCTTAACGTTTGTCCTTCTCATTCCCACCTACCTCCCCACCCAATATGGAGTTCATTAACTACTCGCCATTATAATAGTTACCTAACTAGTCCCTTCTTTCAAACCATCCACACAGCAGTGCCAGATTAACCTTCCATGACAGAGTTTTGATTATACAGCCGCCTTGCTCAAACACCATCAGCAGCATCCCTGTAACTCTTTGGGGGTTCCCTGAATGGTCCTTCTTCAGGGAGCACCTGCTGCTCCTCCCTCTCTGATCTGCCTAACCTCTCTCCCATCCTCCAAGCTCCTCCCTTCTCCTGTGGTCCACCTGAGCATGTGTTCCCTGTTTGCCCATCGGTCTTGCTCACAAAACAGTAGGCTCCTTGGCAGTCCATCTGTCTGTCCAAAGGCTGGTACACTATGCAAAAGAGAGTCGATGGATGAGAAA
The DNA here is from genome assembly GCF_011100685.1 of Canis lupus familiaris. Taxonomy (NCBI): domain Eukaryota; kingdom Metazoa; phylum Chordata; class Mammalia; order Carnivora; family Canidae; genus Canis; species Canis lupus. The sequence continues at coordinate 40,624,687 of NC_049222.1, read as the reverse complement.
ATGCAGGCCTATAAATACATCAAATTTGGTCCCTAAATCTGGCACCCCTGCTGTAGAACAAAATAAAATTAAACACACAAAAAAGCCCTTGATATTCTGACTTTTCTGACTATGGTAGGTAGCTTTCAAAAATGGCTCTAAGGGCAGCCCCGGTGGCTCAGCGGTTTAGTTCCACCTTCAACCCAGGGAGTGATCCTGGAGACTCGGCTCCCTGCAGGGGGCCTGCCCCTCTCTCCCTCTCTCCCTCTCTCTCTCTGTGTATCTCTCATGAATAAATAAATAAAATCTTTTTAAAAAAATGGCTCTCAACGACCCATGACCCTCCCATGAAGTGTAGGCTGGACCCAGTGACTTGTTTCTAACAAACAGAATAAAGTAAAAATGATGGCAAGTCACTTCTATGATTAGATTATAAAGGCTGTGACTTCATCATGCTAGACTCTTGCTCTTGCTGACAGGCTCCCTTGTCCTGTTACCGATACAGCCAGCTGCCATCTTGTGAGATGCCCTACAAGGTCCATGCAGCAAGGGAATGAGTGAGGCCTCTGGCCAACCTCTTGCAAGGAACTGAGGCCTCAGTCCAATAGTTCACAAGAACGAAATCCTGTCAAAAATCATGAGTGAGCCAGGAAGCAGCCCCAGCAGCGCCTTGAGATGACTATATCCTTACCAGAGAGCCAGAGCCACAGGTCCTAGCTAAGCCAAGCTCAGACTCCTGACCTACAAAAACCATGAGATAATATTGTTGTCGGCTACTAAGAATTAAATTGTGACACGGCAACAACTAATACACCTCCAAATAAGTTTGTTAAAGAATTAAGGAAAGAGGGCTTTTTGTTGTTGTTATATTTGTTTTGAAGATTTGTCGAACTAATAGGATGGGCATTTACTACAGTTATCAAAGAAACTCAATGCAACAACCGGGATGACCAGCAAGGTGACTGTAATATAGTAATACAGACAGCAGCCAGGTCACACTCCACGGGAAATTCCTAATGTGTATGTCATCAATGGAATTATTACTTATACCAATAATGGCACTTCTTTTCCTAACTATGAAGAATTAGCTTGCTGTATACCAACCTTCTCACTGAGAGCCACTAGTAAAGATGTAAACACACACATATACAATCAAAACCCACAGGGGTCTAGAGGCACCAGAGAGCTGAAAAGCCAGTCAGCATCCCAAAGGCATTTACTGATGCCCAAGCTGAACAGGTAGAGAGGCTGGAGAGCTCAACAGAAAGTAATGACTAAGAGGCCAAGAAGCTAAACAGAGCTAAACGGGCAGATTTTGGCAGTCTCATGTAGAGGGGCGTAATAGACGGATTATGGCTACAAAGGTATCCAGGGACTTGTGACAAGATCCTAGAGTGAAGGAAGAATAAAAGTAAGCTAATACTTTATGCGGTCGCCCCCCTGCCCCCCAAAACATTTGCTGACTACTAAGTCAGGCTGGGCTAAAAAACTGAGTATCTACCTAAGACACTATGAGGTTAAGCAGAAACTCTGGCAGGCTCATGAGAGTGAGGAGCATGGGACCCACAAAAGGATGGGCCCTCATAAACACCCCAAGTTTTCACGTAGGGCGAATGATGAGCTCCATCTGAGGAATAATAGTAACTAAGAAATAGACTACGGCTCACAAAGATGAGAATAGAGCCTTCCATTAGCCCAATCTTCAATTTAAAAATTAAGGTATTCTGTCCCTTATTATCATGACTGTCAGGGATTAAAGTAAATCCCCTTTGGAGCAAGATAATACTATCCAGACGCTTTTTAACTTTTCACATACAGTATCAAAAATAACAACACACACACAAAAAAAAATAACAACACATACTGAAGGAGAAGGATCAAAAGAAAAAACAAAACACATCCAGAATGGCTCGAAAAATTAGAGGGGGCAGACATGAACTTTAAAGTTACTGAAAGGGATCTCTGGGTGGCGCAGCGGTTTAGCGCCTGCCTTTGGCCCAGGGCACGATCCTGGAGACCCGGGATCAAATCCCATGTCGGGCTCCCGGTGCATGGAGCCTGCTTCTCCCTCTGCCTGTGTCTCTGCCTCTCTCTCTCTCAGTGTGCCTATCATAAATAAATAAAAATTTAAAAAAAAATAAAGTTACTGAAAGTGACAGGTTCAAGAAAATAGATGATAGGGCATCTGGGTGGCTCAGTCAGTTAAGTAGTTAAGTATCTGCCTTTGGCTCAGGTCATGATCTCAGAGTCCTCGGATTGAGCCCCGCACTGGGCTCCCTGCTCAGCAGAGAACCCGTTTCTCCCTCTTTCCCTGCTTGCAATCTCTCTCTCAAATAAATAAAATCTTAAAAAAAAAAGAAAATAGGGGCACTTGGCGCAGTCTATTAAGCATCCAACTTTTGGTTTTGGCTCAGGTCGTGGGATCAAGCCCCACGGTGGACTCACGCACAGCACAAAGTCTGCTTGAGATTCTCTGTCTCACCCCCCTGCCCCTCCCCTGTCTGCTCGTGCTCTCTCTCTAAAATAAATAAATCTTTTTTTTTTAAAGATTTTATTTATTCATTCATGAGAGACACGGAGGCACAGGCAGAGGGAGGAGCAGGCTCCATGCAGGGAGCCCAACGTGGGACTCGATTCCAGGTCTCCAGATAACACCCTGGGCTGCAGGCGGCACTAAACCCCACTGTGCCACAGGGGCTGCCTTGCCCATAAATCTTTAAAAAAAAAAAGAAAATAGATGACAAAATGGAGAATTTCACCAGATAAGTGTAAACTATTAAAATCAAAATTGAAAATATAAAATAATTTTTTTTAAAGAGGTGGGCTGGTATCCAGGGCCCAAGAAGGAGATGAAAAAAGAAAAAAAAATTAAAAAGAATAAAATGGGGGTACCTGGGTGGGTCTGGTCATGATCTCAGGGTCCTGGGATCAAGCCCCTTCTCAGGCTCCCTGCTCAGCAAAGAGCCTGCTTCTTCCTCTCCTCCTCACTCGTGCTCTATCTCTCTCTTTCTCTCTCAAATAAATAAATAAAATATTTAACAAAAAAACTTACTTAAAATAAATAAAATAAAAAAGAATAAAATGGACATCCTAGAAGTAAAGTCCAGTAAATGAAATTAACTCAATTAGGCAGAGCTGATAAATTTCTGTGCAGGAAGGATGAAAAAAAAAAGGATTAAAAAAGCACTAAACAGTGCAAAATCGATATGGAACCCTATGAAAGGGTCAAACATACATGTAAATGAAAAGCAAGAAGGGAATAAGAAAGAGGACTTATAACACTTTTTGAAAAGATAATGGTCAAAAATTTTCCCCAAAAGACATCAAGTCACAGATTAAAGAACCCTACACCTGGGGACATCACAGTAAAACTACTAAAAACCTAAGACTAAGAAAAAAAAAATCAAGGGCAACAAGAAAAAGAAAAAAAAAAAAAAAAAAAAACAAAAACCTATTATCCTCCCTGTAGCAATGAGCCTAACACTGATTCTCAATAGAAACTAGAGAAGTTAGAAGACCACGAAATTGGTCTTTAAAATGCTAGCCTGGGGATGCCTGGGTGGCTCAGCGGTTTGGTGCCTGCCTGCGGCCAAGGGCACAATCCTGGAGTCCTGGGATTGAGTCCCACATCGGGCTCCCTGCATGGACCCTGCTTCTCTCTCTGCCTTTGTCTCTGCCTCTCTCTCCCTGTGTCTCTCATGAATAAATAAATAAGTAAATCTTTAAAAACAAAACAAAATAAAATGCTAACCTGTCTTTCCCTATCTATAAAAAGATCCTCCAAAATGAAGGCAAAATAAAGATGTTTTCAAACAAAAGCTCACATAATTCACGGCAAACACATCTGCATTTAGGGGATTTCTTGATCTCTTACTCAGGGGAACTTTTTAGGCAGGGGGAAAATGAGGCCCAAGGGGAACACAGATATTCAGGAAGGAACAAAGAGCAATGGAAAGGGCAACCATTACCGTAAACATAGATGAGTACTGGACTACACAAAATAGTAAAAACAATTATGTAGTATAATTATGGGTAGTACTAGTATTTAATAACACAAAGAGTTAAAATGTATGACAGTAACAATACAAAAGCAGAAAGGGAATAATGGAGTTTATATTTTCTGAGGTTCTTGCATTGTTTGGGAAGTGATAAAAATTCCCAGTTTATTGAGCTCAGCAGTAATTATTAAAAGAATAGGAAAATAATTCAAAAACCAACAAGATAGAGGGGGAATGATCAAAGAAAAAATAAAAAAGCCAGGAGAGGGCCAAAAGGGAAAGAAAAAGGGACATGGAACAGATGGGACACAAATGGGAAACACATAATTCAAATTAAAGATTTAAATCCAAATATATTAGTTATTACATTAATGTAAATAAATCAAAATCCCAATTAAAAGACAGATTGACAGACTGAATTTAAATAAGACCCACCAGTATATGTTGCTTATAAGAGATTCACCCTAATTATAAGGACCCAGAGAGACTGAAAGAAAACAGCAAGATACCACACAACAATCTCCCTCTTTCCCACTTGCCCCGGCCAAAAAGCAATTACTGTTAAAATAATATAGATAAAATTGACTTTAAGGCAAAAATATCACTAGAGATAAAGAAGGGCATATCATAATTTTAAAAAAGTCCATCTACAAAGAAGACAGAACAGTAAATCCGTGTGAAATTGGTAATATTGTGCCAAAACATAGCAAAAATGAACAAAGCTGGAAAAAAAGACAAATCTACATAGTGGAGATTTTAACATACCATTCTCAGGAACTGATAGAGCAAGAAAGCAAACAGACAAATCAGTACTTCCATAACAGACTGAACAATATGATTAACAAAAAATTTTACCTGACACATACAGAACATCATATCCAAATAATCATATGATGTACTTTCTTTTTGAGGGCACACAGACATCTGCATTTCCTAAAACTGACCATCTGCTAAGCCACAAAGCAAGTCTCTAATTTCAGGAGTTAAATTTATACCCAGTGTAGCTCTGATGATAGAGGTGGAAACAGTAAAAAACGAAAGTTCCAAATTTTTTTAAAATTAAGCACCTTAACTTCTAAATGACCCACAGGACAAGAGATTGCACAACAAATAACTGGAAAACACTACAAACTGAATAACAATGAAAGTATGGAATAAATCAAGTACAGGGTACAACTGTTTAGAGAAAAATTCACTGCCTTAAATGTGTATGTTAAAACAGATGGTAAGAAGACTATACATATTTCTCATATTCTTTATTTCTTTCAAATACTGTGGTACAACATAATATATTTGCTTGTCTTTAAATAACTCAAGATTTTTTTTTTTAAAGATTTTATTTATTCATGAGAGATACACAGAGAGAGAGAGGCAGAGACACAGGCAGAGGGAGAAGCAGGCTCCATGCAGGGAGCTGGATGTGGGACTCAGTCCCGGGGCCCCAGGATCAGGCTTTGGGCTGAAGGCAGCGCTAAACCACTGAGCCCCCCGGGCTGCCCAACTCAAGATTTATTTATTTTTTTAAAATATTTTATTTATTTATTCATGAGAAGCAGAGAGAGAGAGAGGGAGAGACAGGCAGAGGGAGAAGCAGCCTCCATGCAGGGAGCCTGACATGGGACTCGATTCCGGATCCTGGGATCACGCCCTGAGCCAAAGGCACTGAGCCACCCGGGCGACCCCCAACTCAAGATTTTAAAAGGTTAAAAAGAATGTTATCTGAGACACCTGGGGGCCTCAGTTGGTTGAGTGTCTGCCTTTGGCTCAGGTCATGATCCCAGGGCCCTGATCCAGACCCGCATCCGGCTGCCTCCTCAGTGGGGAACCTGCGCCTGCTCCAGCTTCTCCCTCTCTCTTCCCCTCTCCTTCTGCCCCTGCTGTGTGCTCTCTCTCACTCACTCTCAAATAAATAAATAAAATCTTAAAAAAAAAAAAAAAAGTGTCGGGCTCCCTGGGTGGGTCAGCAGTTTGGTGCCTGCCTTTGGCCCAGGGCATGATCCTGGAGTCCTGGGATGGAGTCCCATATCGGGCTCCCTGCATGGAGCCTGCGTCTCCCTCTGCCTATGTTTCTGCCCTCCCCACCCCCAAGCCCCGCCTCTGTGTCTCTCATGAATGAATAAATAAAATCTTAAAAAAAAAAAAAGTGTCATCTGGATATAAGGATAGAAGAAACAGAAAACCAGAGAATTAGGCCAATAGCTTATTTTTCTCTTTATTTTTTTATAATTGTGATAAGTACTCCTCCAAGATTTTGCCTCTTACTTGTAAATCTCCCTTATTACCTCTCTGTATATTCTTACATTGATCTCAACCTACCAGAAATGCAGCTCCCATCAATGCCAATCTCACAAGAAAGAAATAGGAATACGCTAGGAATAACCAATATAAAGTAGGATTTGAATTTTAAACACAGTCGTATTAGTATACACTCCAGTAATGATGTATAGTATTAACTTAAAATGGAAATTCATCACATAAAGAACCGTGTTTCACAAATTTAGTATTACTAAAAACAGAACAATTACAGAAATAATTTAATAGTACTCACCTATCAAAGTCTGACAGCTTATTCGCGTTACACCACTATTTACAGGGAAGTCATTTACATATACCTGTCCATTCTCATAGGTTATGTTAAGAACAACCTTAAAATAAAGCAGCATATACGTTAATTCCAATGGTTTAAAAATGATGACAAATTCTTCATGTCAAAAATACATTACCTAAGTAAAATAGATTTGTGGGGGAAAATAACATAGGCTGCCTAATACTTAGCTAAGTTATATATTAAAAACATAATCAAAAGTAGACAAACCTGTTCTTTAGATACCTCCCCATCATCTTTCAGGGTAGTTACATTAATTCTGATGCTGTCCTGCAAAACATATAAATTGGATAGGTATGCATTTCACTAAGTAAGAATAACTCAGTTTTTCTTTTCCCCTCAATTATATTTATTGTATAATCACTTATAATAGCAAAAGAACATTTTTTAAAACCCAGCCTTTTAATTTTACAGCCTTTTTTATGCCCTCATTCACAATTCCAACTTTTCATAATGTGTTTTTTCTTAGTTATGAAATATATCACATTTATGAGCATATAATATGCAAATGTAGGACTTGAAAGAAAAAATTAACACTCATGTACCTACTCCCTAGGTTAAAAACTAGGGTATTGTCCACACCTTAGAAGTCCCGGGCATAACCCTCTCTGTCTTGTTCTCCTCCTTTCCCTCAGAAGAAATATCTATAGTCTTCCATGTTAATCATTTCTTACTTTTCTTTATACTTTTACTGTGTGTCATTCTCTCTAAACAATAAGTTGTTTAGTTTTATCTGTTTCTGTGCTTTATATAAGTGGAACAATTTTGCATGTATTCCTCTGGAACTTCTTTTATTTAAAACTGTTGATGCAACCAGCTGAAGACATTTATTTACAGTGCTGTATACAACCCATCAAATGATTACCAATTTACTTATTTTTCCACTATCAATGGACATTGGAATAGTTTCCAACTTTTTTGTTTTCTTTGAACAAGACTGCTCTAACCTTTTTTTTTTTTTAAGTTTATTGATTTTTCCTAGTAATCTCTACACCCAATATGAGGCTTGAACTCAATAGTCACATGTTCCTCTGACTGAGCTAGCCAAGCACCCCTGGTCTAACCCTTCTTAAGTATGTCCCATAGGGTCTGTGGACAAGTATGTATTGTGCACAGTTTTAGTGTCTCTCAAGGTATGCTCAAAAGCAGTTACTCAAATATTTAAATTTATTAATGACACACCTTCTAAAGAGAAGAAAACACTGTTAAGAAGTATTCACCAATATTTCTAAGAGGAATTACAGTTTGTCATTTGTAAAGCAAATCCTTACCTAAGTTTATTCACAATTAGATACTGTTATCCTAGAATAAAAAAAAATATTTTTTCCTGGGGGTATTTCTAACTTTGAAAATAGGAAAATTATTCATAATCAAAATAATATACAGGGGATCCCTGGGTGGCTCAACAGTTTAGCACCTGCTTTTGGCCCAGGGCTTGGTCTTGGAGTCCCAGGATCGAGTCCCACATCAGGCTCCCTACATGGGGCCTCCTTCTCCCTCTGCCTGTGTCTCTGCTTCTCTCTCTCTCTCTCTCTCATGAATAAATAAATAAAATCTTTAAAAAAAATAATATACAAGTGGATCTCTTAGCACTGTGACTATCTCCAATACTTTATATATTTCCAACAAATGAGAAAAAGACTGAAGTGATTTTATGAGACTGAGATGATGCTATTCAAGGAACAGGACTCTATTTTTTTTTTTAATTTTTTATTTATTTATGTTAGTCAGAGAGAGAGAGAAAGAGAGGCAGAGACACAGGCAGAGGGAGAAGCAGGCTCCATGCACCGGGAGCCCGACGTGGGATTCGATCCTGGGTCTCCAGGATCGCGCCCTGGGCCAAAGGCAGGCGCTAAACCACTGCGCCACCCAGAGATCCCAAGGAACAGGACTCTAATATGGAAAGCCTGTATTATACATTTGGTACACTTGCCAACTTGTATGGGGGCTTAGGAAGCTTCAGAACCAGTCTGGCTTCCTCCTGGTCCACCCTAATCTAGAATGAAGCATGGGCTAGAACCAATACACTCATCTCTAGAACCAACCAACATTCAGTAAGTCATCAAACTGGTGGTTATATTTTTTTGTGTTCTAATTCCAGCCAAGAATTCCTCTTTTCACTATACTGTTCTTCTAACAGCCCAGAGATAACCCTACAATGATGGCATTCCAAGAAACCTTTTCACACCTTCAGCCTTTCAGTAGTGAACATACGCTATACTGTTGTATACTTACTGCACTTACATATATCACTTGCATAGTGAAATCTGGGGTTTGTAAAAGACAGCAGACACTGTCCTGCTGTATTTTGTAAAGAACCAAATTCAATTAAACTTTTTGCTCCTTCCGAATGATTTCATTTCAAAAGAGACCTTAATCCCTTACTGCCCCCTGGGCTCAAGTTCAGAGATAGGTCATATTTCTTGCTATTCCTGAGAGCCTCTGACTGAACTGGAAGTTCAAGCTTGGGAGCCAGGGTGGCGGATACTTAAAGAGTGGGTGGCAGAACTGAAGTTTCTACCCACCCATTTTCAATCCCTCCTCTAATTCCTTCACTCACAAGATGCCCAGCTAGTACACATGGCTTCCTAAGGACAAAGGTAATAAATACCTCGTTTAAAATAAATGAATTAAGTTTCAGGGAAGTATATGAAATAAATACACATATAAGAAAATATGTGGGGACGCCTGGGTGGTCCAGCAGTTGGGCACCTGCCTTTGGCCCAGGGTGTGATCCTGGAGTCCCAGGATCGAGTCCCGCATCGGGCTCCCTACATGGGGCCTGCTTCTCCCTCTGCCTCTCTCTGTGTGTCTCTCGTGAATAAATAAAACCTTAAAAAAAAAAAAAGAAAAGAAAATATGTGTCCTCTGGATGTCTTTCTTTGATGAGCAAGTTATTTTAATATTAGAAGAATGTACTACAAAAATTTGCATTATTTTACAATGTGGGGTAACCTCAACTTCTAACAGTTGCACATGTAAACAAAACAGAAAAATGCCTATAGTCCAGTAGATCTGCATCACTGAGGGGATATGGAGAGAATTTTCTTGACTTCAGTTTTCTTACTAAAAGATTGGGATCCCTGGGTGGCGCAGCGGTTTAGCGCCTGCCTTTGGCCCAGGGCGCGATCCTGGAGACCCGGGATCGAATCCCACGTCGGGCTCCTGGTGCATGGAGCCTGCTTCTCCCTCTGCCTATGTCTCTGCCTCTCTCTCTCTCTCTCTCTCTGTGTGTGACTATCATAAATAAATAAACATTAAAAAAAAAAGGTTTATTTATAAAAAAAATAAAAGATCAAGTTAGGGATCCCTGGGTGGCGCAGCAGTTTGGCCCCTGCCTTTGGCCCAGGGCACGATCCTGGAGACCCGGGATGGAATCCCACGTCGGACTCCCGGTGCATGGAGCCTGCTTCTCCCTCTGCCTATGTATCTGCCTCTCTCTCTCTCTGTGTGTGACTATCATAAATAAAATAAAATAAACTGAAACTTTAAAAAATAAATAAATAAATAAATAAAATAAAAGATCAAGTTAGATACAAAAATGAACAGGTAAACAGATGTCATAAAGCATAAAGCCAGTATAGTAAAATATTAATGGTGGTCTAAGTTTGCGCTATTCAATATGGTACTCACTAACCACATGGGTCATTTATATTTAAATTAATTAAAATTAAATAAATAAAAGTTTAAAAACTCAGCTCCTCTGTTGCCCTGGTCAGCCATTATTTCAAGCACTCAATAATTACAGCAGTCTGGTGACTACTGTAATGGAGAGAGCAAACAAACACCATCACTACATGGAAGTCCTGTAGATGACACTTATCTAACATGGTGACCACTGTGACATTCTTTCAAATGTTCTGTACATTTGAAAAATTTCAAAATAGGAGTGCTTGGGTGGCTCAGTCGGTTAAGCATCCAATTCTTGATCCGGCTAAGGGCTTGATCTCAGTCAAGGTTTTGAGTTCAAGCTCCTTAATGGTCTCTATGCTGGGCATGGAGCCTACTTAAAAAAAAGAAAAATTTCAAGATAAAACATTGAACAATTTAGATCAAGAGGCTTCAGCTTCCCGTGTAAACATTTCCAAGGAATGAGATGCTCCCTCTCTCTGTTCAGCATTCTTTCATCTATGAAATTCTGAGGTTTTTTTTTTAATATTTACTTATTTGATTTTTTTTTTACTTATTTGATTTTTAAGATTTTACTTTATTTATTCATGAGAGACACACAGAGAGAGGCATAAACACAAGCAGAGGGACAAGCAGGCTCCACACAGGGAGCCCGATGCGGGACTTGATCCCAGAACTGGGATCACGCCCTAAGCCGAAGGCAGACACTCAACCGCTGAGCCACCCAGGCGTCCCTATTTATTTGAGAGAGAGAAAGAGAGAGAGAGAGCGCACCAGAGGTGCGGAAAGGCAGAGGGAGGAGCAGACTTTCCACTAAGTAGGGAGCCCAAAGTGAGGCTCTATCCCAAGATCCTGAGATCACCACAGCCCAAGGCAGATGCTTAACTGACTGAGCCACCCAGGTGTCCCTGAAATTCTGAGTTTAGATCTGGACTTTCCAAAAGTGGAAGGAAGGCATTAAAAGGCAGAACTGAAATGACAACCTCAATGACCTCATTAAGCCCACAGTGCAGTACTTTCAGCTTGCAGTCAAAATGCATTTTTCTCAGACTATAGGGACAGACTCAAATGTCTTTGGATTCACTAGTTGATGATCATGAATCTTTAAAATTTAGAAAATAATGTATTTCCAGAACTTTAAAAATCATTTCATTTTTATCTGGTCTCTTGATGCTGGCCAATCACATTCCTATTTTTAACCAGTTGCAACTGTGGTCCACATACAATTTCAGATACAAGGGGTTCTTTAGGCTTTCATTGTTGTGGTTTTTTCTTTTTTTAATTTATTTACTCATGAGAGACAGTGAGACAGAGAGAGAGAGAGAGAGAAAGAGAGGCAGAGACACAGGCAGAGGGAGAAGCAGGATCCATGTAGGGAGCCCGACGTGGGACTGGATCCCAGGTCTTCAGGATCAGGCCCTGGGCGGAAGGGGGCGCTAAACCGCTGAGCCACGGGGCTGCCCTGTTGTGGTTTCTTGAAATGCCCCAGTAGGGGCACCTGGATGGCTCAGTAGTTAAGTCTGCCTTTGGCTCAGGTCCCCATCTGGGGGTTCTGGGATCAAGTCCTGCCTGCATCAGGCTCCTTGCAGAGAGTCTGCTTCTCTCTCTGCGTCTCTCTGTGTGTCTATCATGAATAAATAAAATCTTAGAAAAAAAATACTGAAATGCCTAGCAGAACTGAAACTGAGATATGCTGGTTATTTCTCTTCTCGGAGAAAGTAGTGTTATTAAAAGTTTAGGGACGTCTGGGTGGCTCAGCGGTTGAGCGTCTGCCTTCGGCCCAGGGTGTAATCCTGGAGTCCCGGGATCAAGTCCCACATCAGGCTCCTTGCATTGGAGCCTGCTTCTCCCTCTGCCTGTGTCTCTGCCTCTCTCTCTCTCTCTCTCTGTCTCTCATGAATAAATAAATAAAATCTTTTTTTTTTTAAAGTGTTTTTAGAAAAAAAGTGATACGGTGTTAAGTCACCCCTGAATTTAGAGTGTTCAAGTCTTGACCAGTAAGGAACAGTATACCTATATTGTTTCTTTTCATTCTGGGAAAGTCCCCTTTTTAAAATCTTCAAACTTTTCCCAATCATACATTCAATCGATGAATGGCAAATACTGGCTTATTTCAGCATGACTCCCGGCGAAAGCGGTTAAGAAGCGGCCACGCTGCAGCCCAGGGGCGCAGGGGTGCCCCAACTTTAGCTGGCCGCAGAAGCCCCTGGGGCGGAGGGCTTGCGGACACCCACGGGCGGGCCCCACCCCCAGAGCATCGGGTTGGCGCGAGGCGATGCCGGTGGGGCTGGGCTGGTCCCGCCACGCTCCAAGAGCCGCCGCCGCTAACCGAAGCGTCGGGTCGCGGGCCTCTCCGCGTGCGGTCCCGTCGGCCCCGAGCCGTGCGCGCCCCGCTCGCGGAGGGGGGGGGGGGGGGGGGCAGGGCTTCCCGCCGCCGCCGGGCAGACAGGTGGCCGGGGATCGCTCCCCTTCCCGAGCACAGAAGGCACGGACACCGCCTGGCCCCGGGGCCGGGGCATCCCCGGGAAGGCGCCATTACCAAAGGCTGAGAGAGAGCACTTGTGATCGTCCTTCCGACGGCAAAACCCCCTCCGCTGGCCACGGCGGGACGGCTTGGGCTGCACGAGGCGCCACCGCACACCAAGGACCGCGTTTCGCTCTCTCGCCTCCTCCTCCCTGGCTGCCCCAGGGCCTTGGGGCTGCTCCCCACTCCTCTCCTGGGCACCCGGACCCCGCCCCTGGCCCGCCGGCCGGTGGCAACAAACATACGGACGCCGAAGTCCCACGACTCCCGCCCGGGCCTCCCCGGAGGCTCGGGGCGGAGGAGCGGCCGAGCGGCGCCCGCCCTGCCCTACCTTCAGGGCCCGGGATCGCAGTGGCAGCTCTTGGGTAACCGTCATCAGCCACCCGGCGGCCGGGAGCGCCGCGAGCAGGAGCAGCCGGAGGGCAAACGGCGCCGGCGGAGAGCCCTCCATCTTGGACAGGCCGGCGACGGCGGACGGCCGGGAGCCGAGGGCCGAGCCCGCCGTGGGGGCGGGGACGGGGCGGGGGCGGGGCGAGCCCGGCGGGGGGCGGGGCCCCGGGTGAGGGGGCGGGCCGGGCCCGGGAAGGAGCCAGTGGCAGGGACCGCTCCGCTCCGGGAAAGGCGGGCTGCGCATGCGCGTCGCCGCCAAAGGTGGGGGCGGAGTCAAGCCGGGGCGGGTCCGATTTCGTCATTAGACTGGCGGTCTGGATTGGAGAGAGCGGCCGACCCTAGGAGGGAGGATGTTTTCGTTGACATTACTTTAAAATTAGTGTGTACTAACAGAACTAGTATATGTACGTATGCACATAGCTATATCTCTGTGTGTATATATTTTACATGTGCATAAAATGAGAATAATGGTAATATCAAAGAAAACTACATTATAGACAGAATATGTCACGTTTAAAGGGGGAATTTTATTAAATCGGTAGTTCTCACCCTTGGCTGCTCCTGGGAATTGCCTGGGCGGTTTTAAAAATTACTGGTTCGGGGCACCTGGGTGGCTCAGTGGTGGAACACCTGCCTTCCCCTGAGGTCGTGATCCCAGAGTCGAGTCCCCGCATCGGGGTCCCTGCAGGGAGCCCCTGCTCTCCCTCTGCCTAGGTATGTCCCTGCCTCTCTCTCTATCTCACATGAATAAATAAAATCTTTTTAAATAAATAATAAAAATGACTGTTCTGGAGTCTTACAGGGCAGCCTAGTTTCTGATTTAATTAGTCTGGGATGCTATTCCCCCGTGTTTATTGCACCAGGGCTGAGGATAAGCCGCGCATCCAATGTTCAACCCTCAGTGGATCACTGTAGGCGCCATGGGAACAATACTCCCGGCAGGAAGCTACTCCACCTGCCCTCTGGGCTCTTTTCTAGTCAGTCTCTTAATCTACAAAATGAAGATGATAGACTTCTCTCCTCCCCCCTCACCTTCTTTTAAAAAAAGATTTTATTTATTTATGAAAGACACAGGCAAGGGAGAAGCAGGCTCCATGCAGGGAGCCCGACGTGGGACTGGATCCTGGCACTCCGGGATCACTCCCTGAGTCAAAGACAGACACTCAAAAAAAAAAAAAAAAAGAAAAAAAAAAAAGACAGACACTCAACCGCTGAGCCACCCAGGCGTCCCTCTTTCCTCTTTCATATTTAAAAATAAATATTTTATGAAACTCTCTAAAGCAGAGAATACCAGGAAAGTCAGGCATTTCAGATTAATATTGAATATTGATTGAGAACTTGGAGACACTGCCATTCGAGGCAGAATTAGAAACGTTTAGTCTTTTTAACTTTGACATGGAAAGAACACAAGTCTGTTTCACATTTAGCCCTTTATATCAACCCCTCTCCCAATAAAATCTTGGTAGGGTATACTAAAAAATCATTCAACTAACTCCTTGCCTGCAGTAAGATATGCAACAACAACATTATCAACTTGCAAGTGGTTTCTGCAGTGAAGTCCCACTCACTCTTGGGTTCCAACTGCAACCACCTGGTTTTTCACTCTATTTCAGACTGCTGGGATCAAAAACGAATCTGGAGATCAGAACACATTACATGAAAAAGTAGACATGGAAAGTGAAGTAGTCTGTTTCCCAACAGATCCCTTCTCATAGTCTGACAATTCATTATCTTTCTACTTTTTTGTCTCCATGGCTAGCTCTGAGCTCTAGGAAGGCTGCTAGAGGGATACTTGGGTCGCTCGGTCAGTTAAGTGTCTGCCTTCAGCTCAGGTCATGATCTCAGGGTTCTGGGATAGAGCCCAGAGTTGAGCTCCCCACTCAGCGGGAAGCCTGCTTCTCCCTCACCATCTGCTACTCCTTGTGCTCGCTCTTTCTCTCAGATAAATGAATAAAAAAAAAAAAAAAAGAGTGCCTGGGTGGCTCAGTAAGTTGGGTGTCTGCCTTCCGCTGGGGTCATGATCCCAGGGTCTTGATATCCAGTCTCAATTCTGGCTCCCTGCTCAGCGGGGAGCCTGCTCCTCCCTCTCCCAGTCCCCCTGCTTGTCCTCTCTCTTTCCCTGTCAAAATCTTAAAAACAAAACAAAACAAAAAAACCCAAAAAACAAAAGAAGAAGCCTGCTAGAGTTGGAGTTTATTGGAGGTTTTGGCAATAGGCAATTCTCTACCACACCAATAGGCAATTCTCTACCACACCGGCTAAATGTCCTACAATTTAATTCAGTTCTGATAGTATCTACTTAGAGATTACATCAGATTCCACAGGAAAATGGCTCTGTCCACCAAGACAGCCACAGCCTCCTCTCACCCACACACACTTCAGATGCTAACTACAAGCCCAGGTTATTACCTGCGCTTCTGACCAATCAGCTACAGAGCAGAGGTTCCAATGCCATGGCCCCCACCCCCCACGCCCACCCCCATGGATTAATTTGCTAGAGCGACTCACAGAACTCAGGGAAACACTTGTGTTTACCAGTTAATTAAAAGAGTACAGATGAACAGCCTGGTGCAAAGAGATGCGCAGAGTAAGGTCTGTAGAGTAAGGGAAGGGGTGGAGCTTTCGTGCCCTCTCCAGGCAGGCCATACTCCTTGCTTCTCCCCCTGTTCACCAAACTTGAAGCTCTCTGAACCCTGTACTTAAGAGATTTTAATGGAGGCATCATCAATCATTAACTCCATTTTCAGCCCTTGTCTCACCTCAAGAGAATGAGGGGCAGGGCTGAAAATTCTAAGCTTCCACTCACATCTTGGTCTTTCTGGTGACCAGCCCTCATCCAGGAGCCCGCCAGAAGCCCACGCAGAGTTACCTCACTAGAACAAAAGACACTCTTATCACCCAGGAAATTGCAAGGGTTTCGGAGCTCTGTGTCAGGAATAGAGTCAAAGACCAGTATTAGGGGCAACCTGACTGGTTCAGTTGGTAGAGCATGTGACTCTCAATCTTGGTGGGGTATGAGTTCAAGCCCTACACTGGGCCTGGAGCTTACTTCGAAAACAGAGAGAGAGGGACACCAATCTTAGAACAAGGGATGCTCCTAGTATTCTTATCACTCAGGAAATTACAAGGTTTCAGAAGCTCCATGCCAGGAACTGGGGGCAAAGACCAATATGTATTTTCTATTAATTTACCTTTTATAGGCAACAACCGATCCAGAGCCCATATTCTAAATCCCCTCCTCTATCAGGCTTTTAAGGTCCAGGAGGCAATATTCCTCTGTCCTAATCATCCCAGGGCCAGGTACCAAACAACTAGAGATAGATTTTACTTTATTTTTTTAAAGATTTTATTTATTCATGAGAGATGGAGAGAGAAAGAGGCAGAGACACAGGCAGAGGGAGAAGCGGGCTCTCCTCTAGAGCCTGACATGGGACTTAATCCCGGACCCCAGGATCAGGCCCCAAGTCAAAGACAGACACTCAACTGCTGAGTCACCCAGGCATCCCTAGAGATAGCTTTTATACTCCAGAGACTGCTGAAATTATTCAAATTAGCAGATTCCGGGATCCCTGGGTGGCGCAGCGGTTTGGCGCCTGCCTTTGGCCCAGGGCGCGATCCTGGAGACCCAGGATCGAATCCCACATCAGGCTCCCGGTGCATGGAGCCTGCTTCTCCCTCTGCCTGTGTCTCTGCCTCTCTCTCTCTCTCTCTGTGACTATCATAAATAAATTAAAAAAAAAAAAATTTAAAAAAAAATCAAATTAGCAGATTCTAAGCCTGTTTATCCTCCTTTGTCTCACCTTCTCCAGGGAACCACAATAAGGACTCCTGTCTACAGTTTCCTCTGGGCTCCTTCCACCCCTCCTGACCAACCCTGGTATTTTTCTCTTTGGCCTTGCATGGCATGGTGTGCCTCCTCCCTGTGCCCCCCACCCCTTACCCCTTTGAGAATTGTAACTATCTTTTCAATGGCAATCATGTTCTGATCTGTTGGCTTCATCATTCGTGAATAATAATAAAACCTACATTTTTTTTAAAGATTTTATTTATTTATTCATAGAGACACGAGAGAGAGAGAGAGAGAGAGAGAGAGAGAGAGAGAGAGAGAGAGAGAGGCAGAGACAAAGGCAGAGGGAGAAGCAGGCTCCATCCAGGGTCTCCAGGATCACACCCTGGGCTGCAGGCGGCGCTAAACCGCTGCACCACTGGGGCTGCCCAAACCTACATTTTTAAACACCATACTAATATCTACTAAAACGTTTAATGATAAAATAATCACAACAAAGAAAAGGCAGTTAAAGTTCTTGACAAGGACAGGCAAATGAAGAAACAGGTAAAGATTGCCTCCAACGAGGCAAAACGTCCTGCTTTCCAGCCAGCCAAAAATGTTCTCAAACCCCTGGACTACCACTGTCCCAGATATATTACTGTAAATGTTATGACAACGTGACTGGGATGAATCTCAGTTCACCCAACTAAGATTCCTCAGGGTGTGGGGATAAGCTGGACAAGGAACAGAAGGTGAATAAAGAAAATCGTGCTAGACTTGCCAAACACAGGAATACTTCTGCACCACATATGATCATAAATATGTTTTTTTGTTCATGCATTTAGCCATTTAATATCAGGATTTTACTTTTGGCGATTTTAGTAAGGCTGAAGACATTTGAATGTGGTTGTTCAGATTAGCTATATAAAGTGATGTCAACAGAGAAATTAGTTATGATGGTTGATGATGTTGATATTTAGAAGGGAATACAGATTTACTAACCTTTTCTCTAGACTAAATCTACTTTAGTAGTTACATTTGGTAGAATTCTGAAGGATATCTCATTTTTTAAATAAGATTTTATTTATTTATTTGAGAGAGAGCACAAGCAGTAGGGAGAGGCTGAGAGGGAGGGGCCGAGGGAAAGGGGGGAGCAGATTTGAGGCTGAGCAAGGAGCTGGATGGGGGGACTCCATCTCAGGACCCTGAGATCATGACCTGAGCGGAAGGCAGATGCTTAATCAACTGAGCTACCCAGGTGCCCATGGATATCTCATTTCTTTTCACCTATGTATCTACTATATAAACCACTTTAAGTATTTATACCATTAGAGTTCTAAGTGTATAAGATGCTGACAAGCATAAATTATATAACATCATGAAATAATATTTTCCCTACGAAGGTAGAAGAATATTTGATATTTAGTGATATATCAATGTGTATATGCATATATAAGTATATATGTATAGATAGTAGAGCATAACTTAAAGATATAGCAAATTACACACTGAACAATAAATAAGGTATTTTTTTTAAAGATTTTATTTATTTACTCATGAGAGACACAGAGGGAAAGGCAGAGACACAGGCAGAGGGAGAAGCAGGCTCCATGCAGGGAGCCCGATATTGGACTTGATCCGGGGACTCCAGGATCACCCCCTGAGCAGAAAGCAGATGCACTCAACTGCTGAGCCACCCAGGCGTCCCCATGCCTCAAATTTATTATGCAAATTTCTAATTCTTTGAATAATCCAAATTTTCTTTAAAAATCATTTAATTTTTCCAAATCCTTTTTTTTCTTGATCTATTTCTTTTAAGCATACATACACAGAAGTTTACCAAATATTACCCTTTAATCTCTAGTCTTACTATTAAAATTATACTGGGAAAAGATTAGTATACGTGCTGCAGAAGCAAGCACTAAATTGGGAAAAAGATTACATGAGTTTTATACAGTGTCCAAAATACTTGTACCGGGGATCCCTGGGTGGCTCAGCAGTTTAGTGCCTGCCTTTGGCCCAGGGTGTGATCCTGGAGTCCTGGGATCAAGCCCCACATGGGGCCTGCTTCTCCCTCTGCCTGTGTCTCTGCCTCTCTCTCTGTGTGTCTATCATGAATAAATAAAAAATAAAATCTTAAAAAAAAATAGCTGTACCATTTTACATTCCCATCAACAGTTTCATTGTTATTTTCATTTGCATTTCTTTGTCAATATTCATTCACTCAACTATTATTTATTATCCATTGTGTGGCACACGGTCATGGCACTGGGGATACAGCAGTAAACAAAACAGGCAGAATAGGCTATAGCCTTCCAGAGCTTACATTTTATTTTGTTTTAAGATTTTATTTATTCACGAGAGACAGAGAGAGGGGCAGAGACACAGGCAGAGGGAGAAGCAGGCTCCATGCAGGGAGCCCGACGTGGGACTTGATTCCAGGTCTCCAGGATCACACCCCGGGCTGAAGGCAAACGCTTAACCGCTCAGCCACCCAGGCGCCCCTAGAGCTAATGTTTTAGTAACAATATAAACATAAATTCATATTTATCGTAAACAAATTCATAAATAGCATGTTAGACAGTGAAAAAGCGCCATAGGGAAAAAGCCTTATGGAGAAAAACAAGTGTATGTCTGTGGGCTTAATTATGGCAGGCTTCACTCAGAGGTGACAAGTGAGCAGGAGGCCTGAAGGAGGTGAAGGAGAACCATGCAAGTGGAGGCGGGTTCTAACCAGCGTGGGCAGCAAGCCTAAAGACCCAGAGGCAGTAAGGCCAACAGTGTCCAGAGAGTCTTGCAAAAGTCTAGTGTGGCTTCAGAATAAGAGAGGAGACAGGCACGGCAGCAGAGTATCACGGAAGGCCTTGAGGGCCGTTAGGAAAACGTTGGCTTTGACTTAAATGTTCAACCAGAAGCTCTGAGTATGTATAAAATGGTATAAAAGTGGCCGATCTGTTTGGTCAGGAGGCTTTGGGGCATAAACTTGGCATGGAAACCCTCAACAGAGGCCAAAAGTCATTTTCTAAGTCTCCAAAGTAAAATATTATTGATAAAACCAGTAGTGATCTGGTCTGGGGCCGAGGCGACTGTTTCTCAGCTTGTCGCCCTAAGGACCAGTCACGGTTAACACAGCTTCCGTCCTAGGCACGAAGAGCCAAGGAAGAACTCCTCGGTAACCACCTTTCGGGGTAACAAGCTGTACATTGGAGGATTCAGGACAACGAGGAGACACTGATTAGGAACCCCCCAGGAGGGCAGCCCGGGTGGCGCAGCGGTTTAGCGCCGCCTTCAGCCCAGGGCGTGATCCTGGAGACCCGGGATCGAGTCTCACGCCGGGCTCCCGGCATGGAGCCTGCTTCTCCCTCTGCCTGTGTCTCTGCCTCTTTCTGTGTCTCACATAAATAAATAAAAATCTTTAAAAAAAAAAAAAAAGGAAACCCCCCAACAAGAAAGATTGTGGGAGAAGCTGGCGCGGTAGTCACTCTCGATGCGTCCGGAGGAACAGAGAAGAAAGGGTCCCCTCGAAGGCCCGCCCCGTTGTTGCGATGGACACAAAGGAGGCACAAAAACCTTTACCAAAGTCCTCTTATGAGGGACAGGCTTCAGCGCCGGGCGCCCTGGAAGAAACAGGATTTCCAAAACGGCGGCGGGAAGCCCCCGAGGCATCGCCGCTGTGTGGGCGGGCCGGGCACTGACCAGGCGGGCCGCGCCGAGGGGAGGGGGGCGTCGCCGGAGCGATGACGTACAGAGGCGTCGCGCCGAGAGTGACGCGTGGCGTAGACCACGACGGGCTGCGCCTGTCACACCCCGCGGCTTGTTGCGGAGGAGGAGCGGGCGCCATGGCGGTTCTGCTGGAAACCACTTTGGGCGACGTCGTCATCGATCTGTACACCGAGGAGCGGCCGCGCGGTGAGCCCCTGGCCCGGCTCGACCTCGCCGGGGCCACTATCTCCTTTCCCCAATTGTCCCTTCGCTGCCGGGTCCCCCTGAGTGGGTTCGAGCTTCTGGGCTCCTGGTGCCCACGCCTGGGCTGTTTTCTTAGCGGGCCGTGGTTCGAAAAGTTTTGTGAGGAGCAGCCTCCGTCCGGTGTCCGAGGCTGGCCATTCAGGTGGCGGGCGCTTGTGGCATCGTGTGTGTGTGTGTTGCAGGCTGCACGTATCATGCCCATAGCTTTTGTGACTTTACTGCGCTTTACTCGGGAGAGGAGCACAACGTGTATTCCTTGGTGTGTAATCGCTGAGTCCCGACGGAAGCCGAAAGGATGTGTTTGGAGCAGTGAGCGTGAGCATCCCGCCTGGGTGGAGGAAGGGCTGTGCGGAGATAGGCTCGGCGCCCTGGCGAACACTCACGGGTCGCTGCGGTGCCGCGCGGTGGCAAGCCCTGGGACAGGCGTCGTGCCCTTGAGGGTCTGATTTTCCCCTGGGAGACACAGACGAGGGAGTCCCTTTAAGTGTTGTCTTACAACCCATTGTAAGTGTTGTAGTCGAAGAATGTGTAAGTTGCCATGGAAACCAGAGCAGGGAGTACTTCTTCCCGGCTGGGGGCGGGGAGAAGCGAAGAAAGCAGAGAAAGTAGAACACTTGAACTAGCTCTTTCAGAGATGAGCGGGAGTGAGGGTGTTCTTTTTTGTTTTTTTGTTTTTAAGTTTTGCTTGGAATTTTTCTGGAAACAGCAAATGGTTTGGTATGGCCTGAAGGAATGATATGTGACGGGGACTGGCAGACTAGGAGTCTGATGGCATAGGTCATATCTGTTTGGCCAGATGTGAATAGTCCTGTGTGCCCTACTGAGGAGTAGGGTCTTTGAAGGTTTGAAAAGCAGGATTGAGGCGTAGCAAACTTGTTTTAGGAAGATAACAGGCAACAGCGCGGAGAATGTAGCAAGGCAGGGAGAAACTAGAGGCCAAAGAGATTAGTTACAATCAGGATCTTGTGCCCTTGGAATGCAGTTTATCAAAGAGGAGGAAACAAGGTACAGTACAAACTGTAAGTCCTTCCTGCATGTTACACTCTATCCCACCCTCTGTTGTACCCCCCACGCCCACTTCGCTACATTACAGGCTCAGTCATGCATCCATGTCTTTCTTAGGCTGTTGCTTCTACTCCCACATTATCTCTACTGTTGTGCTTTTGGCAAACATCCTGTTTATTATTCAAACCTTGGACCAAGAATGATTTCTTCTGTGAAGCTCTCCTTTGTCCCTAAGCTGAATTAGATCTGTTTCTTCTGCTCCGAGATCTTTTTAAAACAGCATGTAACATATTTTGTTGTGTTATTTACCTGTTATCCTGGAATTGTTTGCAAATCTTGTCTCCTCTCAAGGATGCAAACTAGGAAGAGAGCTGCAACTGCGGCTTCCTTATCTTTCTATCCTAAGCACCTAGTGCAATGCTTGCCACTTTGCACACACTAAAGGCCCATTACGGTGACTTGTGTGTGTGTGTGTGTATTTATTTATTCATGAGAGACAGAGAGAGAGGCAGAGACACAGGCAGAGGGAGAAGCAGGCTCCATGCAGGGAGCCTGACGTGGGACTCTTGGGACTCAATCCTGGGTCTCCAGGATCACACCCTGGGCTGAAGGCGGTGCCAAACCGCTGAGCCACCCAGGCGTCCCCTTATCGATTTTTAGTAAACATATATCCAAACTTATTTTTCTTCCTTTTTTCCTCCCTTCTTTCCCTTTCCTCCTTTCCTTCCTTCTTTCCCTTCCATTTCTTTCCTTTTTTTACTTTTTGTTATAGAAAACTTACATATAGAAATAGAGTCACAAAAATGAGCCCTCATTTGCAAGTGACCAATTAATGAACAGTTGTCAACACATAACCAATATTGTTTAATTTATACTGGATTTTTTGTATCCGTTACATGGGATTTATTTAATTTGCAGTTACTTCCATTTATATTTCTTTTTTTTTAAAGATTTTATTTATTTATTCATGAGAGACATAGAGAAAGAGAGAGGCAGAGAAACAGGCAGAGGGAGAAGCAGGCTCCCTGAAGGGAGCCCGACATGGGACTCAATCCCGGGTCTCCAGGATCAGGCCCTGGGCTGCAGGCGGCGCTAAACCACTGAGCCACCCGGGCTGCCCTCCATTTATATTTCTAAAATGTGATTAAAAAATAACCCCCAATCATTAATCACATCTGAAAAAATTAACAACTTTTTTTGTACCATTCATATTTTTGTTTTGTCTTATCAGTGTCTAAAACATATTTGATAATTTGGGATGCCTGGGTTGCTCAGTGGTTGAGTGTCTGCCTTTGGCTCAGGGTGTGATCCTCGAGTTCTGGGATCGAGTCTCCCATTGGGTTCCCTCTGCCTATGTCTCTCTGCCTCTCTTTCTATGTGTCTCATGAATAAATAAATAAAATCTTAAAAATATATATTTGATAATTTAAGGATCCAAACAAGGTTTATTTATTATATCGGCCAATATATCTCTTAAACATCTTTTAATCTATAGGTTTTCTTTCTTCCCTTTTTAAAAAAATTTTTTTTGAGTTAGTTTTCACATGTACATTAGTTTCAGGTTCAACATAGTGATTCAACTTCTCTATACATTATGCTATGTTCACCACCCCCCTTGCCTATTTTTAAAGACTTTACTTTTTTAGAGCAATTAAAATATATAGCAAAACTGAGGGGAAGGAATAGAGAGATTGCTGTATGCACAGCCTCCCCCATTTTCAGTATCTCCCACCAGAGTGTATATTTGTTGTATATTTGTACGCTTGCACTATGTAGCATTGTACACTTGTTATTACAGTGGTACATTTGATGAACCTACATTGACACATCATAATCCATTGTTTACATCCAGGCATGCTCTTGGTGTTACACATTCTGTGGGTTTGGACAAATGTATAATACACATATCCAGCATTACAGTATCCTACAGAAAAATCATGCCCTAAAAATCCTCTGTGCTCTGCCTATTTATTTGCACCCCTCTCCCCAACTCCTGGCAACCAGTGGTCTTTTACTGTGTCCATAGATTTGTTTTTTCCAGAATGTTGTATGGATGGAATCATACAGCATATGATCCTTACGGCTTGGTTCTCTCAATGTGTTAAATGTATTTAAGATTCCTCCATGTCTTCATGGATTGATAGCTCATTTCTTCTTTGTAGCAAATAATAATACTCCATTGTCTGGATGTACCATATGTTATTTATTTATTCACCTACTGAAAGGACATCTTGGTTGTTTCCATATTTTGGCAATTGTGAATTAACCTGCTATAAACGTGTGTGCAGGTTTTCGAGTGAACATACATTTTCATCTCCTTTGAGTAAATACCAAGAGGTGTGATTGCTAGATTTATGGTAAGAATGTATTCAGTTTTGTAAGAAACTGCCAAAGTCCATATGTTATATTGGTTGCTATCTTTTTTTTTTTTTTTTTTTTAATTTATTTGTGATAGTCACAGAGAGAGAGAGAGAGGCAGAGACACAGGCAGAGGGAGGAGCAGGCTCCATGCACCCGGAGCCCGACGTGGGACTCGATCCCGGGTCTCCAGGATCGCGCCCTGGGCCAAAGGCTGGCGCCAAACCGCTGTGCCACCCAGGGATCCCCTATTGGTTGCTATCTTTTAATGTATAGTTCCCCCACTTTTTTCCCTTAACAACCTTTTTTTTTTTTTTTTTTAAGATTTTACTTGTTTGAGAGTGAGAGGGGGGAGAGTATGAGCAGGGGAGGAGCAGAGAGAGAGGGACAAGTGACTCTGCATGGAGGCGTCTTGGGGCTCCATCCCAGCACCCCGTGATCATGACCTGAGCAGAAATCAAGTCAGAGGCTTAACTGAGCCACCCAGGCACTCCTACCTTAACAACCTTTTTTTTTTTTTTTTTTTTTTTTTTAAATTCA
Source organism: Canis lupus familiaris (assembly GCF_011100685.1). Lineage (NCBI taxonomy): Eukaryota > Metazoa > Chordata > Mammalia > Carnivora > Canidae > Canis > Canis lupus. The sequence goes on along the minus strand of NC_049222.1, from coordinate 40,599,923 downwards.
TGAGAGACCGAGAAAGAAGCAGAGACAGGTAGAGGGAGAAGCAGACCGATGTGGGTCTCGATCCCAGAACCCCGGGATCATACCCTGAGCCTATTCAAACCTTGGACCAATGGTCAATTGCTTGGTCCTTGGTCAGTTGCTGAGCCACCCAGGCGTCCCTACCTTAACAACTTTTTGAGAAGGAATCTGAGTCATTTGTTTTATAGAATTTCCCTTGTTTTGGATTTGACTGACTTTATCCGTGTATCTTTAAATATATTTTTCTCTCTTCTGTTTCTCATAAATTGCCACTTAGAATTAGAGGCTTGATCAGCTATAGGTTTAATGTTTTTGGCAAGAATATTTTCATTTCTTTTCTTTTTAAAGATTATTTATTTATTCATGAGAGACACAAAGGCAGAAGCACAGGTAGAGAGAAGCAGGCTTCATGCAGGGAGCCCGATGTGGCACTCGATCCCGGGACACCATGATCACGTCCTGGGTGGAAGTCAGGCGCTCAACCACTGAGCCATCCAGGCATCCCAAGAATATTTTCATATAAGGTAGCCTGCACTTCAGCGGCATCACGTTCAGGAAACACTTGATGTCTGGTTGGCTCTTTCTGCGAAGTTAAAATTGGTCCGTGGGTTCAGGCTTGTCTATCTGATGTATGTTGCAGCGTCCCCATTAGCTTTCACCTAAAGATTTTGGCAGCCAGGGCGCCCAGGTGGCTCATTGGTTGAGCGTCTGCCTTTGGCCTGGGTCATGATCCTGTGGTCCTGGGATCGGGTTCCGTGTCGGGCTCCTTGCATGGAGCCTGCTTCTCCCTCTGCCTGTGACTCTGCCTCTGTGTGTGTGTGTGTGTCTCATGAGTAAATAATAAAATCCTAAAAAAAAAAAAAAACAGATTTTGGCAGCCATTGATGATCACTGCCTAGATCCATTATTTTTGTTTTCTAGTTAAAGGACTGCTCTTTTGTACTTAACAGTAATCCCGGAAATATATTTTTCTAGAAAAACTATCAAAATCCTGATATTCAAGACCTTTCAATATCTTGGCCCCATCTTACCCCTCTGGTCTGTTTACCCACTATTACTCTTATTACTAGAGTGTTACAGAACTTAGACTGGGCTTTTGGACCCTTCAAAAAAGATTTATATTTGCACTTCCAGACTTATTCATACTGTCTTCCCAGCTTGAAATGCTCACTTTCAACTCTTTGCCTGTCTAGTTCTTTTAATGTCAACCATTGGCCTCTGTGAGGTGTTCTATTTTCCCTGGCCAGAAGCAGTCCTCTTTTGAACTCTAGTGGTTTTTTTTAAAACCACTTAAAAAAGAAAATATTTTATTTATTTATTTGAGAGAGAGAGAGAGAGACAGCATAAGAGTGAGAGAGGACGAGCAGGGGGGAAGGGCTGAGGGAGAAGCAGACTTCCCACTGAGCAGGGAGCCTGATACGGGGCTTGATCCCAGGACCCTGAGATCATGACCTGAGCTGAAGGCAGACACTTAACCAACTGAGCCACCCAGGGGCCCCTAAAACCAGTTTTTACCATTTTACTATATAAATGGCATGATGGTATTAACAGATGTATCCAGTATTGATACATCTATATAGTAACTATTTTTATTCAGGTATAAGGACCCTGGAGAGCCTCCTATGTCTTTCTTTGTGTTTTCTAGCTTGATGTCTAACTAGACTATGAACTTGAAGGGAGGGACTATGGTTTTATGGCATTTGTGGTTGCAATGCCATGCACCTAGAAGATACTCCATAAATGTTTATTGAATAAATGAGTTCATTTATATGAGAAAGCTGGTACATGATAAGTATATGGACTTAAAACATTTTTTTTAAATTTTTTTTTTTATTTTTATTTATTTATGATAGTCACAGAGAGAGAGAGAGAGAGAGAGGCAGAGACACAGGCAGAGGGAGAAGCAGGCTCCATGCACCGGGAGCCTGACGTGGGATTCGATCCCGGGTCTCCAGGATCGCGCCCTGGGCCGAAGGCAGGCGCCAAACCGCTGCGCCACCCAGGGATCCCTGGACTTAAAACATTTTTAAAAAGATTTTATTCATTTATTCATGAGAGACAGAGAGAGAGAGGAGCAGAGACACAGGCAGAGGGAGAAGCAGGCTCCATGCAGGGAGCCTGATTGGGACTCGATCCCAGGACTCCAGGATCATGCCCTGGGCCAAAGGCAGGCACTAAATAAACCACTGAGCCACCCAGGGATCCCCAGGACTTTTTTTTTTTTTTAAGATTTTATTTATTTATTCATGAGAGACACACACAGAGAGAGAGAGAGAGAGAGAGAGAGGAGAAAGGGGCAAAGACAGAAGCAGGCTCTATGCAGGGAGCCTGATGTGGGACTCGAGCCTGGGACTCCAGGATCATGCCCCGAGCTGAAGGCAAACACTCAACTGCTGAGCCACCTGGGCATCCTACCATATGGAGTTTTTGAAGAGCTATTTAGTCATCATTTAAAAAATTGGTCTCAGATATTTAATTTTCTCTAATATATGTAATTGTACCCATTTGCAGTTACTCTGATAGATTCTTTTCCATCATAGTATTTATTCTCTTTGGTTTTCTTTTTCCCTTGCAAAACTAATCCATTAATAAATGTTTGCCTACTCCAAATAAGCCTGTTTTCCTGCATTAGCTCAGATGCCCTGAAAGTCCTAAGAAAAAGAAAATAAAAAGATAATTTAAAATAATTGCCTTTTTCTAGGCATACTGCCTTCTTTGTGACTTTGGATGTTTGACCATTGGGGAGTGTTTGTATGGTAATTTGAAATTAAATTATGCCAACAGAGCCTTTACTTGCTTAAAAATGTATTTCTGAACTACTGATAAATTTAGTATTTATTTTTCTTTCAGCCTGCTTGAATTTCCTAAAGTTGTGCAAGATAAAATATTATAATTATTGTCTTATTCACAATGTACAGGTGAGTTGGTGGTTATTAGTCATGTCCTTTATTATGGGAACCATTTAGCAACTGTGTGAATTAACAAAGTATCCTATTTATTATAGAGGGATTTTATCATACAAACTGGTGATCCCACAGGGACTGGGCGTGGAGGAGAGTCTGTTTTTGGGTGAGTTCTTTTATTTCTAAATGAGAAAAAATAGAATTGCCTCTTAACAGTGTTATCTAACATATCTTAATCTGCATTTTGAAATACAGTTCAAATACAGATTTTTTCCAAGTTCCCTAAATGTCTATAGCAAATTTTAAAAAAACAAATATTTTGAATCATAGTGGCATTTCTATAAAGAAATGGTAATCCTATTTGTTACTAGTACTTCTGTATTTCATGTTGAAAGTACTTCAGTTTTATAATTTTATTATGTGTACTTTTAGTCAACTGTATGGTGATCAAGCAAGCTTTTTTGAGGCTGAAAAAGTGCCAAGAATTAAGCACAAGAAGAAAGGCACTGTGTCCATGGTGAACAATGGAAGTGATCAACATGGATCTCAGGTTAGAAAATGAGTAAAAAGTTGAGTTTTATTTTAAAATGAAGGACTGGAAAGAGCCACAAGTTATCATTTTAAGCTATCCAATAAGAGGAGAATTTCAACGATATCTGTTAGAATAAAAATATTATACTGTGTTCTATATAAAAAAAATTATTTTGGGAGGTACCTGGCTGACTTAATCAGTAGAGCATTCAGCTCAGTAGGGTTGTGAGTTTGAGCCTTGTGTTTGGTATAGAGATTTCTTAAAAATAAATCTTTATAAGAAACTACTTTGTTTTTAAAAATAAAATTATTTATTTATTTTTATTGGGGGGGGCGGACAGAGGGAGAGAGAGAATCTTAAGCAGACTTTATACCCCCAGTGCAGAGCCTGACGTGGGGCTCAGTCTCACAAGTGTGAGATTTTGACCTGAGCCAAAATCAAATGTCAGATGCTTAACCACCTGAGCCACCCAGGCACCCCTGCTTTGTTTTTTTATTTTTTTAAATTTTTTTTAGTAATATTTTTTTAAGATTTATTTATTTATTCAGAGAGAGAGAGAGAGAAAGGCAGAGACACAGGCAGAGGGAGAAGCAGGCTCCATGCAGGAAGCCCAACGTGGGACTCGATCCCGGATCTCCAGGATCACACCCCAGGCTGCAGGAGGCGCCAAACCGCTGTGCCACCGGGGCTGCCCTGCTTTGTTTTTTTAAATTTGAGACATGTCCATTGTGAGGAATTCAGAAAATACAGAAAAGTGCATGAAAGAAAAATAACATTATCCACAATCATACTATCCATGGATCATTGCTGTTCACGTTATGGTCTATTTCCTTCTGGTATTTATTACTTCAAAACATATCATGTTGAGAACCTTTCATTGATTGTCTTGTTTAATCTTTACAACAACCTAGTTTGGGGCAGATGCTTTTTTTCCCCACACAATTCGTATATGAAGAAACTGAACTTTGGTTTGTCCAAGTATTTAAACAACCAGGGAAGCCCTTGTGTATATAATGATATTTTATGTATAAGCTTGTACTTTTTAATTCGTACTAGTAACAAGTGGGTAAGAAATCATGCAGTTAAATGTAGAGTATTGGTTTTGTGTGTTTTTTGTCAGTCTGTAACTGATTCCAGTTTGAATTACAGATACATGTTTATATTTTTCTGTGTCTTTCTATACAGTTTCTTATTACTACAGGAGATAATCTAGATTACCTTGATGGTGTTCATACAGTGTTTGGTGAGGTGACAGAAGGCATGGACATAATTAAGAAAATTAATGAGACTTTTGTTGACAAGGACTTTGTACCATATCAAGATATCAGGTGTGGTTGCTATCTCAGTATACTAGAATGTTTTAATCCTGTGGTATTTGTGGAGATGGCAAGCATAGGACTGGTTTTTGGATAATTCCAAAATGTGAATTAATACAAAACTATATGAATCCATAAAGTAAAAAAGACTTTTTTATATTTTTATACTTGTGCTAATTATTTATAATTGCTTATGTTGGAAAGAATTATTAATCTTTAATTTAGTTTTTAAAAATGTATATTATTGAGAAATTTGGTAAAAGTACTAAGATTTAGACAAACTAATATTAGATTTATTAAAGTAATACAGAGGGCAGCCCCGGTGGTGCAGTGGTTTAGCGCTGCCTGCAGCCTGGGTATGATCCTGGAGACCCTGGATCAAGTCCCATGTCAGGCTCTCTGCATGGAGCGTGCTTCTCCCTCTGCCTGTGTCTCTGCCTCTCTCTCTCTCTGTGTCTCTATGAATAAATAAATTTTTAAAAATCTTTAAAAAAATAAAATAAAGTAATACAGAGTAGTAAATTTTTTTTTTAAAGATTTTATTTATTTATTCATGAGAGACACACACAGAGGCAGAGACATACACAGAGGGAGAAACAGGTTCCTCAAGGGGAGCCTGATATGGGACTTGATCCCAGGATCCCTGGGATCATAATTTGAGCCCAAGGCAGATGGTCAACCATTGAGCCATGCAGGTGCCCCCAGAGTAATGAATCTGATATCAAACAATGAAAAACAGTAATATTAACTGTGAAAGAACACTAGTAATATATACTGGTGTATTAAAATTTAAGTACCTATGATTTTTGGGCATTAGAGATAATTGAGACATTTGTTATCTTTATAAAAAGTAAAACACAGATTCTGAAATAATGTAAGTATAACCTTTGACTTGAATTTATTTTGTAAGGATAAATCATACAGTGATTTTAGATGATCCGTTTGATGACCCTCCTGATTTATTAATTCCTGATCGATCACCAGAACCTACGAGGGAACAGCTAGATGTAAGTAGAGTCCTCTTGTGATTGTACATGCATATTAATGCTTTGCATAGATTTTGCTTTTTAGTCTGTTAAAACTTATTTCTTCAGAATGACTATCTTTCTTGATCAATTCTTCTCGGACAAGTAGATAACTCATTTCTCTTCCATAAAGATAACTCATTTTTCTAGCTGTCTTTTCATTTCCCTAATTTCCGTTCTTCAACTTCTGTTCCACTAGAGGAGCCTTAGCTCTGGAAGCTTATATAAATACCTTGTGAAAATGTTTTTCTTGTCTCCTAATTCTAGGAGTATAGCTTTAAAGCTCAGTTAAACTAACATCTTGTAAGGGAGCTTTTCAACTGGGAACACTTTGGAACCATGCTAGCACCCAGAAATTTTTGTAGAATAATGCAGACTTTTCCCTCAGATTTTTTAAGGTATAAGTTTCTGTTTATGAAGCTTTCTCAAAGCTAAATTGGTCTTTATAGTTGGGATTTGGTGCTTAATTGTTAAGATCATTTCTTTTCTGCATTCAGCAGTAAGTTGGATACCAGATAGCTTCTTTATAATGTATATTTTGTTTTAACAATAAATTAGAAGCTTTGTCTAGCTCATATTATTAAATTAATTTATATCAATTTTCAGAGGCTTCAGTTTCTATTCTAACACATTTGATGGAGCTAAGGATAAATCATCATGTCTCCCATGTTTCTCAGATTTTTCAGTTCTTTTACTATATGTTTAAGTAACTTCTGCCTTACAGAGTGGTCGAATAGGAGCAGATGAAGAAATTGATGATTTTAAAGGAAGATCAGCTGAAGAAGTAGAAGAAATAAAGGCAGAAAAAGAGGCCAAAACTCAAGCCATTCTATTAGAAATGGTAAGATGATTATCTTTGTTAAGATAATGTTCTGCAATTTATTTAATATAGAACTCATTGTGAGTTTATTTTTGGATTTTTTTTTTCTTTAAGTAAGGGAGAGGGCAGGGCTAGGGAAGGAGAGGGAGAGAGAGTTTCAAGTAGGTTACACACTCAGCACAGCCCTATGTAATCTCACAACCCTGTGATCATGACCTGAGCCAAAATTAAGAGTTGGATCCTCATCCGACTGAGCCACCCAGACACCCCTATTTAGGCTCTTTGTTAGTCAAAATATTAAAAATTTAGCAAAGAGTTTTTTTCTAGATTAAATTTTATATGACATAATACATGAAGGTAAACAAATTTGGTTCCATAATCAATATAGTGCCAAGTGCCTTTTTAAAAATGAACAGTGGATATACAATTTACAAATACTCATTGAATTTTAATTGTTTATATTCATTAATGAAAAAGACAGAGAGAGAGAAAGAGAGAGAGAGATTGGCAGAGACACACGTAGAGGGAGAAGCAGGCTCCATGGAGGAAGCCTGACAATGGGACCCGATCCTGGGTCTCCAGGATCAGGCCCTGGGCTAAAGGCAGTGCTAAACTGCTGAGCCACCCGGGCTGTCCTCATTTCATTTTTGAAGAGTGTTTATTTGACCAAATTTTATGTATATTAAAGAATAATTCATTTTATAACTCAAGCACTGAGGTTATTACAGGATACAAGGAACCTGGGTTGAAATTGAACACTCTAAAATATACTCCTTTGTATCACTAACAGTATGAAGTCATTTGAAGTTCTTCAGTATTGATTAATTGATCTACTAGACATTTTTTCCATTTGTTATATTTTTGTGGAATAGGCATACCTATTACACAGTAGATCAATAAATATTTGAAAGGATAATTCTGTTTTTATTATTACCATTTTTTTATATAGTAGAGCTTTCAGAAAGATTCTGCGTCTGTTTCAAAATTCATATTCACATCACCAGGCTGAAGGAACAAATGTTAAAGACTATAATTCAAGAAAATTTTATTGAATTGAAAAAATTTGAAGATATACATTTTAACGAGCACACTGTGTCTGAGACTATTGGCCTAGAATAGCCAACAGGATGGCAAATTTTAAGAAAATTACTGATCTTAAAAGAAAATCTTTTGAGCAACTGGGTAATAAGAGTAAGTGACTTAAAAGGGAAATAATATTAGATTATCATCAGAGTTTTTAACACCAAAAGTATAGGCAGTTTATGCCAGAAAGATGTTGGGTTAACATAACTAAGCCTTTTATTTTCTGATAATTTCAAATTTATGAGAAAGTTATAAAAAATAGCATAGAGAACTTCTCTATACCATTTACTCAGATTCACCACTTTTTTTTTTTTTAAAGAGAGGGAAGGAGGAAGGGGAGAGGCAGAGGGAGGAGACAGTATCTTTTTTTTTTAAATTTTTTTTTCAATTTTTATTTATTTATGATAGTCACAGAGAGAGAGGGGAGGGGGGGCAGAGACATAGGCAGAGGGAGAAGCAGGCTCCATGCACCGGGAGCCCGATGTGGGATTCGATCCTGGGTCTCCAGGATCGCACCCTGGGCCAAAGGCAGGCGCCAAACCGCTGCAACACCCAGGGATCCCGAGACAGAATCTTTTTTTTTTTTTTTTTTAATTTTTATTTATTTATTTATTTATGATAGTCACAGAGAGAGAGAGAGAGAGAGAGGCAGAGACACAGGCAGAGGGAGAAGCAGGCTCCATGCACCGGGAGCCCGACGTGGGATTCGATCCCGGGTCTCCAGTATCGCGCCCTGGGCCAAAGGCAGGCGCCAAACCGCTGCGCCACCCAGGGATCCCCCGAGACAGAATCTTAAAGCAGGTTCCATGTCCAGTGTGGAGCCTGACATGGAGCTCAGTCTCATGACCCTGAGATCATGACCTGAGCTGAAATTACGAGTCCTAATGCTTAACTAACAGAACCAGCTAGGTGCACCAAGCAAGATTCATCAGTTTTTAACATTTTTGCCAATTCTGCTTGATGATTCATTCTCTCTTTCTTTCCCTCTCTCTCTGAATATATATGCACAAACACATATTATTTTTTCTGGACCATTTGAAAATAAGTCATAAGCATCATTCCTTTTACCTCTTACATCAGTGTGCATTTCTGAAGAGCAACAGTATCATCATACATATTTATAATACAGTTACCAAAATGAGGAAATTTAAAATTGATTGAAATTATAACCCATATTTCAATTTTGTCAGTTATTTCAGTAATCTCTTTTATAGCTTTTCCCATTCAGGCTAGAATCCAGCTCATGATCAGTCATCTGTTGAATTTAGTTATCATGTTTCTTCTACCTCTGGAAGAATTCCTTAACTTATCTTTATTTTTCATGTTATTAACATTTTTTGAGGAATATAGGTCATCTGTTTTTTAGAATATTCTTCAACTTAGATTTATCTACTGTTGCCTTGTGATTACATTCAGATTATGCACACAACCAGGAATACTACATAAATGACCTTCTCAGATGTTATATTTGTAGGTGTACAATATCCATCTGCCCTTTGCTGGAAAGTATTCATTTTGATTACTTGATCAAGGTAATCCACTACCTGGTGTCTCCATTGCATACTTTGTTTTCCTCTTGTAACTAGTAACAATCCATAGCATTTGAGACCTTTCAAATATCTTGTTCCTTATCAAACCACCCCTGTGGATTTCTTTTTTTTTTTTTTAAGCCATTAAAATGTATTTAACAAACAGAAAAAAAAAATAAAAGTAACAAGCTGTATCACACACTTAGGTTTATTTTTATTTTTATTTTTTTATTTTTATTACACACTTAGGTTTAAAAGTGTTCTCTCGGGTTTTTTGTATTGGTTTTTTGTTGTTGTTGTTGTTGTTTCTGTTTTTGTTTTGTTTTAAGGAAACCAGTCTTTGAAGTTATTTTGTTGAGTATAGTTATTTCTCACGTTTCTTTTTCTTTCTCTCTGGTTCATCACTGTCCATGTTTGGAGTATCCTTCAGAATGCTTATTCCTGGAATCTGTGGTTCTACCAGGGACATTTGGATTTTCTGATGCTGGCGATTGGATGAGTCTAGCATGATTTTCAGTTTAACTTTATCAAATATATGGAACACTGTGTCCTCTGTTTTAAGGGAAGGTTCCTCATCATCCTAAATAAGCTTTGGCTTTGGTTTGTCCTTTTCTTCAAAAAAGACTGTACCTTCTAAACCATACTTTGGAATTAACATCACAATAGCATTCTTTCTTACAAACAGAATATAGGCTTCTTCACTTACTATTCCTTTGCTTTTGAAAAACAACTGGGTATGAAAGGACACTGATGCACGTTGGGCATACTGAGCCATTTTGTGCCAGAAATTGAGATTTTTACATAAATCTGCAAGCTTGTGTTTGTCAACTCTGGATAAGTACAGTCAGCCCCAATAGCCACAGCCAACAACCAATGGATGATGTCTGCATATCTTGGCCTTGGACTTTGGCCGGCAGAGCCTGAGACCTTTGGCAATGAGGGTATGAGCACGAGTTTCCCGAGTTTGGGGTGAGTGATGTAGGCAAGTTGATTGAGCTTGCGGCTGCCGCCCTTTGGGATCTTGGGCTTAACCTCCTTGGGTTGACAGGGCCTTGATAGCCTTGGCACGCGCAGTCATGGCCTTGGCATTGTTGGCCTGCATCTTCTTCAGGCCCTTCTTGTGCTTCTTGGCAAAGCGCATGTTCCTCAGAAACTTGGGGTCTACCCCCTTAAGAGATTCGTATCTTTGTGACCGGGGTTTCTTGATGCCATTTCTGTACCATTTTTGCGACTGGTTGTGCGTGGTGTGGTTCTTGGACTTGGCCATGTCTGCACTAAAGCCTTCTGCTCCCCAAGCGCCTTGGACCAGAAGAGAAAAAGAGCCCCCTGTGGATTTCTTAGCTCTTCATGATTCTTGCCTAAACCAGTCTTAACTCTGATGGGTGCAAAATGGTAATTTTCTAACTCCGTTACTCCTTCCATATTGTCAGCCTGCTTTCTATTGTAAGGAATGGCCTTCCTATCTTTTTATTATATGTTCATTTTTAGTATGGACTCATGATTTCCTTTTTTTGTTTTAATTTTAGTAAATAGGCTTTATTTTTTAGAGCTGTTTTAGGTTTATAAAAAAAAAAAAAAAAATGGGGATCCCTGGGTGGCGCAGCGGTTTGGCGCCTGCCTTTGGCCCAGGGCGCGATCCTGGGGACCCGGGATCGAATCCCACGTCGGGCTCCCGGTGCATGGAGCCTGCTTCTCCCTCTGCCTGTGTCTCTGCCTCTCTCTCTCTCTCTGTGACTATCATAAATAAATAAAAAAAAAAAAATTAAAAAAAAAAAATGGAACACCAAGTACAGAGAATTCCTGTGTACCTCCATCCTCCTCCCCAACAGTTTCTCTTCTTAATATCTTGCATTAGTGAGGTACAATTTGTGAGTCACATTGATATATTATTATTATTAAGTAAAATCTATAATTTACATTAGGTTTTTACTCTTTGTGTTGTACATTGTGGTTTTTGAGAAATGTATGATAACAAATACCTACTATTATAATATAGAGAATAGTTTCACTGCCCTAAAAATCCTCTGTGCTTTGCATATTCATACCTCCTTGTCCCCAACCTCTGGCAACCACTGATCTTTTTTACTATCTGCATAGTTGTGCATTTTCCAGAATGTCATATTGTTGGATTTATACAGTATATATCCTTTTAAGATTGGCTTCTTCCACTTAGCCATATGCATTTAATTTCTTCCATGTCTTTTTGTAGCTTGATAGCTCATTTCTTTTGATCATAAAATTATATTCCATTGTTTGGACATACCACAGTTTGTTTATCCATTCACCTATTAAAACATGTCTTGATTGCTTCCAAGTTTTGGCAAGTATAGTCATACTTGCTAAAAACATTTGTGTGCAGATTCTTCTATAGGTAGAAGTTTTTAACTCATTTGGGTAAATACCTAAAGGTGCAATTACTGGAATTTATGGTAAGATTATATCTATCTTTTTTTTTTTAAGATTTTACTTATTTATTAATGAGAGACACAGAGGGAGAGAGAGAGAAAGAGAGGAAGAGAGAGTGTGGCAGAGACACAGGCAGAGGGAGAAGCAGGCTCCATGAAGGGAGCCTGACGTGGGACTCGATCCCTGGTCTCCAGGGTCAGGCCCTGGGCTGAGGGCGGCGCTAAACCACTGAGCCACCTGGGCTACCCTATATTTATCTTTGTAAGAAACTGCCAAGCTGTCTTCCAAACTGGCTGTCCATTTTGCCATTCCCACCAGTAATGATTGAGAGTTCCTATTGCTCAACATTCTTGTCAGCATTTGGTATTGTCAAGGTTTTGGATTTCAGCCATTCTAATAGGTGATCCTGTGTTGTTTTGATTCTCCATATTAATAGGTTTCATCTTTTGTTTCATTTACTTAAGTAGTCCCTACACCCGACACGGGGCTTTTACTTGTACTCACTACCCTGAGATCAAGAGTCACATGTTCCTCCAACTGAGCCAGCTGGGCACCACCTCCCCTTGTTTTTGAACTCACAACCCTGAGATCAAGAGTCACATGCTCTACCAGCTTAGCCAGTCAGGTGCCCCTCTATCTTCTATTTTTATTTTAAAATCTTTATTACTATTTCTTTTAAGTAGGCTTCATGTCCAGCATGGAGCCCAATGTGGGGCTTGAACTCATGACCCTGAGATCAAGACCTGAGCTGAGATCAAGAGTCCAGCATTTAAGCAATAGAGCCACCCAGGCACCCCATCTTCTATTTTAAAAAACAAAACTGGGACGCCTGGGTGGCTCAGTGGTTCAGCATCTGCCTTCGGCCCAGGGCGTGATCCTGGCAGCTGAGATCAAGTCCTGTATTGGGCTCTCTGCGAGGAGCCTGCTTCTCCCTCTTGTGTCTCTTGTCTCTTTCTGTGTTTCTCATGAATAAATAAATAAAATCTTTAAAAAAATCTTTAAAACAGAAGAATATCTTAACTCAGAGGTTTAGAAAGGCTTTAAAAAAAAATAAAAAACTGAAAACCAAACCAAAAGAAATCAGTTCCTTTTCCTTTGTGTCTAATAGAGTAAGTCAACTAGTATTTTGCAGTGTTAGTTTTGAACTTGATAGTTGTTATGAATATTTAAATTTCCTTACAGTATTTCATTGTTATTTTAAAATTTTAAAAAGATTTTATTTTTAGTAATCTCTTCACCCAGTGTGGGGCTCAAACTTAGACTTCTACTCTAAGATCAAGAGTCACATGCCCCACTGAGTGAGGTTCCCCAGTGTATTGTCCTCCCACCCCCACTGCCGCCCCATAGAGTTTTAAAGTTACCTTTGACTAAGTAGTGTGGCAAATTCTTTTTTTTTTTTTTTTAAGATTTTTATTTATTTATTCATGAGAGACAGAGGCAGAGACATAGGCAGAGGGAGAAACAGGCTCCATGCAGGGAGCCTGATGTGGGGCTTGATTCCGAAACTCCAGGATCACGCCTTGGGCCAAAGGCAGATCCTCAACTGTTGAGCCACCCAGGCATCCCAGTAATCCTTTTTTTTTTTTTTTTTTCTTTTTAAGAGTTTATTTATTCATAAGAGACACACTCCCACAGAAAGAGAGAGAGAGGCGGAGACACAGGCAGAGGGAGAAGCAGGCTCCATGCAGGGAGCTTGACATGGGACTCAGTCCTGGGTCCCCGGGATCACACCCTGGGCTACAGGTGGCGCTAAACTGCTGCGCCACTGGTTCTGTCACGAATTCTTTTTTTATCTCAACCTTTTTTTTTTCTATTTGTGTTTCCTTCAGATGTGGTATTGTAGGTGCTTTTCAGGATTTTTACTGATTTGTTCTTCCCCCTTACATACTGTGATATTGCTTATTGGACATAGATTATTGTCTTAAAAAATTTTTTTTAAAGTAAACTTTATGCCTAATGTGGGACTTGAACTCATGACTCTGAGATCAAGGATTGTATGCTCTACTGACTGAGCCAGCCAGGCACCCCAGATTATTGTCTTTTAATAGGCTTCAGAAACACTGAACAGATATAACTGGCTCTGTTGCTTATTACTATTTCTGATTTTCAAAAAAAAGTTTTAAGTATGTTTATCCAAGAGGAAACATTTAACGTAATAATGTTATCAGAAATTATCTCTCAGAATTTTTGGATATATGTATAAAGGATTATTTTCTTATCTAAAGGTACACGGGAAATACAGTTTTCCCATAGAGAAACCAATTCCATCATCATGGTTTTCTCCCATAGTCATCCTCACTTGTTCTTCAGTAGAAAGTGGGATGTCCTTCTCAGTGCAGTAGTTGTCCATGAAGTTTACTTCAGTTTGGTCAGTAGATAATAGTGAGGGTGAGGGTTAAAAGCTAGAAACATTGTCCAGGAATTGTTGCTGTTTCATATTGAACAACAATGTGGAAAGAATAGGACATTTCTTTTTTTTTTTTTTTATTAAAGATTTTATTTATTTATTCATGATAGAGAGAGAGAGCCAGAGGCACAGGCAGAGGGAGAAGCAGGCTCCATGCAAGAAGCCCGATATGGGGGCAGCCCTGGTGGCGCAGCGGTTTAGCGCCGCCTGCAGTTCAGGGTGTGATCCTGGAGACCCTGGATCGAGTCCCATGTCAGGCTCCCTGCATGGAGCCTGCTTCTCCCTCTGCCTGTCTCTGCCTCTCTCTCTCTGTGTGTGTGTGTCTCTCATGAATAAATAAAGAAAATCTTTAAAAAAAAAAAAAAGAAGCCCGATGTGGGACTTGATCCCGGGACTCCAGGATCAGGCCCCGGGCCAAAGGCAGGCACTAAACCGCCGAGCCACCCAGGGATCCCCAGAATAGGACATTTCTAATGCAGAAGGCTAGAGTCAGTGTGATAATGTTTTTCAAAAGTTAAGAAACAGGCAAAACTAAGCTATATTACTTGGGGAATCATATTTAATGTGGGAAAACTGAAGAGATAGGGGCATGACCAAAAAAGGAAAACAAAAAAGCAGGATATTTGATATTCTGTTGAGAAAGGTAGAGTCATGGGATTAGGGGACATTTTAGTTCTTAACCTAGTTGTTGGTGTCATGGGTACTTTTTATTTTCATGCTTCATAACTTAGGTATACTTTATATAAATTATTTTTTAGTATATCAAATACTTGAAAAAAGAGAAAGAGGAGATAAAATTGGAACTTTGAAGCCAAATAGATCTGTGTTTCAAATCCCAACTCTGTTGCTTACTATTGTGTGGCCTTAAGTTAGTGTTCTTGAATTTTACTTTATCCATTTTTTAATTTTAATTTTAATTATTTATTTATTTATTTTTTAAAAGATTTTATTTTTTTATTCATGAGAGACACAGAGAGAGAGAGAGGCAGAGACACAGGCAGAGGGAGAAGCAGGCTCCATGCAGGACTCAATCTCGGGTCTCCAGGATCACGCCCTGGGCTGAAGGTGGCACTAAACCACTGAACCTGGGCTACCCCTATTCATTTTTTAAAAAATTTATTCATTTGTTATTGTTTCTTTTTAAAAAATATTTTATTTAAATTAAGTTTGTCAACATTCAGTACACCACCCAAGGCTCATCTCATCATATGCCCTCCTTATTTCCCGTCACTCAGTTACCCTATCCCCCTCACCCACCTCCCCTTTTGCAACCCTTTGTTTGTTTCCCAGAGTTAGGAGTCTCATGGTTTGTCTTCCTCTTAATTTTTTTCCCCACTCAGTTTCCTTACTTTCTCTTATAGTCCCTTTCACTATTTCTTATATTCTACATATGAGTGAAAGCATATGATAATTGTCTTTCTCTGATTGACTTATTTCACTATCATAATATACTTTATTCATTTTTAGAATGGAAACCACACAGTTGTTTTAAGAATTGGTTAGTAGTATATATAAAGTGGCAAGCATGGCATTCACACAAAGACTCAGACAAGTATTAGCTATTAATATTACTACCAGGAACATTGTAATTTCAAATTTTGAAATCTTAGGTTTCTTTTCCTAAGCTTGTAGTTTCTAATGTAAATTCAGTTGTTTAGGGAAATCAGTACTTTGGGCTTAGATAGGGTATTTAGAGTAGAGCCAACAAAGGAATTGATTTAAATTTTTGTTTACTTATAATTTAGGTTGGAGACCTACCTGATGCAGATATTAAACCTCCAGAAAATGTGCTATTTGTGTGTAAATTGAATCCAGTGACTACTGATGAAGATCTGGAGATAATATTCTCAAGATTTGGGCCAATAAGAAGGTAATCTTTAGAATTAATGAAAGATTTTAGAAAAACTGGATATTGGTAGTTTTCTAATAACATTTTTTGATGGATCTGTGAACTCTAGAATTTTGTAGTGGTTAATTTACAGGTGAGTCTTTTGTACAGTAGGGAAGAAAAATATGTATTTATATGTGTGTGTATGTAGATACAAATACACATATATATATACACAAACATAATTGAATGATTCTCCCACTTCCAACACACACATTTTTGCTCTAAAGCAGGAAGTGAGCAGAACAGTTTAAGTCTAGTTCTTAGAGTATTCTCAATAATCTTTAATATTTAAAATATTTATCTCATTTAAGTTCTTCCTAGAGTTACCAGCAATCTCTGTCAAAATTAATTTGAATCTAAATCTTCCCAAATTTTTCTTTTGCTACTAATGCTCATTTCCCCTGTATTGTTAATGTAAAAGTCTATGAAGCTAGTATTTCTGTGAGAAAGGGGAATATTCTTTCTTTTTTTTTTTTTTTGAAAGGGGAATATTCTTGAGGAAGGTCAATTACATAGTTGACGCTTGAATGACACAGGTTTGAACTGCACTTACTTACACACAGATTTCTTTTGATACAGTATAATGCTATCAATGTATATTCTTTATTCGTTTTTTTTTAAAAAGATTTTATTTATTTATTCAGGAGAGACACAGAGAGAGGCAGAGATACAGACAGAGGGAGAAGCAGGCTCCATGCAGGGAGCCGGATGTGGGACCCGATCCCGGGACTCCATGATCACGCCCTGGGCTGAAGGGAGGTGCACAACCACTGAGCCACCCAGGCATCCCAAGGATTTTATTTACATATTAGAGCAAGCACAAACAGAAGAGCAGAAAGGAGAGGGAGAAGTAGGCTCCTTACTGAGCAGGGGATATGATGCTGGGCTTGATCCTAAGACCCTGAGATCATGACCTGAGCTGAAGTGAGACACTGAACTAACTGAGCCATCCAGGCACCCCATATTTTTGTTTGTTTGTTTTGTTTTATTTAAGTAATCTCTATACCTGACATGGGGCTTTAACTCAACAACTTCAAGATCAAGAATTGTGTGCTTTTCCAACTATCTAGCTAGGTACCCCTTTTCTTTATTGTCTTCTTAGCATTTTGTTTTCTCTAGCACATATTATTGTAGGAACACAGTATATAATACATATACAAAATATGTGTTAATTGACTGTATTATTAAGTTAAATTTGGGGGGAGTCAAAAGTTATATGCTTATTTTTTACTGCATTGGGGTCAGGATGCCTAATCCATATGTTGTTCAATGGTCAGCTGTAATTGATTAAAAAGTATTGTTTTATGTTTAGAATTTCCTTTTAGCTTCTTTTTTTTTTTTCTAATCCTGTGAAATCATTCTTTATTCTTCCTGTTGACAGAAAAATCTTTCTATAAATGGCTACTCAGTTTTATTCTTCTACCCCTTTTAGTATATCATATTTATAAAAAACTCTCCTGTATTGCTGCTTTTTATTTTTGAATTTTAGACATTACTAATGACTTCCTGCTCAGGAAATTGAGGATTTACCTCTATTCTTACCTTCCCATCTTTATTGTCCCCTCCTTCTACTTTGTGTTGTAGTTTTGGTTAGATATTATTCCTTCCATATTTACATTTTAATATATGTAAATGTTTTTTTTTTTTAAAGCAGTCCTTTTTTTTTAAAATTTATTTATTTATGATAGTCGCAGAGAGAGAGAGAGAGAGGCAGAGACACAGGCAGAGGGAGAAGCAGGCTCCATGCACCGGGAGCCCGATGTGGGATTCGATCCCGGGTCTCCAGGATCGTGCCCTGGGCCAAAGGCAGGCATCAAACCGCTGCGCCACCCAGGGATCCCTGTAAATGTTATAACAGCTGACCCATATGCCATAATGTGATTACTTTTCCTTTCTCTCACATTATTTTCCTGTTCATCTCATGTTTTTAAAATGAGACTTATATGTGAGGAAATGGACAAGCCACATGGTTTCAAATCCTATGTTATTGGCCCTTTTACGTGATTGTCAAGATAGATTAGTTCTATATAACAGCTGTACCAAGGGGGTTAAATTTAAGCTTGGTTTATATTAACATTCTAAAACTACAAAGCATAAATTTATTAAATGTGTATATATGTATGAATGTACATACATTATTCTACAGTAACATTTGATTTTCTGTAATTTATCTACATTTGGACCAGAAGTGAATTATGACTTAAAGAATATTTTAGCAGTAGTTTTCTTTTGGCACAGAAAGGTAAATATTTTTATCTTCTATTTTCTTCACTGCATTAGAAATTTAGGACTGTAGGCCAAGATTGGGCATTTAGGGTAGAAATTGGATAATTTCATTACTACACTGGGAACTATTTCTTTTTTAATTGTTATTGAAGAAATGTAGAGGAATATAGTTCCACGAGTTTAACTTTGATTTTTAATAACTGGTTTGTTTTATTCTTCACTTTTAAAGAGGAAGAATGCATACTTTTTCTTTAAAGTCACTTTTTCCAAACTTTCTTTCAGTTGTGAAGTTATTCGAGATTGGAAGACAGGAGAATCCCTCTGTTATGCTTTTATCGAATTTGAAAAGGTAGGTCATAATATACATTTTTCAAATTTATATTTATTTTGTTCTTATATAGTGTTAAAATGTGAAAAATTATAGAACTCTCTAGTCTCTAAAATGAGAAAATTAGTTTACCCTTTCTCTAGGCACCCAAGAAAAATAATTTTATTACATTCAAATAGAAGCTAATTTCAACATTTGTTAGTGTTAATATATGTACCTTAACTTTAGGTTCAGATGCAGTCTGAGTTAATGTATTTTTTAAAGTTTTATTTATTTATTTATTTTTTCATTTGTTTTTATTGAAGTTCAATTTGCTAACATAGAACACCCAGTGTCCTTCTCATGAAGTGCCTTCCTCAGTGCCTGTCACCCAGTTACCCCAAGCCCCCACCCACCTCCCCTTCCACAACCCTTTGTTTGTTTCCCAGAGTTAGGAGTCTCTCAGGGTTTGTCTCCCTTTCTAATTTTTCCCACTCAGTTCCCCTCCTTTCCCTTATGATCCCTTTTACTATTTCTTATATTCCCCATATGAGTGAAACTGTATGATGATTGTCCTTCTCCAGTTGACTTATTTCACTCAACATAATACCATCCAATTCCATCCACATCAAAGCAGTTGTGGGTATTCGTCCTTTCTGATGCCTGAGTAATATTCCATTGTGTATATATACACCACATCTTCTTTATCCATTCATCTGTTGAAGGACATTGTGGTTCCTTACACAGTTTGGCTATTGTGGACATTGCTGCTATAAACATTGGGGTGCAGGTGTCCTGTCGTTTCACTACATCTGTATCTTTGGGGTAAATACGCAGTAGTGCAGTTGCTGGGTCGAAGGGTAGCTCTATTTTTAACTTTCTGAAGAACCTCCACACTATTTTCCAGAGCAGCTGTACCATTTTTAAAGTTTTGGTAGAGTCCTTCACATTTTATAAATAATTTTTCAGCATTGTTTATATAGATTTATACTTGAATAATAGAGAAATGGACTGGGTGTAAAGTTGTAGATACTAACCTGAGCTTTGTCACTGACTAGCTGTTGTATATTTGGCAGTTTGTTTAGAACTCTTATTTCTAGGTATTACTCTCCTCATAAATACAAGTTGAAAATTGGATTAGGGATGCCTGGATGGCTCAGCAGTTGAGCATCTGTCTTCGGCTCAGGGGTGTGATCCCATTGTCTGGGATTGAGTTCTGCGTTGGGTTCCTTGTGGGGAGCCTGCTTCTCCCTGTGCCTTTGTCTCTGCCTATCTCTCTCTCCCTCTCTCTTTTTCTCTGTCTCTCATGAATAAATAAATTAAAAAAAAATCTTTAAACAAAAGAAAATTGGATTAGATGGTATCTTCTAGATCTGTAATAATAATAATAGCTTATGTCGTTCAAATAACTTTCTTTAAGCCAGGCATTATACGACTTGACCTGTATTTAATCCTTATAACTCTATGAGATAGGTAATTTCCTCCTTTTCCAAATAAGTAAACTGAGACATATAGTGGTCGTGTGACTTGATTAAAATTATGCCCCTAGTGAATGTCATAGCTGGGATTTGAATTTAGAAAAGTCTGACTCTGTTCTTGTTGCTTTTAGTTCCTATGCAAGGCTGTGCCATTTCTTTATGTAGCTTTGGATTGATGGTGTCCAATAGTAGCTCTTTCCAAGTGGTAGTTATTCCAGAGCATTTATCAAGTACTTTCTGTATTTCAGGTACTGCGATTCGCAGAAAAAAACTTACCAGAATTCCAAAGGCCTTCCCTATCATTGCTACTTCTAACATCCTAGACTTGTTTTGTCTAATTTTAAACTTGATATAAATGTAAACACAGAATGTATTTTTTGTGTTCAGCATCATTTGCTTAAGTGTGTAAGGTTTGCACATATTACTACATGTAGCTTTTGTTAACTTTTTTCATTAATTTCCATTAACATGGTATTTCATTGTGTCGTGTGTATATAGATTTTCATTGTCAGAGTATTTTATTATGTGTATATAAAACAATTTAGATTTCCATTCACCTGTTGATGGACGCTTGGGTCTTTTGTAATTTTGAGTTACTATGAATGGTTCTGTTGTAAACCATTTCTTTCTTATGTTTTGGTGTACGTATATATGCATTTCTGTTGGGCATATACCCTCAAGTGAATTGCTGGGTCATAGGGTAGTTGTGGCTATAGTAGATACTTTCAGTCAGTTTTTCAGAGTGGTTATACAGCACCCCCCCACCCCCAAAAGTGGTTATACTAATTTTCACTTCCACTAGCACTTCACTTCCACTAGAGTCCTTGTCATTCCATATCTTTACCAGTTCTTGGTACAGTCTTTTAAATTTTTGTCCATTCTGGTGGATGTGTAGTGGTATCTTATTGGTGGTTTTATTTTGCATTTCCCCTTTTTGTATGCTTATTGCATTTGGATGTCCTTTTTTAATTTTTTAAATGAAGTAACTGTTATAGACTTGTCCACTTATTGATTGGGTGTTTGGTTGCCTTTTGCTTGATCTGTGAGAAGTTTTTACATTTTCTGGATACAAGCTTATTTTTTGATTTTGTATGTTGCAAGTATCTTCTCTGTAGATTGCCTTTTTCCCATTTTTAATGGCATCTTTTGATAAGCAGAAATTTCTAATTTTTAGTTCAGTTTGTCAATATTTTTCCTATGGCTTGTTTTGAAAAACTTTGCCTACCCCCAAAGTCATAGAAATATTCTCCAAAGCTACCTTTAGACAGTTTGCTGTGAAATGATCTTTCCCATTTATTTTATTTATTTATTAAAGATTTTGTTTATTTATTATTTACTCATGAGAGATAGAGGCAGAGACGTAGGCAGAGGGAGAAGCAGGCTTCTCGCAGGGAGCCCGATGTAGGACTTGATCCTGGCTCCCAGGATCATGCCCTGAGCTGAAGGCAGATGCTCAACCACTGAACCACCCAGGCATCCCTATCTTTCCCGTTTAGACCTGTAATTTGATTTTTGTGTATTATGTTTATCATGTTAAATTTCATTTTTCTTACATTAGATAGCAAGGGACTCAGTGTAGTTTATTAAAAAAAAAAAAAAAAAAGTTGTCCTATCCACATGGCTTGGCAGTGTCATCTTTGTCATAAATCAGATGCCTGCATAAGTATAAAGTATCTGAGAACTTTCTCTTTAGGGAAATGGCGCAATGATGCAATTATGCCTACCCAAGTATAATCATTACAGATTCATCAAACATGCATTGATGTTGGGGCATCTGGTTGGCTCAGTCAGTAGCGCATGTAACCCGTGGGTCATGAGTTTGAGCCCCATGTTGGGTGTAGAGCTTACTTAAAAAAAATATATACTGATTGCCTACCATGTGCCAGATGATGTTTAAATGATGTAGATACAAAGATGATTAAGGCTTTGTTTGTATCTTTATGGAGTGTATAATCCATTTAATTCTTGACATATATGGTAAATAAATGCGATCATAACTAATCTGTTTCTCTGAATTGTCTCTAGTAAGTTGTGAGCAGACCAAAGGATATGTTTCTAAGAATATAGTAGATAATTGATCAGTGCTGGGTAGAAGAAATGCATCGCTACTAGTTTTCAGATGTTGGAAATGGAGATACGGGGTTTATAAAGTTGCTGACGGGAAGAATCCTTATGTAACACAAACCTTGGTATCTTAGGCCCACAGTCAGTATCCACGCTTTGGGGAGCAACTATGTTTCTGATTTCAGGCTTTTTCCTAGAACTCAGAGAGGTAATAGTATGTATATATGTGGTTCACACACACATCTGTGGACTGTGATACTCCTCTGGGTCAGCACTCCATAATCAATCACAAACTATTTTTGTACTGAAACAAATGCATATTCATACTAAGTGGAATAAATCAAGGCCACAGTCTTCTGGTAGGTCAAGTTTTATTGTCAAGTGGATTTTAACACCTAATTTGTAAAAACAACTTTAAACTTTGAGGATATTTTTGGGTTTCTAAGGAAAGGATTTGTGGAAGGACACGTACAGCACAATTTGTAAGTGTGTGTATCGTCCACTATGGTCATATTGCCTCGGCTTGAGTCCTCACTCTTACCTTTGCCAGCTGATCTTTGGTAACTTCTGTACCTCTCTAAACTTACGTTTTCTCTTCAAGAAAATGGAGATAATATATAGTACTTGACATGGTTGTTATCAGAGTTAACTGAGCTCATAGATGCAGAGCATGTAACAGCATCTGGTGTATAATAGGCACTCAAATATTAGTAACAGGAGACATGCTGTATTTTCAGTATTTGTCCTAATTGCAGAAAACTTTTCCATAAAGACTTATGCTGAGTTTTTGTGATTACTGTCAGGAAGAAGATTGTGAGAAAGCATTCTTCAAAATGGACAATGTACTTATAGATGACAGAAGAATACATGTGGATTTTAGCCAGTCTGTTGCAAAGGTTAAATGGAAAGGAAAAGGTATGTTGGTTCATCTTCCTCTGTGTCTGTTCACTGTGTGTGTGTGTGTGTATGCTTGTGCCTGCCTGTACCTCCTTTGCTGTAGAGATATTCATTAGGAGAAATGTTCATTGATCTGACTTCTGCCATTTATGGTTTCATGTAGCTACTAGTAAGAATCTAAGATACAGGGGAGTGTGAGTGTGTATTTAAGCTGATGGTGAATATATTTACTATCTTTGTATTATAAGTTACTTAAAATTACCCATTGCAAACATGGCATATTTGGAAAGTAATGATTTTGATGGTTGTGGTGGCTTGGTTCTTCTAGATGTAAAACATTAAGTAAGTTTTTTTTGAAGTTTGTTTTAGTTGTCCTATGGCACAAAATTGAAAAGGTGGTGTAAAAAACTTTTCATTCCTGCCCCTCATCTATCCAATTTCCCTTTCCAGAAGTAACCACTGTTACCTGTTCCCTATAAATTTTCCACATACATTCTTTGAATATACATATATATATACATTATTATTTATTTATTTATTTATTTATTTATTTATTTAATGTTGGAATTTCCTTTTATTTTATGTTTTTTTCCATGTAGGTTTTATGTATATTTATAGGTTTTCTCCTTTAAAACTGCTTTTCTACCTTGCTTTTCATTTTAATAATCTAAGAGAGCAGTTCATATCCATATATAAAGCGACATTTTCAAGTAGCTGCAGTGTTCTATTAAATGTATGTATCATAATTTATTGAACCAATCTTCTTAATGGACAGTGAAGTTTCTAATCTTTTATTCTTTTTATACTATCCGTATGCATATGACATTTTCCACATACATGTATATGTGTGCCAGTTGAATTTCTGTAGTGGCTTGTCATGGGGGTTGAATATCTGTATTCTAATGGGAGTTTTTGATTTTTGCTGTAATATTTTTAAAAGGTTCGCTATCACCATGTAATACTTAATTTTACCAGGAATTCTAGGATTACTTTCTTTTTCTTTTTTTTTTTCCTTCTTTTAATTTTTTTTTACTTTCTTTTCCTATATAACAGTTTTCTTTATTTCCCATGACTTTCATGAGTTGTGTTTCTTTCTTTTTTTTTTTTTTTTTAATAGAGAAACAGCAGTACTTGAGGGTGATGTGCTGAATCATTTGGTAGATCCTGGTAACTTGTGGAAATTCAGAAAAAGGAGATACTATTAATGGCCAGAATAGGCAAGGAAGGCCCGCTGGAAGCTGTGACTCCTGTGGTAGGAGACAGTGACTTGGGTTGGGATTCCCTATTACTGTTGGTTTCTCCCATGAAACTTTCCTACAGTGGGAATACATGGCTAGATTTTGACACTGTTACCTATTTTGAGTGACTTGTGGAAACTAAATTTTAGTGGCATTAAGATGATATGTTTTTCATGTGGTAATTGTGGCTGTGTAAACAAAAGAATCAAAGAAGTATATACAGTAATGATGGATGAGCTGCTGGCATAATGAACTATAGTTCTGGTCCTGTGGTACTGCCAGATAGCTCTTCTATGAGGCTTTTCCCCCAAAAAAGCTAATTTAATTTTATCATTTTGTATATGTATGAAACCAGTATAAATACAGTTCCTCATTACAGAGAAGGAACTTGAGGTATAATCTTGTGAAGTGATTTATTTAGGTCACATAAACTGATGATGTAAACAGGACTTAAATCTAGTTTGCTTTTTTTCCCCTCTCAATTCTTCTTAACCCAGTTACCCACTGAAGAAGTGGTATTGCCTTCTTAAGTAGTTTCAATGTAGTTTATTTACAGTTTATTTTAAGTAAACTTCTTATTTTTTTCTAAAATGTCATATAGGAGGGGATCCCTGAGTGGCTCAGCGGTTTCGCGCCTGCCTTTGGCCCAGGGCGCGATCCTGGAGACTGGGATCGAGTCCCGCGTTGGGCTCCCGGCATGGAGCCTGCTTCTACCTCTGCCTGTGTCTCTGCCTCTCTCTCTCTCTCTCTCTCTCTCTCTGTGTGTGTGTCTATCATAAATAAATAAAAATAAATATTAAAAAATAAAAAATAAAAAAACAAAATGTCATATAGGAGACAGATACTTCAATTTCACATTAGCCGTCATCTTTGTTAATTTTGAAATAGTTGTATATATTATTTATATTTAATAAATTGAATAAATTTAATAAATTGAATATATACTATATACCATTCACAGTGCTAAGTACTTTCTCTTGTAGCTCTGTGAAATGTAGATATTATATTTGGCTTATAATGAAGAGAATATAATTGAGGTTTTTTTTAAGATTCTATTTATTCATGCATGAGAGAGAGAGAGAGAGAAAGAGAGAGAGAAGCAGAGACATAGGCAGAAGGAGAAGCAGGCTCCCTGTGAGGAGCCCAAAGTGGGACTTGATCCCAGGATCCCAGGATCACAACCTGAGCCAAAGGCAGACACTTAACCACTGAGCCACTCAGGTGTCCCGATAATTGAGTTTCAAAGAGGTGAAGTGGGTTACCTAAGACCTCCCATTAGAGTCAGAATTTGAACACAGAACTTCTAACTTTAATCTATTACTCTTTCTGTTATACCACAACTGCCTCATTCATCATGAAACTCCTAAAGACAAGCACAGAATCTCTTTTCAGTGATGAAGTGGTATCTTTTTATTATAGTTATTAGTGTTTTAACACATACAGTTATCTATTTCACATTTACATTATCTACTGGCCATTTTTGTTTCAGGAGCCTCTGGAATTATTACCAAGTAGATTCATCTTGGTTTTGATGTTTAGTCACTTCTTTTATTCCTATTCTCTCCTTTGTTTAAAGAACCTGATGATAGTCAAGGTTTATATAGGATTCATAATCAAAGTACCTCTGTGTGTACCTGTAGTTTGCTTTATTTGTACATTTAATCTTGGATTCTCCTGTCTGGAAGGATTTCATCATAGTAGCTGAGGGGATAGGAGAGGCAGGTCAGTCAGCAGGTCTGGGACATGGGTAAGGAACTGAATCTTCATCTGGTAGGAGACTAGGCCTGAGAGTAGAGGGGCTGCATAGGATGCTTTTTCCTAGCCCTGTCACTGAAGGCCAGTCAGGATATAATAGTAGGTCCTATTTTTCTGAAGGGGTTTTTGATTTCATTTTTGACAATTGGCAGGGAGTATAGGTGCCTTAGGCAAGAATTTCCAAAACAAAGATATTTCGTCATTGATATTGTTACCAACCCTTCCCTCTCACATCCTTTAGTGAACTTCTGTATACATTCCTGCTGTCCCCCTATCTGCTTGGTGCTCTGTTGAAATTTTGGTATTAAGTGCCTCTTCTGACAGATCAGAGAACTTTAAAGCCTCACTTCTTCCAAACTTCTAAGCCTTTCAGATCTCAGACTCCAGTCTCAAGCCCTCAATTTCCTTTGGACCTAATTTTCTCATGGGCTTAATGGCTCTACTTAAACACTGCATTATTTCCCAGTGAATATATTCACTATGTAATTTAGGATTTGAAAGTTTGATGTTGTAATACTCGCATATATCGTTAGGTGGCAGCATATGGCTACTTAGCAAAATGGGTATCTGATTTCATTTAAAATAGTAATGGAGAATGAATTACTATTTCTTTGTTATCTTCTTAGCCTTTTTCTGTCCACCAATATATATGTCGCTTATAAAACAATTGATATATTATGCTGCTTATAAATTAATTTTTGTTCTTTAATAAAGTAGGTGAGTTTTCTTACTAAGTCTTTTTTTCTTTTTTTTTTTAATAAATAGGTGGGAAATACACCAAGAGTGATTTCAAGGAGTATGAAAAGGAACAGGATAAATCATCTAATTTAGTCCTGAAAGATAAAGTAAAGCCCAAGCAGGAGTATCCTTTACAAGAACCAGTTAGTCAATATGTATAGATCATCCACCTAGTGTAGAGTACTGTGTGATATGTTATAAAAAGTCACAGTGTGTGGAAGACAAGATTCCTGAATCCAGTGGTTTGTGAAGAAGTCATTTAGTTTATTGTTAATCCCTTTTCACCATCTTACATATACTTCTCTTTTTCGGTATATTCTCTATTGTTTGGAGAAGGCTTTCGGTTGAAAGAAATCTTAGCCTAATTCTTTCCTCCCTTACTTTTAGGTTAAGGTTAACACTTAATTCTGAAATCTTCAGGTAAGATTTGTATTTTGTATTTAATTGTAATATTTTAAATTCCTTGTTTTCAGAAATTTTTTTAATATAGCTAAGCTAAATTCTGGGTGTTAATTTTCCTCATAATGTTTAACTTCTTTGGAGATGGTAAATATGTAGATTAACATCCTGTTTTCTTACTTGACTAGGTTGCTCCTTTCAGCTTAGTACATTGTCTAGCAACAAATATTTATCAGGCTCCTATTTGTATGTAAAAATGGGCTTTTATAGTATTAAAACGAAATCCATTGACTTGACCATTTAATTTAGATTCTTCCAAGTTTTAGGTTGAGACAAGTAAAAATCAATGAAACATACTATTTACATTATGTCATTTTAATTTGTTCATTGATATTCTCATTATACATCTATCACTCTACACATTGCAAAAGTTATCTCTTTGTGATTCTTTCTGTAAATGGTTTCTTTGTTTCCTAATTTCTGTTGGTGTTTTAGGGATTCTCTTTTTCCCACACTGTCTTAGACATTTCTTTTCCAAGTATTCATCAAGGAAAGATGAGTATCAGGTTGACTTGTTATATACTCATTTTAAAAAATGTGTTGACAAAAAAAAAAAAATGTGTTGACAGTCTACAATACATAAAGCATTGTAAAGTACAAGAGATGGATAAAGTCTGAAATATATTGACATGTTCAATATAAGGAGAGGGAGACACACCAAACAGTAAGCTAAGATTTGGTCTGAAAAGATGAACATTAGGAGGAATATGATTGAAATATTAAAATCATAAAAGGTGTGGATGGAAGTTGACATTTAACAAATCTTTGAAATTAAGTTTAGGCTAACCACTAGTAACTGCAGGTGGAAGAAGAGAAGTATGTAGGCCAAATGAAAGTAAGTACAGGCATAGAGTATAAAGTATGAGGAGATGTCTTTCATCTTTTCTCACAGAGGTAAGTAGTTCAGGAGGAAAAGAAAGAATATGCAGTATTAAAATGTTTTAAATTCAAGATGGTAGATTACTGAAATTTAAGAAAGGAAACCAGACATGTTTGAGAATAAATCTGTAGCTTAGTACTGTTCAATAGAACTTTCTACAGTGATGGAAAATATCTCCACCATCCGGTTTAGCTACTAACCACATGTGGTTTTTGAGCATGTGAAATGGACTGAGGAACTGAATTTTAAAGTTTAATTTTAGTTAAAATTTTTTTAAAGATTTTATTTATTCATGAGAGACACACACATACAGGGGGCCGGGGGCACAGACATAGGCAGAGGGAGAAGCAGGCTCCATGCAGGGAGCCCAACGTGGGACTTGATCCTGGGTCTCCAGGGTCACACCCTGGGCTGAAGACAGCACTAAACCGCTGAGCCACCGGGGCTGCCCAATTTTAATTAATTTAAACAACCACATATGGCTAGTATTGAACAGTGCCTGCTTTCAGTCTTTTGAAATCGATGGAGAAGACAGATATGTCCTGATACAAACCATTGTTAATCATTCTCAAACATAATATTGAACAAGAAAAGGGAAATTCTTGAATCTGACCCAGTAAGATAGTTTTTATGTTCTTGGTAATTGATAGATTTCATGTTAGCAAGGCATTTATAATCTCAGGTACAATAATACAGTGATAGAACATGTGTTTATAATATGTAAGATATATATATATATATATATATATATATATATATATATATACATGTTTTCCACATTGTATATTATATATTATGTGACTGTTACTATGACGAGGAAAAGAGATTGAGAAGGCAATCTTTTTTTTTTTTTAATTTTATTTATTTATTCATGAGAGACACACACAGAGAGAGAGAGAGAGAGAGAGGCAGAGACACAGACAGAGGAGAAGCAGGCTCCATGCAGGGAGCCTGATGTGGGACTTGATCCCGGGACTCCAGGATCATGCCCTGGGCCAAAGGCAGGTGCCAAACCGCTGAGCCACCCAGGGATCCCTGAGAAGGCAATCTAATAATCAGATAAGTTTGAGGGTGTTTTTTTTTTTTTTTTTTTTAATCAAGTTAAGTTTTAAGTTAAAAAGGCATGGTGGAGATATGCTTTTATGGATCTCGAGAGAAAGAGAAGTTGTCATAAATTAGCTACTAAGCTTAAAAATAGAACAAAAGGAAAGGCAGGTTTAATTTGGCCAAGGTAGACCTCACAGAAGAATTGGGGAAAGAAAGATCACAAACGTGTGTTTAATTCAAAGGACTTTGGGAACATTTGACATCTACTATTGTTGACTATAGTAGTGAGTAGAAGATAGTGGGTAAGCAAGGGAAAAGAGATGAGACAAATTGTCTTGGTGGTATGAGAAATAATTAACAATTACTTACTTGGCATCTGTTGCACACCCAGCTTAGCAGTGAAACATAGCCCCTGCCCTCATAGATCTTGTGTTTTATTGATGGAGGGGGGATGACCAGAATAATTACTGTGACTCAAATATAAGTAGGTATAGTGTTGCAAAGAAGTACATTTGTGGGATATGGGGCTTATTGAGGTCAGGAGTCAGGGAAGACCCTCAGGTGACAATAAAAGAAGTGACATTAAAGCTGTACCTTGGGGCAGCCCGGGTGGCTCAGCAGTTTAGCACTGCCTTCGGCCCAGGGTGTGGTCCTGGAGACCCAGGATGGAGTCCCACGTTGGGCTCCCTGCATGGAGCCTGCTTCTCCCTCTGCCTGTGTCTCTGCCTCTCTCTCTCTGTGTCTCTCATGATAAATAAATAAAATCTAAAAAATAAAAAATAAAGCTGCACCTTGAATATGAGGGGAGAGGAGGGAGGGCTAAGATGGGATGCTCTTTCCTCTAACTTGATCCATTGTTTAAGAAATACAATTCATCTTATATCCAGCACAGTCCAAGTACAGCTATTCACATGCATACATAATTAAAAAAATGCCATGGTATTTTTATTAGATGCTGTATATTCTGTTTTCTATTTATTACACAGTGCTGGCTATGACCCACTTAATGGATTTTGGACAGAGGGAGCTGCATGTGTAAAGCAAAACAGTAAGGTAAAGTCCTGGGCAAGGGCTATTGAATTCATACCTGAAAAAGGAGAGGCTCCAGAAGCTACTCTGGAAACAGTGTGACATAGTATAAAGGAGAAAAGTTAGAGATAATGAAGTAGGAGTAGGATATGGTACAGACTGACTGGCCACCCTTTTTTTTTCTTTTAAGATGTTATTAAGAAAGAAAGAGAGCATGGGGGAGGGGCAGAGGGAGAGGGGAAGCAGGCTCCCCGCTGAGCAGGGAGCCCAGTGCGAAGAGGGTGGGGGGCAATCCCAGGACTCCAGATCATGACCTGAGCCAACGGCAGATGCTTAACCAACTGATCCACTCACACGTGTCCCTGACTGGCCATCTTTAACCATCTTATAAAAAGCCAAGAGCACGTAGCATTTTCATATTCAGTCTTATATGGAAGTGACATGTCCCTGAGAAAGGCATAGAGCTATGATGTGGTGAAAACAAACCCGACTCTCTAGTCCTGAGGGAAGTGTGTTTGAGATTCCTCTAGTTGCACACGCCACTGAAACAGCTTTGCATGTTGGGCTTCCCCATGAGCTTTTTTTTTTTTAACCACTATTCTGGCCCTTGTCAGCCTTCCTCAAATACTGTTCTAGGATTTGAGATTATTTTCAACAGGGGGTATGATTATTTTGTATTTTCTCTTCTAAGGGATGATAAGTATATCAGAGAAATTATTTATCTCTTTTTTAAAACACATTATCATAATATTTACAACACATTTATGTGAAATTAAAACAAGATTCACTCATATCTATGAATGTTGAGTCACTGAAACTACTATGTCAACTACACTTCAACTAAAAAAGATTCACTCACAGTTTACCATCTAGACAAATGATACCTTTTTTTGTTGCTTCTTTCATATCTTGATCTTTTATGTTTTGTGAAGTTAAAATTACCATATGGTGTAGATAATTTTTATTTCTAGCTTTTTTCACTTTTAATTTTTCATAGCATTCATTTATCATTGCTAATAACTTTCTTTGTAATAATATATCCTGTTGAAGTTCTACAATATATTTAAGAATGTCTTCTTTATTACTAGGCTTTTTGTTACTCTAAGTTTCTATTATAAAAAATAATTGTTATACATACCTTTGTTTAACAAATTAGTACTTCAAAAGAGGAGTAACACGAATATACCTTTTATCTCCTATAGCTCTTCTGGCATTATCCTAAATTTTTCCAGTGAAACATGTGTCTTATTTTCTAAGTTAAAATTTTTTTCATTACTGAAAAACATGTTTCCTTATTTTTTATGGCTACTTAGATTTTCATTTGTGGATGTAGTTTTTTTTGTCATCCATATTTTTTGCCCACTCACTTGCCAATTGTTAATTGTTTATTTAGGGCCTGGGTTCTTTCTATTTTTCTTGAAAGAAAATGTGAGTTAGTTTTGTTTTAGAAATACACTGTGAGATGCTTTTTGCTTTAAAAAGTTAGGTTTATCGGGCAGCCCGGGTGGCTCAGCAGTTTGGCGCCTGCCTTCAGCCCAGGGTGTGATCCTGGAGACCCGGGATCGAGTCCCACGTCGGGATCAAGTCCCACGTCGGGCTCCCTGCGTGGAGCCTGCTTCTCCCCCTGCCTGTGTCTGTGCCTCTCTCTCTCTCTGTGTCTCTCTCATGAATAAATAAAGAAAATCTTAAAAAAAAGAAAAAAGTTAGGTTTATCCTCGTAGTCTCCTTTGTTTACCAGATTCTTGATGTTTTGATGTATTATCAGTGTCAGTTCTCACATCTTTCCTTAACTAGCTGCTACAGTGCAAAATATGATCTTATACTGGATGAGCAAGCAGAAGATTCAAAATCCAGTCACTCACACACAAGTAAAAAACACAAGAAGAAAACTCGTCACTGCTCTGAAGAAAAAGAAGATGAGGACTATATGCCAATCAGAAATACTAATCAGGTACTTGTAATGTCCAGCCTTTGCTGTAGAGATAAATATTTTATCCCTCTGTAAATTACTTTTTAGTGACATAAGATAGAGGGTAAGGGTATAGTTCTGGACAAGGTGAGTATATTCCTAATTCTAGAACGTAGAATGATTTCACTGGGTAATGGACTTTAATTTTCAAGAATATGTAACACAAATGATAAAAGATTGTTTTCAAAGTAACTAAATATATCATTCAGTTCCCTATTGTGAAACAAGAGTGATTTCTGAACCTGTAGACAATTACTTATTCCCATCAGAAGCAAGTGTGGTTATGCCAAAAAAAAGGCTCATATGTCATTTTAATTATCACCACGTTATGGGTAATACTTGTAGCTCTTGAGGTTTTAAGACCTGTGAAATATTTATGCCCTTACATATTGTGTATCTGAAATATATCATCCCAAATACATTCTTGAACAATACATATTCCTTTCTTTTTTTATTTGAGAGATAATGTGTGTACCATCATGAACAGGGGGAGCTGCAGAGAGCTAAGTGAACTCCCCACTGGGCACAGAGCCTGATAGTCCCAGGACCCTGGGATCATGGTCTGAGCCAAAGTTGAAGTCAGATGCTTAACCAACTGAGCCACCTAAGTGCTCCAACAATAATACATTTTCTCAGACAGTGATACTAATAATTCCTTAAAGAAAATTGATTCTAGAGAGAAGTCATTTCCAGCCTGCATTTTGGCTTTCAGTTAAGTGAAATGCAAATTACATGACAGCCCCTTACTTTTGTGTTACCACTAGAGGACTTGAGCTGGGCCTGGTGTTTAAGGAGATTTTAGTAGGCAGAAGTGAGAGAAAATTCAAGGTGGTGAGAATGGCACGTCAAGCAATGACCCAGAGAAGGAGAGATGTAGTATGGTTGGCAAAGTGCAGGATTGGCTTCAGAGAAGCTAGGTGTAAATTTCTGTGCCACTAGCCATTGATGTGGCCTCAACAAGTCACTTAGCTTTCTGAGTCACAGTCTCCTCCTCTGTGAAATTGAGATTATACTTATCTCACAGGTATGTTAAGATTAAATGAAGAAATATGTGTGTGTACTGGCTGTTATTTTACTGTTACAGTTATATTAATGTGTTTTAAATTGGAATAGTTTCTGTGGTAAGGCCATTCACTGAATTCATATTTCAATTAATTTGTTTCTTTTCAGTGTTTAGGGATTGCTTTAAATATATCTATATCTATCTATCTATATATTATAGTTTAGATTTTTTTACTTATTTAATAGAGGAGTAGGAGCAGGGGGAGGGGCAGAAGGAGAGGGAGAAGCGGCTCCCTGCTGAGCAGAGGGCCCAATGCAGGACTCAGTCCAGGACCTGGGGATGATTACGTGAGCCCTAAGGTAGACTCTTAACTGACTAAGCCACCCCGGTGCCCTTTAAATAATTTTTTGTGTGTTTTGTAGTTTTAAAAATTTCTTGTGTGGTTCCAAAGTAAAATCTACAAAGTGGTATGTACAGAGAACCTAGATTCTATTCCTGCCCCATCCTCCTTCTCTTCTGCCCCCAAGGCAACCACTCAGTGTGTTTCATGGGTTGTTTTCACTTTTAAAAAATTCCAACAGGTATATATTTTATATATATTCTTAGTTTCCTACATTCTAGATAGCAAATACTCTTACTCTTGTGGACCTTTTTTCCATAGTCTTTTTGCCATTTAAAGAGTGCCATCATTTATGCCCCACCCTCAGCTTTTAAGTCACACCTTTCCTCTGTTACTCAATTCTCTAACTAATATGCACATGAATCAGTGACAGCTGACATGAGCTTTGTGCTTACAATTGTGAAGTGGATACAATTTTCCCCATTTCACAACAGAGAAAGTGAAAACTGAAGCGATTTAAACAATTTGCTTTGTTTTACATAGCTGTTACATAGAGCCACAATGTAAATCCAGACTTGTACCGCTAGCCACTCTGCTGCTGCTCTTATCTGGAGTATATTCCTGGCAGTTTTCTCTCTTAAATGCTATAATTATTCTAATATAATTTATTCCCTACTGTAATATTCCAGTGTGATCTAACTGGTACATTTCCTTCTTAATTCCTGTGCTATATTTATTTAGCCTAAGACTACCCCAGTCTTTTGAAATGGTAGCTATATCACATTTCTCTGAATACTTAGCATGTTTTCCACTAAAATTCCTTGATCTTCACCCTCCCATGTCACCTCCCCCGCTATGTGTTGCTTTTAGCTATGACTTCTCATCCTGCACTTATATGTGGAATCTTCAGTGAATTTAGGCCTGAGATACATGTTGGTGTATTTGAAATAATCACAGGTCTAAGAAATCCAAAATCTGGCTGCATTTTAAGTCTGTGATTCCCCCTTCCTTTTTGTGCATCTTTTTTTTTTTTTTTTAAAGATTTTATTTACTCATGAGAGGGACAGAGAGAAAGGCAGAGACAAAGGCAGAGGGAGAAGCAGGCTCCCAAAAGGGATCCTAACACGGGACTTAATCCCAGGACCCCAGGATCACAACCCTAGCAGAAGGCAGACACTCAACCACTGAACCACCCAGCTGTCCCTGGTGCATCTTTTTTATCCTGCTGTTTGATTACTTAAAACTTTACACTAGCAAATAGTTTTCTTTTTTGAAATGAAGTAAAAGGCACCAAGTAGTTTTTTGGGGGGAATGTTGTTAGTATTTTAAAAATAATTTTAGCCGTGGCTGGGTGGCTCAGTCAGTTTAAGTGTCTGCCATTGGCCCAGGTCGTGATCTTGGGGTCCTGGGATCAAGCTCCACATTGGGCTCTCTGATTATCAGGGAGTCTGCTTCTCCCTCTGTGTGCTCGTGCTCGCGCGCTCTCTCTCTCAAATAAATTTTTAAGAAGTAAAATAATTTTAAATTAATTGACAGTTATAAAATTATTAAGATCTAAATCTCCTAATTTTATTTCTTCCCTCAAAGCATATTAAAGCAAATGTTTTTTGATTATATACTTTGATTTAGTAATATAAGTATACTAATTTTTTTATTTTCTTTCCAATAAAATAGCATCTGTATTTAAGATATTAATGGGCCCATTTTTTTTGTATTCTTATTTTTATCCTTTTGATTTCATTCTCAAAAATATAATCATTAAAGGGAATTTTCAGTACTAAGTTATTTTCAGGTATAGCTCAGATTTTCCTATTTGTTGGTATTTTGCTTCATGAGCCTAGTTTCCTAAGGTTTTAACTTATTTAAGTTCTTTGTTTTTTTATTGAGTGATAGCCTTACTGTTCAGTTTGAAAACTTCTGTTTAATTTTTCCATCTCATGTCTTGATTCCAAAGATGGTTACTATATTGCTGAGGTTTGGGTTTTACTGGGGTTCCAGGAAGTGAGTTTTCAGCTGTGGGTTGGTTACCTGGCTGAGAAGTATTCATATTGGTTGTCAGTCCTCCTCTGTGGCTTTCATAGGTGTTTGTTATTCTTATAATTGGGGCTCTGTTTTTGCCATCATTTTAATTAGTTAGTGTTACTTTGTTGATTTAAACTAAATCTTTTAATTTTAGAGGCCTGAACAAGGATAGCTTTTAGTTTAGATTGTTTTGGACTGCTTTACATGAAATCATTGGATAGATTAAGGTGATTCCTTTATTTAAATTGGCCATTTAAAAAAATAAATAAATTGGCCATTTTATGGTGTTTTCTTTCTTTTTTAGCCACATGCTAGTTTAATCATTTTGTCCTATGTCTTAAGTGTATAGAATTGCAGAATTGCTTAGTCTGTACTGGAAAGGGCATAAGAGCTCATCTGATTAATTCCCCTCACCTTAGATGTAGAGATCCTGACCCCAAAGACCTGTGGCCCTTCACAGTTTAATGAAAGAGCTAGAATTTTAACATTATTTTAATTCATTCAGGTATGAGGTTTTTTTTTCATTCTGTACTCTCCCCTTTTCAACTTTATTTTACTTTTTTTTTTTTTTAATATTTTATTTGAGAGAGTGAGTGAGCACAAGCAGAAGGGAAGAGCAGAGGGAGAGGGAGAAGCACACTCCCCATTGAGTGGGGAGCCCCATGTGGTGCCCATCTCAGGACCCTAGAATTATGACCTGAGCCAAAGGCAGATGCTTAACAGATTGAGCCACCCAGGCGCAATCCCCATTTCTATTTTATTTTATTTTATTTATTTTATTATTTATTGTATTTATTTATTTTATTTTTAAAAGATTATTTATTTATTTATTATTTATTTATTTATTTATTTATTCATGAGACACAGAGAGAGAGAGGCAGAGACATAGGCAGAGGAAGAAGCAGGCTCCATGCAGGGAGCCTGATGTGGGACTTGATCCTGAGACTGCAGGATCACGCCCTAGGCCAAAGACAGGCGCTCAACTGCTGAGCCATCCAGGCATCCCTTATTTTATTTTATTTTTAAATATTTTATTTATTCATGAGAGACAGAGAGAGAGAGAGAGAGAGAGACAGAGACATAGGCTGAGGGAGAAGCAGGCTCCATGCAGGGAGCCCAGTGGTGGGACTCGATCTTGGGACTCCAGGATCACGCCCTGAGCCAAAGGCAGATGCTTAACCATGAGCCACCCAGGCATCCCATCATTTCAATTTTACATCTGTTTACTGATTAATTAAATAATGATCTCTAACCTGTATAGATCTCTTGAGTCTCAGTTTCCTTATTTCTAGAATGAGGGTAATGTACTCCAAAAGCACTTAGCATTGTTCTAGCAAATACTCCAAGAAGATTTGTTCTGATATGGCTTCATCGAGCCACCTGACCTTTTCCCATGCACATGATGCTGATTCTTCCTTGCTTTTCACTTGTCACTTCCACTCCGTGCATTAACCTTCTTGTAGCCAATCCACAGCCAAACTCACCTGTTCTTTGATGTTCATCTCAAGTCCTAACTTCTCTGTTGAAACCTTCCCTGGTAAATCTGATCTCAAGTTTATTTACACATCTCCTAAATGGCAAAGACCATTTGAACCGAGAGCTGCCTGACTTTAAAGCTTGTGTAGCTTTGAAAAATACTCC
The DNA here is from genome assembly GCF_011100685.1 of Canis lupus familiaris. Taxonomy (NCBI): domain Eukaryota; kingdom Metazoa; phylum Chordata; class Mammalia; order Carnivora; family Canidae; genus Canis; species Canis lupus. The sequence goes on along the minus strand of NC_049222.1, from coordinate 40,562,900 downwards.
AAGGGACGCCTGGGTAGCTCAGCTGTTGAGCATCTGCCTTCAGCCAGGGCATGATCCTGGGGTTCTGGGATCAGGTCCCACATCAGGCTCCCTGAATGGAGCCTGCTTCTCCCTCTGCCTATGTCTCTGCCTCTCTCTTTCTGTGTCTCTCATGAATAAATAAAATCTTAAAAAAAAAAAAAAATACTCCAAGTAGGAGAGGTTTTAAGGTTTCAGTGCATTTCAGATTTTTAGCTTCCTCAAGTTTTTCAAAGAATTAAGTACTGTATAATCGTTTATCTCTTATTTTAAACACTGAAAGCACTTAAGTGCCTATTTTTATAATTACTGAAGATTTTATAGTTATATACCAGTTAGCAGTCTCCACTTTCAGAGTTCATGATCTCAGCCAATACAGGAATTAAGTATACAGACAGAATAGTACATAGATTTTTTTACATTTTGTATATGTTACAGGAAGCACAAAAAGTTATTTTATCTAGGGCTGTCATATTTTGCTAGAAAATAGTTGGTAAAGGGTTAAACCAAATACTCATTTTTCTACCTCTGGAACTCTTATGGAATTACAGGAACTATTAGGATTGTGCAGGAAATCATGAATCAGCTTATAAAGCTGTATTCCATAAACACTGATTATAACAATCATGTTTTTTTTTACTATTTTTTTTCTTTATTTATTTATGATAGTCACAGAGAGAGAGAGAGAGAGAGGCAGAGACACAGGCAGAGGGAGAAGCAGGCTCCATGCACCGGGAGCCCGATGTGGGATTCGATCCCGGGTCTCCAGGATCGCGCCCTGGGCCAAAGGCAGGCGCCAAACCACTGCGCCACCCAGGGATCCCTAACAATCATGTTAGATCTATTTTCACATGCTACAATCTCCATGCCAGGTATAATGTACAATATCTAGACAATATATGGAATAATTATGAATCCTTTGCTTAAAACCCAGTCCTTAACCGTGGGTATTCATCACTCTAGATTTTAAACCTTGACATTTATATCTCTTATAATAATGTCTGTGGTGATAGAGTTGGAACCCTTGGGAGTTCAATCCTTAGGATTTTGCCTTTCCTTTGAGAGAACTCTCTTAAGGAAGTTAAATTTTATGAACTGTCTTTTGAAAGATCATTGCTCTGGTCTCTTTAGATTTCAGCCTCTTGTTCAGATACTCATTTTATTTTACTTTTTTTAAAATTTTTATTTATTTATGATAGTCACATAGAGAGAGCGAGAGAGGCAGAGACACAGGCAGAGGGAGAAGCAGGCTCCAATCACCGGGAGCCCGACATGGGATTCGATCCTGGGTCTCCAGGATCGCACCCTGGGCCAAAGGCAGGTGCTAAACCGCTGCGCCACCCAGGGATCCCCTATTTTACTTATTTTTTTAAGTAGGCTCCATGCCCAGCGTGGAGCCCAGTGCAGGGCTTGAATTCACAACCTTGAGATCAGGACCTGAGCTGAGATCAAGAGTCAGACACTTAACCAACTGAGCCACCCACGCTCTCCTGAGATACTTGTTTTAATTAGGAATAGAACATAAACAGAAATAGAATTGTTGTAACTAGCCCTCTTCATGTGGGAAAATTTCTACTGTTACTTAATTAGTAAGAATAGAATTTAGAGGCACCTGGATGGCTTACCTGCTTAAGATTCTCTCTCCTCCTCTGCCCCTCTCTATTTGTCTCCCTCTCCCCCTCCCCTTCCTCTCTTAAAAAAAAAAAAAAAAACTTAAGGGCAGTGAAATTTCCCATTGTTTCTTTTTCTTTTTCTTTTTCTTTTTTTTTAAGATTTTATTTATTTATTTGAGTGAGAGAGAGTGTGAGCTGAAGGAGAGGCTGAGCAGGAAGCTCGATGTGGGGCTAGATCCCAGGATCCTGGGGGCATGACTTGAGATGAAGGCAGTTGCTTAACTGACTGAGCCCCCCAAGAGTCCCTTTCTCATGGTTAACTCATTTTAAAAATATGTAAATAAATCATTTTATTTATTATTTTTTAAAAGATTTATTTACTGGGATGCTTGGGTGGCTCAGCCACTGAGTGCCTGCCTTCAGCCCAGGGTGTGATCCTGGAGTCCCGGGATCGAGTCCCACAACGGGCTCCCTGCATGGAGCCTGCTTCTCTCTCTGCCTCTGTCTCTGTGTGTCTCTTATGAATAAATAAAATCTTAAAAAGAAAAAGATTTATTTACTTATCAGAGAGAGGACAAGTGCATGCAAACATGCAGGGGGAGGGGCAGAGGGAGAGAATCTCAAGCAGACTCCCCTTTGAGTGCAGAGCCTGACATGGGTCTCCATCCCATGATCCATGAGATCATGACCTGAATCAAAACCAACAGTCAGATGCTTAACTAACTGAGCCACTCATGCACCCCAAGAAATGATTTTAATAAAAAAAACAACCTAATATAAACAAGGAAAATTTGAGGATTTGGAGAGGAGCTTATAAAATAAACACTTGAAAAATACTCAGACCAAAGTATGCAGTATCTGTTTTCTTTTTAGACTGATTTGTCTAAAACCTTTTCTGGCTTTGTTATTTAAATGTCTTCTTTATTAGGGTTTTTATGGGAATTTTGTAATCCCATTGCAGATAATTGGAGAATGGAGCAGGGGGAGATAAAAAGGTGACCAACCATAATCAGAATTCTTGGTATGATTTTCTCTAAAGGCTTGTTCTAATTTCAGTTGGGCGATTTCAGTTCTTTGTGTTTGAATCTGATCTTTCAGTTCAGCTGAAGTGGTAGAAACAAAGCAATGAGACTGATAAGAAAAATGATTTAAGTCTGTTTTTGAATATTTTTGCTTTCTGATTTACCAGATTCTCGGCATTAGTGGTAGTGTTCAAATTTGAGCTTTTATAGCTGCTTGCTAATAGTAGACTTTCTAAGTGTTACTAACTGACAGTACCTACAAAATGATTATTTTATGGAGTCACTTGTAAATCTCTATCCATTCCTTTGACAGGATATCTACAGAGAAATGGGGTTTGGTCACTATGAGGAAGAAGAGAGCTGCTGGGAGAAACAAAAGAGTGAAAAGAGAGACCGACCTCAAAACCGAAGTCGTAGCCGATCTCGAGAAAGGGACGGCCACTACAGTAACAGTCATAAATCCAAATACCAAACTGACCCCTACGAAAGAGAACGGAGTAAAAAGAGAGACCGAAGCAGGAGTCCCAAGAAGTCCAAAGATAAAGAAAAATCTAAGTACAGATGAAAGATGAAGAATCAGACATGAGTGGCTAATGTAATTATTATTGTCTAACTTACAGCACCAGATATTCAGATTTTGTGTCAAAGCAGTTAAAGACTCTGTTATTTTTTTTTCCCCACTACGGTCATGGCCCTTTTTGATTGATACTGATGGTATAGGGCACAGAAAGACAATAAAAACCTGAACATTTTCTTTGTGTACTTTTTTACACTAAATTTTATTGTTATACATAAACAGTAGTGTTCATTTTTAAAGTCTTTCACATTTTCCACTCTTTTTTAAATTAAGTATTTCATACCTACAGAAATTCAGACATGTATATATATGGCATAAAGAATAGTAAATATTTGTGTATCCATGAGCCAGCTGTAGAAATAGAGTATCCCCTGCATTTTAGAGACTCTCTATGTGCTCTTTCCTCAAGTGATGATTATGCTGAATTTTGTATTTGTCATTCTTTTGCTTGTTATAGTTTTACAACATATGTATGTATTCCTAAATAAAATGTTAAATTTTGTATGTTTTTGAATTTTATATCAATGACATAATGTATGTTTACTTCTGTGACTTTCTTTTTTTTGACTTAGTATTTTTAGAGTCATTCATTTTTATTGCTTTGTAGTATTGTATGAATAGACCACAATATATCCATTCTTCTGTTCATGGACATCGGAATTGTTGGTTTGTTTTTGGTTTTGTTATTACAAACAGTGCTGCTATGAACATTATGTATCTAGGAGTGATCTTGCTTGCTCACATGGTATGGATATCTTCATCTTTACAAGGTAATGCCAAATTATATTCTGCAGTGGCTGAACCAGTTTATACCCCGACCAGCGCTATGTGAGTTACTTTTGTTTCACATCATCTCTACCACTTCTTAGTTTTAGACTTTTAATTTTTGCCGATTTAGTGGATGCTTAGTGTGGTACCTTCTTGTGGTTTCCAGCAAGAAGACTACTATTATTTTTATATTTATACTTCTGTATGTAGCTTGTTCTTTTTCTCTGGCTGCTTTTAAGGTTTTCTCTTTATCACTGCTGTTAGGCAATTTGATTATGATGTACTTGGTGTAGTTTGTTTTCATGTTTCTTTTGCTGGGGCTGTTTACCTGTGGGTTTATGGTTTTCACCAAGTTTGGAAAAGCTGCGGGTATTACTTTTTTCTGTCCCACCCCTCCTCTTACCCTCTCCTAAGACTCTAGTGACTTGTATATTGGGCCATTTGAAATTGTCACACATTGCACCAATGCTCCATTTGGGTGAAATCTTTTTCTCTATTCTGTGTTGAATAGTTTTCATTGCTGTGTCCTCAAGTTCATTAATCTTTTCTCCTGAAGTATCTAATTTCTGTTAATCCCATCCAGTGTATTTTTTTTACCTCAGATGTAATTTTTTTAATTTTAGAAGTTCCATTTGAGTCTTTTTTATATCTCCCGTGCCTTTCCTTTTAACAGGCTCATGTTTTCCTCCATTTCTTTTTTTTTTAAACACCTTGGAGTCATTAATCATAGCTGTTCTATTGTACTTGACCATTCTGTCATCTGTGTCATTTCTGGTCTGTTTCTATTGATTGATGTTTTTTTCCCCCACCTCTTGCTGAGTTGTAATTTACTTTGCAGGCCTGGTAATTTTTGGATTTTACATTGTCGTGTACTAGAGTTTTTGTATTCCTTTAAATATGTTGAGCTTTTTTCTAGAACATAATTAAGTTACTCGGATACAGTCTGATTCTTTCATAGCTTACTTTTAAGTTGAATGAGGTCAGACCAGAAGAGCTTGTAGGGCTAATTTGGCTCACCACTGAGGTTAATACCCTTCTGAATAATCTCCCCTATGCTTAATCTCATCTGAGTTTTCTCCTCTTTGGCTGTTGGGAACAAGAATTATTTTGAGCCCTATCTGAACTCCTAGGCTGTGCTGCTTGTTCTTTTCTGGTGTTTTTTCCCCACCTTTGGGTGGTTTCCTCATGTGTATACACTGATGAGTATTCAGCTGAAGACTCAGACAAACCCTCTGTAGATCCAGAGCTCTCCCTCTGTAGTTCCCTCCTCTTTACAGTACTCTGCCCTACAAACTTTATCTGGGCTCCCCCAATGCTCCCCCCACCCCACCCCCAGACTCCCAGGCTCTTCAGATTCACATCCCTGTCAGAGTGCTACAGTGTGGAAACCACACAATAAGCTCAGGCAATTGTCGCTTCCTTGTTTGTTTCCCTTCTCTCAAGAGTCACTGTTCTGCACTGGCTGTTGTCCAGCGTCTGAAACACTTTGTAGTATATATTTTGTACAGGTTTTTAGTTGTTTAAGATGGAGAAGGTAAATTCTGCTCCCTCACTTCTTTGTGGCCAGAGTGGAAATCTCACTATTTAAATTTGCATTTCCTAAATGCTAACAAGGTTGAGTATCTTCGTATATATTATAGTCATTCCTGATTGTTCTCAGTGAGAAGTTGTACATGTCTTTTGCCCATTTTATGTGAAGTTACTTTTTTCTTAAAGAATTCTTTAAAGAGTTTTTCTTTTGGATTGAGGGCACTAATCCATTTTTACTGTTAGATGTTGTAAACATTTTCTATCAGTTTGTGGCTTATTTTTTCACCTTTTTTACTGATGCCCTTGGAAGAGCACACGTTATAAATTTCCCCTCAGTTTTATAATGTGAAAAATGTCCTACATATATAGAAACATGAAAACAACATCCATATACCCTACATACAAATTTAACAGTCCGTAACACTTTGTTGTTGAACAATTTGTAAGTAAATTGAAAGCATCATGACCTTTCACTTTTCTGTATTTCATTCACCATGCATTTCTTTAAAAGCAAGTGTCCTATGTAACCACAATATTATTATTATACTTAAGAAAATTAGCAGTAAGGGCACCTGGCTGGCTCAGTCGGTAGAGCATGTGACTCGATCTCAGGACCATGAGTTGCAGCCCCACGTTGGGTGTAGAGATTACTTAGAAAAGTAACAATAATCTCATATAGTCTATTTGAATTTCCCTGATTGTCCCAAGAATATCATTTTTAGGTGTTGATTTGTTTTTAAACCCACAAACTCAAGGCTCATGAATTGCATGCTCTTACCATTTTATTAATCCAGAAGAATTTCTTCCATCCATCCCACCTCTTTTTTTTTTTAATGGCATTGACATTTTGAAGAATTCAAGCCAGAATATGTCATAGAATGTTTCAGATTCTGGAAATTATTTGATGGTAACTTCATGGTATCTCCTAGTTCTTCTCTATTTCCCATAAACTGGAAGTTAGTTCTAAATGTTTGATTAGAATTAGGTTATATATTTTAGGCAGAAATTGAATGTCCGATTTATTACCCTTCGTGTGTTTGTGCTTTTTGTATTTTAAGAAATCCTTAATAAAGATATTCTATATTCTAAAAGTTGTAAGTGGAGCTTTGTTTTTTACATTTAAATCTTTAATCTACATTGTATGTGTGTATGTATATGGTGTTATAATGAAAAAGCCACTTAAAAAATATATATGGATACAACTAATTGTCCAAACCCATTAGTGAATGGTTCATCTATTCCCTGTTGATCGGTATACCCTTCTACCTCTGTCATATGTTTCCATATATGTGTGGATTTTGTTTCATAAGTTCTCTATTCCATTGGTTTACTGTTTATCCCACTACCAGTACCAAATGTCTACATTTCTATGACTATAGAAAGTATTTAAGCAAGTACCCCGCAGCCGTTTTATTAGTAATGCCTGTACCCTTTGTTTTGTGCAATTTTGGAATCAACTTCCCTGGTTTCCCAAAAAATTGTTTGGGGATTTTAATTGCATTTGCATTCAAACAATAGAAATTTTCATGGAAAAAACATTATAATATTGTACTCAAAAATAGCATAGCCCTCCGGTTCTTGAACCTTTTAGAATTTTCCTTACGAAGTTTTTATACTTCTTTTGTTAGATTTACTCCTAGTTTCTGTACCTTTCATGAATAAGGTTCTATTTTGTTCTATTATAAATAGTATCTTTTAAACATGATTTTGTTTCCTGACTTACGAGGTTAACCTTTCTTTCACTTTATTTTGAGATAATTTAAGATTTACAGAGGGGCACCTGGGTAGCTCAGTCCGTTAAGCATCTGCCTTCAGCTTGGGTCATGACTTCAGGGTTCTGGGGTCAACCCCTGTGTCAGGCTCCCTATTCAGTGGGGAGTCAGCTTCTCCTTTGCCTCTGCCCCTCCCCCTGCTTGTGCTCTCTCCTTCTCAAATAAAATCTTAAAAAAAAAAAGATTTATGGAAACATTACAAAAATGAAAATATGGAACGCTAATTTTTACATCATTCTTGTTCAGCGTCTGTGCTAATATCTAGGTCCAATTCCAGTATATGTGCTCCTGAAGTGAAGACAAGTTATGTTTTTGATTACTCCTTTTATATCCAGCCATTTTACTAAAGTCTTATATTTAGAATTTGGCTAGGGTTTTTGGGTTCTTTTACATGGACAATAATGTTATCTGTGAATACATTGTTTTTTTCTTTCCCCATTCCTATTTTAAAATTATTTTAAAACATACATACATATATACTTATTTGTAGTGGTGGTGTTTTTGTGCTTGCTGGCTACAAGTTCTAGTCCAGTGATGAAGCTGGCCTATAATTTTCCTTTTTTGTGTTGCTCTTTGAATTCTTACTGAATTCTATTTTTAAAAAAATTTATTTAAATTCAATATGCCAACATATAGTATAACACCCTGTGCTCATCTCATCATGTGTCCTCCTTCACCCAGTTACCATCCTCCCTCCCTCCTTCCCTTCTGTAACCCTGTTTTTGTTTCCCAGAGTTAGGAGTCTCTCATGTTTGTTTTCCTCTCTAATTTTTCCCCACTCAGTTTTTTCCCTTCCCTTAGGGTCCCTTCACTATTTCTTATATTCCAAATATGAGTGAGACCATATGATAATTGTCTTTCTCCAATTGACTTAATTCATTCAGCGTAATACCCTCCAGTTCCATCCATGTTGATGTAAATGGTAGGTATTCATCCTTTCTGATGGCTAATATTCCATTATATCTATATATACACCACATCTTCTTTATCCCTCTGTCGTAGGACATCATGTCTCCTTCCATGATTTGGCTATTGTGGATATTGTTGCTATGAACATTAGGGTGCTGGTGTCCCATCGTTTCACTACATCTGTATCTTTGGGGTAAATACCCAGTAGTGCAACTGCTAGGGACATAGGGGTAGCTCTATTTTTAACTTCTTGAGGGAAACTCCATACTGTTTTCCAGAGTGGCTGCACCAGCTTGCATTCCCACCAACAGTGCAGGAGGGTTCCCCTTTCTTTACATCCTCAGCAACATTTGTTGTTTCCTGACTTCTTAATTTTAACCATTCTCACCAGTGTAAAGTGGTATCTCATTCTGGTTTTGATTTGTATTTCCCTGATGGCAAGTGATGAGCATTTTTTCATGTGCTTGTTGGCTCCTCTTTGGTTTTGATGTCCAGGTTATAGAATAATTTAGCGAGTGTTTTCTCTCCCTTTTTTTTCTATTGAAAGAGAAGAAAAAGATTTAAATTATCCATTCCTTGAAAATTGAGTAGAGCTTGCCTATGACATTGTCTGAATTTTGTACGTCCTTTGTGGAAAAAAATCTTTTTGAAGATTTAGTTTTCTTTATTTTGAGAGAGAGAGTGGCAGGAGGGGCAGGAGCAGAGGGAGTAGGAGAAGCAGACTCCCCTCTGAGCATGAAGCCTGATGCAGGGCTCAATCCCAAGACTCTGAGATCACCACCTGAGCCAAAATCAAGTTGGCTGCTCAACCGAGTGAGCTCAACCCAGGCACCCCTCTCCACTCTTTTTTCTAATTTAAAACAGTTAAAAAAATTCCATAACTCCCCCAACTTTTTTGATTAGAGGAATTTCCTTTGAATTTTACCATCTGCATTTCAAGTGTAATGTTAATATCTTCACCTTTCTCCCTAACTGAAGATCTTGGGAATCTTTTTTTTTTTTTTTTTAAACTATTGTGGGAATCTTAAAGCTTTAATCACCCCTCTTCCAACTTTTTGCTACAATCCTCAAGTATTTTAGTCTTAGCATGTGATTATTAACCTTGCAAATGAGACCCTATTACTGTTTTTATACAGATAATTGTTTACATTTTCCCGTGTTAAATCAATTTCTTTATTCACCAGTCTTCTTGCTTCTCAGGCCCTCCAGCTAGCATAATTTTCCTGCTTTCTGAAGCATATCCTTTAATATCCCTTGAGTGACAGTCTGTTGGTGGCTAAACCTGTTTTTTCCTTAACAAAAATGCTAACTCCCCCATGTTCTTTAAAGTTGATTTTTTTAGGGGCAGCCCGGGTGGCTCAGCGGTTTAGCGCCGCCTTCAGTCCAGAACCTGATCCTGGGGACCCAGGATCGAGTCCCACATTGGGCTCCTGCATGGAGCCTGCTTCTCCCTCTTCCTGTATCTCTGCCTCTCTCTCTCTGTGTCTTTCATGAGTAAATAAATAATATTTTAAAAACTTAAAAAAAATAAAGTTGATTTTTTTATATACTCAGTTCTAAGGTGACAGTAATTTTTTTTTCTCAGCACTCTGTTATTCTATCTTTGACTTACTATTGCTGTGGAGAAACCTATTGTCATTCCAAATGTCATTTTTTTTTAAGATTTCATTTATTTATTTGACAGAGCATTAGCAGGGGTAGCAGCAGAGGGAGGGGGAGAAACAGATTCCCCACTGAGTAGGGAGCCCAACATGGGGTTCGATCCCAGGACCCTGGGATCATGACCTGAGCCAAAGGCAGATGCTTAACTGACTGAGCCACCCATGCACCCCACAAATGTTACTTTTTTGGAGGTAATGTGTCTTTTCTTTCTGGCTGCTTTATTAATTAAACTTCTCATTTTGAAGATGATTATCGATTCACATGCAATTGTAAGAAATAAACAGAGGGGTCTTCTGGCACCCTTTATCCAGTTTCTCTGAATGGTAACATTTTGTAAAATAATAGTATAATGTCACAAGCAGAATAGTGACATTAATACAGTAATGACAGAGAATATGCCCATCACCACAAGGATCCCTCATGTTGCCCTTTGATAGGCACACCCACTTCCTTAACTCTCCTATCCTGCCCTCAACCTCCAGCAGCCACTGTCCTGTTCTCCATTTCTATAATTTGGCCATTTCAAGAATTTTATATAAATGAAATTACATAATATGTAGCCTTTTGGAGTTGGCTTTTCCCCCACCACCTCAGTGTCATTCTTTGCAAATTCTTCCAGGTTGTTGACTGTATCAATATTTCATCCATTTCTGTGGTTGATTGTATTCCGTGACATGGATGTACCAACCGTTTAACCATTCATCCCCTGAAGGACATCTAGGTTGTTCACAGTTTCAGGCTATGGTAAATAAAGCTGCTGTTGACTTTTGTTTGAACATAAGACTTTATTTCTCTTGGGTAAATGCCTAGGAGTGTGATTGCTGGCTCATATGATAATTGCATATTTAGATTTTTAAGAAACTACTGAACTGTTTTCCAGAGTGGTCATAAATTTTACATTCCCCCCAGCAGAACATGAGTGATCCAGATTCTCCACATCCTTGTCAGTATTTGCTGTTTTCATCGTGTTTTGTTTTAGCCATTCTGAGAAATATATAGTAGTATCTGATTGTGGTTTTAACTCTGTCACCCTAATTGCTAATGATATTGGACATCTTTTCACGTACCCATTTTTCCATCTTTGTGTGCTGGTGAAACATCTCTTCCACATCCTTTGTCTGTTTCTGATTAGATTTCTTTTATTTTCAGTTTTGAGAATTCTTTTTTTTTTCTTGAAGACTTTTATTTATTTGAAAAAGAGAGAGAGAGATAGCAAGCACAAGCTGGTGGAGGGGTGGAGGGAGAGGAAGAAGCAGACTCCTCACTAAGCAGGGAGCCTGACAGGGGGCTCAATCCCAGGACCTTGGGATCATGACCTGAGCCGAAGGCAGACGTAACTAATTGAGCCACCCAGGGGCCACTGAGAATTCTTCATATATTCTAGATGTTAGTTCTTAGTTGGATATGTTGTTTGCAAATATTTTCGCCCAGTGTGCAGCTTATCTTTTCATCCTCTTACAGGGTCTTTGCAGAGCAAAAGATTTGAATTTTATTTAAGTTTACCGTATCAGTTTTTTCTTTTATGCACTGTGCTTTTGATGTCAAGGGTAAGAACTCTTTGTCTAGATCCTGAAGTTTTCTTCCTACTTTTTTCCTAAAAGTTTCAGAGTTTTACATTGTTAATTTATTTTTTAAGATTTTCTTTAATTATTTGAGAGACAGAGGGAGACAGCACAAGCAGGGGGAGGGGCAAAGGCAGAGGGAGAAGCAGGCTCCCCAACTGCGCAGGGAGCCTGATGCAGGGGCTCAGTTCCATGACTCTAGGATCATGACCTTAGCTGAAGGCAGACACCCAACCAACTAACCACCCAGGTGCCTCCAGAGTTTTACCTTTAAGTGTTTGATCCATTTTGAGTTAGTGTTGAGTAAGAGGTAGTATGTAGATAGGTTGAGTTGTTGGCTTTTTTTCCTTTTGGATATCCACTTACTCTAGTACCATTTTTTGAAAAGTCTCTGGCTGCTATTTTAAGGGTTTTTCTCTGGTGTGCTAGAGTTTCACTATGCTATGTCTAGATACAGATTTATTTGGCTTTCTTGGTATATCGTTTGTCTCATGATTATTATGCCTTATTGTATATTATGTCAAATGGCTTCAGATTTTTCATTATTCTGGAAACTTCTCTGCTATTTTCTCTTCAAATATTGCCTCTCCTCTGTTTATTGTGTTCTTTCCTTTTGCAGCTTTAGTCAGTTTTTTTGTTAAGCCTCCTTATTCTGTTCCTTGTATCTTACTTCGTATTTTCCATATGGTACATTCTGAATAATTTCTTCAAGTCTGTATTCCAAAGCACTCATTATGTCTTCATATAAGTCAAATCTATTTAACCCATCCACTGAATTTTTGTCTTCTTTTTTCCATTCACTGAATTTTAAAATTTCAGCGATTCATTTTTAGAAGTTCTGTTTGATTCTTTTTTCAAGTTTGCATGGATATTTTTCATTTCCTTTTTTCTTTGATCATTTATTTCCACTCTATTTTCATGGTTACTTTATATTGTGTTTTTTCACAATTCCAATATCTTAATTTCTTTTTTTTTTTTTTTAGATTTTATTTATTTGTTCACGAGAGACACACACAGAGAGAGAGAGAGTGGCAGAGACACAGGCAGAGAGAGAAGCAGGCTCCATGCAGGGAGCCCTACATGGGACTCGATCCCAGGTCCCCAGGATTAGGCCCTGGACTGAAGGCACCATTAAACTGCTGAGCCACCCAGGCTGCCCCAATATCTTAATTTCTTGAGAATTTAAATCTTTAGTTTTTTTTTTTTTCTTGCTAACTGTTGTGCATAATGGCTTCTTGTGTGTTTTTAATTTTTTTTAGGATTTTATTTATTTGAGAGAGAGAGAGAAAGAGTATGAGCAAGAGAGAGAGAGAGGGAGCAGGAGGAGAGGGAGAAGCAAACTCTCCATTGAGCAGGGAGCCCAACATGGGGCTCAATCTCAGGACCCTGGGATCATGACCTGAGCCAAAGCTATTCAGGCACCCTTCAATTTTTTTAAATAGGGAATACATAATTTGGGACTTCTAAGATACCTAAATTGAAAATGCTTTTCTCCAAAGAGGATTTATATTTGCCTTTCAGGCAAATCACGTGACCCGGAGCCACTTTGATTTCTTGTCTTGTAGTTTCCATGTCATGTATTGTGTAGACCATAGTGAGAGTTAACAAAATATCCCCTGATATTAAAACAGTCTGTTTTGAGGTCTATTCTTATCTCCATCATTGCAGAGCTGGGAAGATGCCTGTAGATATGCTTTTCTAGCCTAAACTTTCTCCAGTGATGAGCTCTTCTAGTCCCTGGCTTTATATGAAGCTCTTAGACTCACATTCCCAACTCTCTTGGGGCCTCAAAAGTACAAATTTCAGAACTTAGCATTTCAAGGAAAAATCCTTATGTGCAAAAGCTGATGTGTTAGATGTGAAAGACTAAGTTTTTAGGTTTTTTGTTTTGTTTTGTTTTAGAGAGAGAGAAAGAGAATGCCCTGAACAGAGGGGTAGAGGGAGAGAAAGAATCTCAAACATACTCTCTACCGAGTGCAGAGCTAAACACAGGGCTCAGTCTCACAACCCTGAGATCATAATCTGAGCTGAAATCAAGAGTCAGACACAACTGACTGAGTCACCCAGGCACCCTGAAAGACTGTAGTTTTAACAAAGATGTATGTATAGAAACACAGAGTTCTATTAATCAGATAGTGGTTTTAATAGTAGGTGAGCTCCCATCACAGCATCCATCAGGTATCCTTAACTAGATATAGGGCAGGCATGGTGCCACATTTCTACTCCTAACATCCAGGGTGAAGTGACCATGTTTCCTGTTTCTACTCTTTTGTTTCTCTAGGTTTCTGAAGAACTCAAAACTGGGCTCCAGTAATATGTCCTACTTGCTTTTGCTAAAATCTGAGGAAAAAAAAAGCTTAGCAAGATGTAGTAGCCAGATTATTTTTTATTAACAGGAAAAAAAAGTTATTTTAAGGCTAGAATTGCTCACTCATTATAACTTTTCTGTCAAGTTTCTGTCTTACCTGTTGAATTTTCAAAGGTTTTGATCAGGAGTAGTAAAACCTTAAAGTAGAGAAGCTATAAGTAGGGGCAACAAAAGAAACTTTAATTAGGCGTCTGCTTTCACAAGTGTCTTTAAATAAATTGGTTGTTTTTTAGTTACTGAAAGATATATTTCAGATCTACATTTTCCATTAATCACAAAAATTTTTTTAATCTCAGGTTTGACATTTCTTCCCCATCTAGACTGAGTCACAAAGAATACATAATAGATAGTAAAATCGAAATCACAGAAGGCTTACCTTTCAGTGGTTGTTGCTATGAAACTGTTTGAATGGGAAATTTTAGAGAAGCTTGCGCTTCCTGTTGTTAAATGATAGAATATGGAGATCCCCTTAATTTTCAAAATTGTCTTTTTTTAAAGCAAGTAATCTCAGCTATTCTTGCTAATGGAACAATCTTCATTCTTACCAGGTCTTAACCCACACAGAACTGCCCTTGAGATTTAATTTTGCATTTGCCTTCTTCTTTATGTGCCTTGTGCATTGAATGGGCGGATGGGCAGCGTTTTTGAGAGATGATTCATGTGCCATTAAAAGGCTGAATGATTATTATTTATTTTACCTAGGACATTCAGAAGCTTGAGAAACACAGGGACAGCAGTTATACGAAAAGAGAAGTTAGAGACGTACCGCTTTGCTGTCGTGAATCTAGAGCAAGACCACAGTGACCACTGGCTTCTGAAAAAGAGGAAAGTTTTCTTTTGTTTCCTCCAAAGGCAGTTTAAACGGTCTGGCACAGAGAGCTTGGGGTTCTGTGACAGACAACTTGAGAGCAAAGACAAGCAGTGGAGGGGAGAGCAACATGATCGTGTGGCTGAAGCAGAGGACTGTGAAGGGTACCGAGCATGGAAAGGGAGGAGGAAACCAGGAAAGGAGTGCACTGAGTGCACTGAGAAGCTAGGCTTTGACTTGCCAGGCAGTGGAAAATTAGAACCTATTCCTGAGAAAGGAGGCAGTGCTGGGATCACTAAGGAAAGCTACTCTGTGTAGAGGATCTTCACCAGGGGTTGGCACCAAATTCCTCAGATGGGGTCGTGTACGATTCCTTCAACATCTGTTGAACACATAGTCCTCAATCCAGATTCACATCAAAGTAGGCTTCCTAGAGGAGGTGATGTAGAAGCCAGAGCCTGCCAGGGATATCCACTTGGTGTGGCGCCAGAACATGGAATGGGGTTCACAACAATAAAAATGTTTAAAACTCACACCATCCTTGCTTATATAACCACTCATTTGGCATTACAGGAAATAACTCAGATATCCTTGGAATGGTCATGGATGGACAGGCTTTTAGTAAAATTTTGACATGGTGCGGGGTCATAATGGAGACCACCTGGCTGATGGGGGCTCAC
Organism: Canis lupus familiaris; assembly: GCF_011100685.1. NCBI lineage: Eukaryota > Metazoa > Chordata > Mammalia > Carnivora > Canidae > Canis > Canis lupus. Next base: position 40,547,611 of record NC_049222.1, on the reverse strand, counting down.
CTTGAACTGTGTTGGTGGGTTTTGTGGCAGAGGGCTAGCCGGGGGCCGTCCTGAGAACAGGCACCTTGTCTGATTCATCTCTTCACATCTGGCAAGCAGGAGTGTGTTTCCCTCACATCGAGTGGGAAACCAGCCTCACAAATTCTGCAATCTCAGCAGATGGCAGTAAATATATTTTTAACTTTATCATAAGTGTTGTTTCATAATTATGTTGATAATATCTACTACTCATTCTCTGAAACAAACCAGACACACATCTGTGGCCTTTCCTCCCAGCATATGCTTATGGGAAGTAAGTGATGGGTCTCACGGTAAAGCTCACTAATCTTCAGGTCCGTCCTAGGTGTGTGGGCCCAGGTGATGCTGTATCGTGGGAGGACAGCTGCTCCTTGGCCTGCCAGTCGACCCTCAGGTGCAAGGATTCACCCTGTGGCTCCTCTGCCCATCTTCCTATTATAGAGAAGTATGCTTAGCTGAGTAAATGGTGGCCACAACTGACTACTCTGAAGCAAGGCGGTTTGGGGATTGGGGACTATATTCGTTTCCTAGAGCTGCCATTACAAATTACCACAAACCGGCTGGCTTAAAACAACAGAAATTCACTCTCACAGTGCTGAGAGGCTAGACGTCCAAAACCACTGTGTTGGCAGGGCCATGGTCCCTCGCCTCTTCCTAGCTTCTGGTGGTGCTCCTCGGCTTACAGCCACTTCACTCCAGTGTCCACTTCTCTTCATCTTGCCTTTCCCGTGGCTGCTGTATGTGTCTGCATCCAACTCTCCCTCTCCTCTCTCTTATGAAGACATTGGATTTAGGGCCCACCCTAATCCAGTGTGACCATTTACCTTGATTACGTCTGTGGAGATCCTCTTTCCAAATAAAGTCCCATTCACGGATACTGGAGGTTAAGACTTGAGCACATCTTTGGGGAGGGGGTACAATTCAACACACAGTAAGGGGTGAGGTATTTGCAAAATTCAAGATAAAGCCTGTGCAGCATTCTGGCCAGAGGCCAGCAAAGATGCTCCAAGCTGAGCCCTAGAGCCCAGGTTTCTAGACATGGAACATTGCAAGTGCTCAAATGTGACCACTTAAAACCCACGCCCAGGAGTAGGTGCCTTAGTTTACCACATTTTATCACCATTCATTCTTTGTCCTCAGCCTAGTTTCCTCTACCTGGTTCTCATAAACCTCATGCCTTTTGATTTGTAGTCTCTCTTTCTAGCCATGGAAGGAGGGATAGACCATCTCATATCTCCTCAGGGCTTTTGTGAGAGAACCACAAACTCCAGGAAAGGTGGGCTCCCCGGAGTTACCTGACATCCATAGGAGCTCTGTGTTGCAGCAGCCTTAGGGAAATTTTCCAGAATGCTAACTTACTTAGATTATATAGATATGATCTCGCTATCTAAGTAGAGAATGTCTCCAGGACCAAACACAGGGGCATCTGAATCCCGGGTTAGCGAACCAAGCAGTAAACAACAGGGCAGTAGACACAGCAGTCCAGGATGGAGAAGGAATAAAGGAAGTTGGCGAGTGCCCTGGCAGACCATGACTTTTATGGCCCTAGTTTTTCAACCTGGAGCACTCTGAGACCGTTGGTTTTCCCAGCCTGGTAGCTTCATGATGGCTTAAAAATGAAAATCATTTTGCTTAAAAAGACAACAAAATGGCCCGTGCAAGATAGAACATAGTCATTAGTGATTTGGTTAATTTTATTTTTAAAATTAAAATGCCTCTTGGAAAAGTTTTCAAAGTTTTTGAAAAACTGAGGTGAGTTACTTCAGCTTGAGGTTGAGTCCCAACCATCTGGATCTTGCCAAGCTTCCTCATGTCTCTGAGCCTGGGCCTAGACTTTCCCTCCACCTGGAATGTCCCAGGGAACCCAGACTTCTGGAAACTCCAGCGTGTCATCTGAAGCCAGCTGAGCCTTTATTTCCTCCAGGAAGCCTCCTCTGTGCAGAGGCACAGGATGGGAATTTCCTCCTCGCTGAACCCTCTAGTCCAGTGGTTCTCTGTCAAAGGCCACTTTTGCCCCCACAGGAACACTTGACAATATTGGGGAACATTTGTAGTTGTCACAATGTGATGAACTGTGCTACTGGTTGTTAGCGAGTGGAGGCCACAGAAGCTGCTGAACACCCTCCAGTGCACAGGATGGTAGGTCCCCACAGCAAAGAATTTTCCAGCCCCAAACATCAGTAGCACAAGACTGAGAAACCCTGCCCTAGTCTAACATTTACCACATGACCGTAATTCTTCGTTTACAGTCATGCCTCTCCTCAGTCAGAGGCAGAAACTTTGTTCAGTTGGTGCTTATGTTCTCTGCCGGGTGCAAGGGTGTGAAATGACATTGGGATGTCCTTAACAGTCTTTATTGCCTTCATCCTTGCCGTTAACATCACATCTCAGGTGGAACTCAGAGGAGTGATGCCTAGATAATATTTAATAAAATTGCTAAAATTGTTGTAAGTGCAGAATTGTTTTAACTTAGATCATTGGCTAAGCCAGTCAGCAATGACAACTGCTTCTCTGCTTGCTTCTGTATAAATTGTAGGTGTACCCATTCCCATTGAGGACAGAGAGCATTGTTTCACTTGTCTCTGTAGCTCTGTGACAATGTTTCAGCTTTTCCTGGGTGCTAGGCTTTGCCATTAATAACTTCTAGTAATCCTATCTTCATTAAAATTTGTGGTCCAAATAGTAACGGCCATCTATGGAGCAATTAAGACATGCCGGGCACTATTCTAAGCTCTTTGAATACATGGATTAATTTCATTCTCATCATATCTCATGAGATTGATATGATTACCATCCCCATAGGAGGGAACTGAGGCACAGAGAGATTAAACCCTTTGTTCAGTTTACACAGTTAATAAGTGGCAGGACAGTCAGAGTCTGAGTTTATGACACCAAACTATGATTAATAAGCTTAGATCCTTTTTCATACCATTCTTCAGAATGAATTCCAGATCATGCATGATTCAAGACCTGATCATTAAAAAATGTTACAAGTTCAGAGAAAACACATTTACAATTTCAGGATAAGGAAGGATTTCCTTTTTTTTTTTTTTTTTTTTAAGGTTTTATTTATTTATTCATGAGAGACACAGAGAGAGACAGAGACATAGGCAGAGGGAGAAGCAGTTTCCCTGCCAGGAGTCCAATGTGGGACTCCATCCCAGGACCCTGGGATCATGCCCTGAGCTGAAGGCAGACACTCAACCACTGAGCCACCCAGGTGCCCTGGGAAGGATTTCTCAACATTCAAATGGCACAAATGATAAAGAAAGGGCAATAATTCTGACTACCCCAAAGTCAAAACATCTGCCAAACACCATAAACAAAGCCAAAGACAAGTGGTAGACTGGGCGCAGATAGTTTACAGCACGCACGGAAGATCAGGGTTAACATGAAGACTATGTGAGGCTGGATAGCAAAATCCGCAAGGGCCGTGGAGGGAGAGGAGGAAATCGCAAGGCCAGTCAACATGAAGCGACCCCAGCTTTGCTCACCACCAGGGAAGTGAAAGGTGGGACCGTGAGAGGTGATACACCATTTCTCACACATCGGACTGGCAAAGAGCAGCGTGTCTCGCCCTCCCATATGCTGGCGAGGAGACACGAAACAAGAGCTGAAGCGTCGGTGGGGAGCGGCCGAGTGGTACCCAAGGGGCCAGGATGCAGCAAGAGGGTGCTCTCGGGGTCCCTGATGCTATAGGTAGAGCGGGGCCTCCAGGGCTGACATCTGCACATTCGTTCCTTTGTGTGCTCCTCCCTGGGGAGGGCCTGTACCCACACTTAGCATCCCCTGTCCACCCCCCCACTTCCTCTCTGTCTCACCACAGGGGCCAGAGTGGGCAGAAATAGCCCCGGGGCAGATTCCAGGCCCAGGGGAGCGAGTGAAGAGGGAAGTGCTCCAGGTGTGCCCCCCTGCCCTCCTCAGGGTTCTAAGGGCTTCAGGGAGTGTAGGCCCGAGCCCCTCATGGCTGTGAGTGGAAGGCCGCCCGCTGTCCTCCCTTACACCCCTCCTGGGCAGAGTCTCGTTTGGGGTCCGTGATATCCTAACAAAGATTGTCACCTCTCGCAGACCTTACATCTCATTCAATTGGGAATAAGTAGCCTACATCGTGGCTCAATCCCTTTGGCTCCTCAGGGTCAGGGCAACTCGGTGATTTTAGCTATGAGGGGATCAGCGAGGTTCCTCGAGATCAACTGTAACTGGCCCCATACAGTGGTCCTTTTCTTATACAGACAGAGGAGTCACAATTTTTCTCATCTAAATAATGTCTCCAAGATTTCAGACGCAGGGTTCTAGGACCCCTGCCGAGTACTTACCTGATTAGTTGGGCAGGTGCAAACGTCTTTCTTGTAGAACTGTTTGGTGCTGTGCTGGGCACTGGGGGGCCTCTCCCGTGCAGAGGGGCTACTCACCTGGGGTTGAACACAAATCAGGATCTTTAAGGTTCCTGGCCCGGGGCTGTGTTAAGTGCACAGCAGGGTGTGCTCCTCAGAGAATCACATTTGTCCCCCCACCTCCCGTCACTGAGCTTCTAAAGGACTTGAACTGGAAATATCCTGGGATGTGTTACTCAGCATAAGGATTTAGATTTCTCCTAAAATCTAATAGAAGGAAATTCCGTTCCTTTGGTTGGAAAACCCTGCATGCTTTATTTGGGATCTGGGAGCTGAGAGGCTACATATGTGCCCACGTAGCGAGGGTACTTTGGAACTCTGGGTCCTGACCCAACCACTTACTGAGCGAACTCAAGCAGTTTAGTTACCCTTTATCACCCCAATGATCCTATCTCAAAAGCAGGAATAGCAATTCTGAGGCTCAAATTGAGCTGTTGTGGGGCTAGGACACTGATGGAAGACACTGGATACAGCCAGAGGCTCTAAACAAACCATAGTTGTTCTTAGGAAATCCACTGTGCCAGAAAACTCAAAGCGAGAACTAGTGCTTGGATGAAGTGACTTTTTATTTTTATTTTTTTAAGATTTTATGTATTTATTCATGAGATACATACACACACACACACACACACACACACACACAGAAGCAAAGACACAGGCAAAGGGAGAAGCAGGTTCCTAGAAGGGAGCCTGATGTGGGACTCGATCCCAGGTCTCCAGGATCGTGCCCTGGGCTGAAGGCGGCACTAAACTGCTGAGCCACCCGGGCTGCCCTGAAGTGACTTTTTAAATCTAGATCCTAATACCATGTTCTTTTTTGTTCTAATCATTTTTTAAAAAGATTTATTTTACTCATTTGCTTGTTTGAGAGAGAGAGAGAGAGACCCTTGGAGAGAGCATGAGCAGGGGGGAAGCAGGAAGCAGACTCTCCACTGAGCAGGGAGCCCAAGGTAGGGCTCGATCCCAGACTCTGGGATCATGACCTGAGCCAAAGGCAGATGCTTCACTGACTGAACAGGGCCCCCCTGTTCTAATCATTTCTTTCTTTCTTTAAAGATTTTATTTATTATTTATCTGAGAGAAAGAGTGAGCACATGCGGGGGTTGGGGGAGGGGCAGAGGAAGAAGCCGACTCCCGCTGAGCAGGGAACCTGATTTGGGGCTCCATCCCAGGACCCCGAGATCATGACCTGAGCTGAACGCAGACGCTTAACTGACTGAGCCACCCAGGCACCCCTCATCATTTCTGATCTTGCTTTCATTGCGATGATCGCATTCCCTCTGTTGCTTAATATTCTAGACTGTCTCACATTTTCTGTGGGAGACAGATGGGGGAAAAATTAAGAAAAGCAGCACATACCAGCCAATTCATGGCACACCTGAACTCTCAGATTCTAGACCCAGCTTGGCCAGTAACTGGCTCCACTGTGCGTCCTTGGGCAAGTCACTTTAGAGAACTGTCACTGCTGGTTGGTGGGCCGCTTGTGGTTTTTGTTCTCTGCTCTCACTCTGACTCCAGCGTGACCCCATCAGGCATCCCCTGACTCAGGAAACAGATGCTGAGTCTGGGCTGGGGTGCCCATGCCCTGCAGGCTGCAGATGCCCTGGTAGGTGGGCCTGCAGTCAGGCTCCCCCTGGCACGGAGGCAGAAGCAGCCGCCCACCCCATGCAGGGCTGCAGTGAGGACAGCTCAGAGTCCTCTTACAGAGGCCAGTGGCCCTAGCCCGAAGGTTCCTGTGACTAGTTTGGGACTCTGACAGAAGGGCCAGGGTCCTCCTCCATGCCCATGTGCCTGGGCACCCTTAGCTAGTAGGCTTTCTTTCTCTCCCTCCCTGTTTTGCTCTTGCATGCTTTAGTTTTGTTCGTAAAGTCAGAAGCACCGACCCTCCTTGGGAGCACCTCGGATCAGGTGCTCTCCTCGGCCAAAGGCCTGAGTGGAAACTTGGAACGGAAACTCTGAACGCCTTTGTTCTCTGAGTCTTTCCTGGCTTTCCTGTGCAGCCTGCCCATGCCCTCAGAGGGTTTGTTTTGCATGCGGTTGTTAAACTTTGATTCGGTGACTCATGCTGGGGCGAAGGCTTCAAGTCTACCTCCCTCATTTGATTGCTTTCTTCTTTTCCTTTATTAAAAAAAAAAACAACTCAAAGCAAAACTCCCTTGGCAGCTGAGTGTGACTCTGGCGTCCAGGAAGGAGAGCTTTGGCATGAAGTCCCTCCTAATGTCTGCGTGGCTCCCCCAGCTTGGGTGACACCTGGCTGACTGGGAGCAGAGCAGCGGTGTGGCAGCCGAGGGGAGCTGGGGGCGCTGAGGGGAGGAGCCCTGGTGTCCACTGCGGAGGCCGGAGGGACACGCCCTGCTGGTGAGTGCCTGCCCCTGGCCATCAATCTGTATGACCCCCGTAGGCCCCCTGAAGACTTGGGTCCAGGGCTGGAGGAGAGAGACAGAACATAATGGGACGGGGAGGCAGTGGCGGGGGGGGGGGGGTAGGTAGGAGAACAGTTCTTGGATTAGCATTATTCTGAGCAATTTGATTTCCCATGCCTTATGTGATTTTCAGTATGCGGATAAAAAAAAATTAGGTGAAATTCTTGCTTATGTTAGCACAATTGTGTTTAATTTCATGAGGACTTTCTTGGGAGAAGGATTAATTGGAGGAGCTTTTTGGTTTAAGTAAAAACTCCTGCTGTGATCTTTGGAGATATTTTAATTTTATGAAATCATAAGGTCTAGAATGCTCAGGAACATTTTCAACCTGTCTCCAGGCTCTTAAAGGCATCTTGTAGACTAGATACTGATTTGGAGGTGTCTAGTTTCCTGGCAGATCAGGAATATTTGGCAGTGGCCCCAAGCCCTGTCTCTCCTTTTTTTTCTTTTTTAAAGATTTTATTTATTTATTCATGATAGAGAGAGAGAGAGAGAGAGAGAGAGAGAGAGAGAGAGGCAGAGACACAGGCAGAGGGAGAAGCAGGCTCCATGCAGGGAGCCCGACGTGGGACTGGATCCCAAGCCCTGTCTCTCCTAAAGGATGGCTCTGTGGGCTTTGAGAAGGCCCACGAGGACAAACAAATCTTAATTGCAGGCAATTTTGACTAATCCCCTGTGGCCGTTAGAAACCTCAGCCATGCCTCCAGGATTAGGAAGTCCTCTCCAAGCCCGGTGAAGCCAACCCAGGAGCCCCAATACTTGACACATGAATAGGTTGGGTGTAGAAGATAGTGGAGGGTGGTTTTTAAAAAACTTGTTTCAGAGCTGCCCTGGGGCATGAATCAGGGCTTCTGTGTACACACTTGTGTGTGTATCTAAAGTAACCTACAGCAGCACAGAAGAGCAGGACGCACGTTCAAGGAGAAAACAAAAGGCCAGGCCACCCATGCTCACAGCAGCGCTATTGACAGCGGCCAAAAGGTGGCAGCACCCCGAGTGTCCATCAGCAGGTGAACCGATAAACCAAAGGTGGGTCTATAGACAGAATGGAAAGTTATTCAGCCTTAAAAAGGAAGAAAATTCTGATGTAGGCTTGCAACAGAGTGAGCCTTGAAAACATTACGCTGAGTGAAATAAGCCAGTCAGGAAAGGACAAATACTGGGTGATAACCCTTCGAGAAGGTACCTAGAGTCGTCAAACTCATAGAGGCGGAAAGTAGCGGTGTGGTTACTGGGAACAGTGAGGGGAGAGGGGGCGGGGTGTCAGTGTCTCATGGGAACAGGGTTTCGGTCTTACAGGATGAAAACGTTCTGGAAATGGATGGTGGTGATGGTTGCTTCATGCCACGGAACTGCACTCGTAAAGATCGTGACTCTGGGCAATTTTATGTTGTGGATAAATTACCACAGTTTAAAAAAAAATTATAATGCCCTTTAAAAATCCCCCAAAAATGCGAGGCCAAAAACACAAATTTCGTGGGTTGAAGTCTTTGCCTATCTGTGACTTCCCCAAAATCTGACAAACTGCACTGATCTGAGCTGAGTGAGAAAACTGCACGGACCATGTTAACGAGAACCTTCTCCTCATCATGGCCATGACTGCGGGCTCTCCCAGTGTGGTGGATGGCTCTGGGGCTGGAGGAGGTGAACAGGCCCGGATTCGAGGGTCTGGGGCAATGTGGTGAACGCAGGCGTCCTGGGGCCGATGCTTGCGCTCGCCTTGCCCTGTGGCCCCCTGAGCAGCCCCGGGCACACCCTCTGGGCCCGGCGGTGGCAGGCATCACCCCCCTTGGGAGACTGGTCCCTCCCATTCATTAGCTGCGGGACCCCGGGTAAGTTGGCAAAACCTGTTTTCTTTAGTTTTCTTACTTGCGACAGGAGAGATGAGGTAGCCCTTTACGTCCCCCACAGAGGTTGGGCTCTCCAGGGATACTGTGGAAGGGAGCGCTTCTAGCTCCCTGTGGAAGCGCGGGCGAGGCCGGCCACTGTCAGAGCTGCCAAGGAGGCTGAAGATTTTCAAAGTGTCACTAATCATTTGTGCCGTTGGTGACTTTCAGTCAAGCTTGAGGAAGAAACCTGAAATGAAATTGTTCAAACTTTCAGGACTTAAAAATAGAAAGGGGTAGGATGCTGCTGGCGATGCTGCAGCTCAAAGGCCGGGCATCTCAAGGGGCGGATTGTGTGGCCTGAGGAGGGCAGACCCCGCCTCCCCCACCTCAGGTTTCTGATTTAGAAGTTTTAAAAGGAAATGAAGTTGATTTTAAAGTCTCAAGGGGCAAAAGAAAGCCTGTGAAGTAGGTGGATTCTTTCAGTTGATTTTGTGTAAAAACAGCTCCCCTGTCCCACGCATAACCTTTCAAAAGTCTCCTCAGAAAAAGGAGCTCTTTGGGGGGCACCTGGCTGGCTCAGTTGGTGGAGTGTTGCTACTCTTGATCTGGGGGTTGTGAGTTCGAGCCCCATATTGATTACTTTAAAAAAATCTTTAAAAAAAAAAAGGAAAAAGAAAAGAAAAGAAAAGGAGCTCTTTTGGAACTTGTGTGGAGAGCTGCCGAGGACAAGGCCTCATGTGGCCACTCTCATTCCCCCGTCCCAGGTAAAAAGCCCCAGGTCTTTTCATTTTGAAAATGTTTTTGATGCTATCATACTGGACCACAAAGTTATAAAATCAGCATGGACTCTCCTTGCAGCTGTTACTTTGTGACTAAAGAGAAGTCATCCTAGCCCAGCTGTGTTTTGGGTTTTTTCTTTTCCGCAATAATAAGATGTTACCTCCTTCTTGAACACAACTCAAAGCAGCACATTACTTTGCCACTCTGCCACTGCTAACTGTATAACCTTGGCCCTGTGCCATTCTGAGCCTCAGTTTCTTCACCTGTGAAAAGGGAAGACTGTGATCTACTGTCTACCCACCAGGGAAGAGTCTCTACACCAAGGGGATCTTGAAACACTGAAGAGCTCTGTGAACACAAACTGCTGTGTTCATGCTGCCTGTCCCAACCTTTTTCCTTCTCTCTCACTTTCGTTTCCTCTTTCTTTTCTTTCTCCCACCCCTCCTCTCTCTTCCCTTCTCCTCTGTCTTTCAAATCAAAATAAGTGCCATCTTATTGTGCATGCACAAGCAGGGAGGGGTGGAGGTGGGGGTGTATCTAGACCAGCAGGACTGGGAAGGACAGGGTGACAGTGGGTTCAGGCCTGGGGCAGGAAGGGGCAGGCCTCCAGGCAGAGGAAGGAAGAGCCTGAATGAAGGTCCGCAGGTCTCCCGAGAGCACATGGGTCTTTCAGGAACAGTGAGCAACCCCTGGTGTGAGGCTGGCCTGCCGGGCTGGGTGAATGTCCTCTTCCTCCATGGAGACTGGATCAAAGCTGGACCCCAGACTGAGAGAGCCACCGTCCTGAGAAGAAGGACTGGTCACTGGTCAAGGAGCAGGAGGTGAAGCTGGATTAGAAGAACATGGCCAAGGGGACTGGAGAGTGGGCCAGGCCTGGTGGAGAGGGTTTGACTCTCATGCTCAAGAGTTGTGACATTTACTCTGTACAGGATGGAAGGACAGAAATCTTTGTCCGTGGACTAGCTAGATTAGTGTTGTGGTGGGTGGGAGTCAGTGAGGATCCCTCACCTCCCCACAGATTGGTTGTGAATAGATTGAAATTGGACTATATATTAGTTTTTATGGACAGTGCCTGGTGCCTAGTAGGTGATCAGGAAGTGTTTATTACATGAATGAATGAACTATGAGTGTAAAGGAGAGGGGGTGCTTATGGGAAATGTCCAGGAAGTAGTATGGGAAATTGTCCAGTTGGATGTAGAAGGGAGGGAAAGGGAAGAGTGAGAGGTGATCTTGAGATTTTTTTTCTTGGGATCTGGGGGACGCCATTCAATGAAATGGGGAGCCAAGAAAAAAATACGTGAGGAGGGAAGATTATTTTCAGCTTTGGACATCAGGTGAAGTAAACTATATTGAACTTCCCAATATACTAGCACTGTGCCAGGAGCTGGTGATGCTGGGGCAAATAGGAATGCAGCCCACAGTTTCTTGAGATACAGATAAAGGACAGATCAACATGTTCTAACAGAGCTGTGAGCAGTGCCTGGTAGATAGAGGACCATGCCATTCCTTCTGGTCGGGGCTGACCAGTCTGAGTGGCGTTTGAGCTGGATCTTGAAGTTTGCCAAACCAAAAAGAGCATTCCAGGTGGAGAGGAAAGCATAAACAGAAGCATAGTGATGAGAACCTTCTGGAATGCTTGGGAGCAGGGAGAGATTCAGCAAGGCTCAAAAGAAAGGGCCAGGTAGGCCAATGGTGGGAGGGGAGGTAGACCAGGGTCAGCACTCCATGGTGATGGCTCAGCAGGCTGCTCAGGATTTTGGTGTCTTTCTTGTAGTCACCACGGGGTCTGAGGATACCCCTAAGGAAGGGATTGCCATGGTCAGACTCGTTTTAGAAATGTACTGCTGGCTGTAAATGGGCGCTGGGCCAGATGCGGTGGCGGAGGACGGCCCATAGGATGCTGTGGCAGGGAGTTGGGTATGGGATGAATGAAGAAGGTGTGGGTAGGGCAGGTGGGCAGCTCGATGTGAGAGAGTCCAGGTTGAAGGAGGGAAAGACCCTGCACGTCTATCCTGGGGCCCTGGGTGACATGTCTATGTGTCACCTACATGGAACCATCTTCTTGGAAATACCTACTGGAAAGCTCTGGATTTAAGAAGCAACTTTTGGTTTCAGAACTCTTTTTCACTTTTAATAGCTATTAAGGATGCCAAAGAGCTTTCGTTTATATGGGGTTATGTCCATCCATTACAATGTACTTTATATTTTTTTAAAGATTTTGTTTATTTATTCATGAGAGAGACACACACAGAGAGAGAGAGGCAGAGACAGAGGCAGAGAGAGAAGCAGGCTCCATGCAGGGAGCCCGACGCGGGACTCGATCCCAGGACTCCAGGATCGCGCCCCGGGCCAAAGGCAGGCGCTAAACTGCTGAGCCACCCAGGCTGCCCACAATGTACCTTATTAGAAACTAAAATTAAGAGGTGAAAAAATATTCCTTTACCTTAAACAATAATAAACATTATTATACATTAATACAAATGATGTATTTTTCCGAACAATAATTTTATTTTCCCAAACCAGAAAATTTGTAAGAAGACTGGCACCGATCTATATTTTGCAAATCTCTAATGTGTGGTTTTAACAGAAGACAGCTGGGTTTGCATACGGGCTCCTGCCTTGGCGCTGTCACGATATCACAGGACATGTCCTCTAATATTTGGCCGATGGCAGCATTCCAAGTCCCCACAGCACTTCATTCAAATAGCACGCAGGCCATTTACCGCACAGATTTATAACCGCGGGTGCCTGGTGCTCAGCCAGGTCTGGGCCCGAAGCGCAGTCTGTAGGCTCCCTGGTGTGGGGGCAGCGGGAGGGCATGAGGGGCAGAGCAGGTGGCCTGGGCGGACCCCCTCCCCAGTATATGAGCAGAGACTGAGGAAAGAGCTGGAAAGACCTAGAAGACTCAGGCCAAGCTGTATAACCCCGGGGAGGAAAGTTCCAAGAGGAAGTAGTCCAAAACTTTTTATTTAAAATATGACAAGTGAAAAAAAAAAATATGACAAGTGAGGGTGTGGTCCCCAGTGTGCAAAGCAGCAGAGAGGTTGTATGAGGCAAGGTGTGTGACGCTGCTGTTGGGTTTGAGGAGGTCACTGGTGGGCTTGGGGGCAGTCACTGAGCCGAGGTGGAGCGGGGGGACAAGGGGAGACAGCAGCAGGGCCGCTCTGTCCGGGAGACTGGCTGTGAAATCCCTTCTCCTGCCAGAGCCAGCCATGGTTGGTCCTGTTGGGGTTCCAGCCTCGGGGGGCTGGCCCTGCAGAGAACGGGGCCCCGCTGAGAGCCTGGTGGAAGATGTGGGTGCTGCAGAGGATGCCAGCAGGAGACTAGGGAGGGGAGACAGACACTTGTCCTACTGGGAGGAGGGCGGGCGACGAGCTGGGTGTGCGCGAGTGTCCCTCGAGCCTGATCTGTAACAGGGAGCAGTGGAAGGCAAGCTGCGCTTCCGTCCTCAGGCGCCTGCTCCCACGCCACTGTTCACTCAACAAGTCCGCATAGAGATTCAGCTGGGCCGGGCACTGCTCTGGATGCTGGGGATGAAGCGGGCAGCGGAGCAGATAAATGGCATGGGAAAATTTCCCAAATGCATTTTTTAAAAAAGATTTATTTATTTATTCATGAGAGACATGGAGAGAGAGACAGGCAGAGACACGGGCGGAGGGAGAAGCAGGCTCCATGCGGGGAACCCCATGTGGGACTCGATCCTGGGACTCCAGGATCACAACCTGAGCCCAAGGTAGACGCTCAACCGCTGAGCCACCCAGGTGTGCCTCCCAAATGCATTTTTAATAAGAAAAGCAAGTTGCTGAACAATCATACAGTATGATACTATTTATCCTAAAAACAATCCCGCTAAGACAATATATGTGCGTATCTGTTGGCTACACAAGTCAAGAGGTAGGAAGAGCACTAGAAGGATACAAATAGCAGGAGAGGCAAGTGGGATTTGGGGTTTGTACGAAGAGACATTACATCTTTTTATTCTTTATACTTGGGCGTTGTTTCATTTTTTTTCCACAGTAAATATAATTTCATGATTCTTTTTTTAAAGATTTATTTCAGAGCACGTAAGAGTGTACAAGTGGGGGGAGGGGTAGAGGGAGAGAGAGGGGGAGGCAGGCTCCCCACTGAGTGTGGACTCCAACGTGGGGCTCAATCTCAGGACCCTGAGATCGTGACCTGAACTGGATCCGAGAGCTGGATGTTTAACTGGCTGAGCCATCCGGGCACCCCCCAAATCTCTTCTTATAAGGACACTAGTCATATTGGACCAGGGATTGTCCTAATGACCTCATTTTAACGTAATCAACTCTTTAAACAAAGACCCTATCGTACAAATGCAGTCACATTCTGAGGTCCTGGGAGATAGGGCTTCTATGTATGAATCTGGGGGGTGGAGGCACGATTCAGCCCGTGACAGAGCCTCAGATACATTTCTCTGCCTTTGTGCAAATGTTCCAAGTGCTGGGTGACCTGCTCGGCTGGCCTCGGCACCTCTGGCCAGTGGATCCCTGCAGGGGCACATGTGTGGGGTGAAGGCCTCGGAAAGCGCAGTAGTAAAAGCAGCACGATTGCATCTGTGGCTCCCCAACCACACTGAGCAACTGAAAATCCCCAAGGGGACCAGGCAACATGATTTCCTGACAGATAAGGCGGGGAGGGAGCATGCATAATTTGCCCTCGCCCTCAGTAACCCGACAGCCTCCAGGCCAGGCTGCTCAGAAAACACCTGATGGAAGCTTTTTCTCTTTAGCTTATGCCAGCGTGGCTCTGCCAGAAGGAAACGGGGGCCCGACCTTCGCCAGGCGCCCAGCTGGCACAGCATGGAGCGCTCAAGCAAGATGGAGTTCTTCCAGAAGCTGGGCTACAGCCGGGAGGACGTGGTCAGGGTGCTGGGCAAACTGGGTGAGGGCGCCCTGGTCAATGATGTGCTGCAGGAGCTGATCCAGACCGGCAGTCGCCCCGGGGCCCAGGAGGGCAGCGCTGCGCCCCTGCTCGTTCCCAGGGGCTCCTGTGCCACCCTGCACTCTGCCCAGCGTGGGCTGGCGGCAGAGCTGGAAGACGACTGCGGAGGCCCAGCCGGTTCCTTGCGACCCATAGTGATCGACGGCAGCAACGTGGCAATGAGGTACTTTTCTTCATCCTGTAGCCTCGGGGTGGGAAACTGTCCCCCTTTGCAGTGGTTTCATCCGGAGAGTTTGGGGGCTAATGGATGGGCCTTTGAATCTCTGTTCCATCCCCTTGGTAGCTGTGTGGCCTTAAGTCACTTAACCTCTCTGAGCCTCACTTTTTCCATCTGTAATGTTGATATAAAAGCTCCCTAGAAGGTAGCTGTAGGCAATGGAGCTGCACAAAATGCCTAGGACGGTGCCTGACAGAGTTAGCGTTCAGCGGGTGGGAGGTGCTATCACAGGAGCCCAGAGGGAGGCTCTCTTCTGAGGAAGGCAGTAGGTAACTGGGGAGGAGCCTAGCGCAGGGCCTTGCTGATGGTGGCTTCTAGAGTCTCTCTAACCAGCTGTAGCATCTCAAGGATCTACAGGTTAGTAGAGAGCTCTGCTACTTCTCTCGAGGTAACGAGGATCAGATGGGAAACTGTGCCTGAACGGGAAGAAGCCCTCTTCTGGGGGCTGCTGCTCTGGGGGTGGCTGGTGGAGGTGTGGTTCCCTAGCCGGCTGGGGACGTGTGCCTGTGGCCTCTGATCTGCAGACACGCATTGTCAGTATTTGCGTATTGGCATCTGTGTGTGTGTCAGCGACGAGCGCCTGATGCCCTGCCCCGTTGTCGTTCCCGGTGTGGCTGAAGTCAGCTTAGGGACGCTGTCCCAGCCCCAGCCACACGCCACGCCGGGCAGCGGGAGGCTGTCTTCAAGCAGGTGTAGTTTTGTACTACTTGCCTTGGTTACGGGCGGGCAGAGGGCAGATCCATAGGAAACTGGTCACTCATAGCTGGAAATAGACGACTTTTCCTTTCAAAAGCTGAGCCACTGATGGGAATTGGGAAAAGTGTCACCTGCAGTGCTGAATGTGTCAAGACGGTGCCCATCCTTTGGCTGACAGGTCCAGTGGCTTTCCCTGGGGAATTTGGGCTCGCTTTGGACTTAGCACTATAGGACAGAGCTTTGAAATATTTCTTCCAGCATGGCCCAGTCCTAGGCGCTGTCCCTTTGTGCCCTGCTTGCTTGTGTCCCGAGAGTGTTTGTTCGAGTTTTAGCCTGCCGGGTCACCCTGGGCTGGTCCTGGCATCGCTGTAACGTCCACACGCATGATCCCAGGTAGGCGCCAGACAGGCCAGCCTATGAAATCCTTCTTGATTCGAGATATCAGGGGGAGTTGAAAGGATTTTTAAGAACTTTTATGGTTCTCAGTGTCCTGGAAAGTCTGGGGATTGTGAGGGAGGATCCTCTGTGTGATCAGGACCTCTCCTTCATCCATATAAATGAGGCTTTAAAGATAAAAGGGTATTGCTTAAATTGAAAACCTTTCCAGCCCTAAGATTGTCCCAGCTCTGTGATTCCAGATCCAAAGAATGGCTGTGGGCTGGACAGACGATGACAGATGCTACAGGAAAGTGTGAGCGTGCTCTCTTGGGGACCAGAGAGTCTTTAGAAATTGTCTTGATAGGGTGGTGGTGGAGATTTTCGGTTGATGGAAACCTCTCTGTTGCTGCTTGGAACTCAGACTTAAATTGCATCTTCTCCTTGTGTGTGATCATGATGTGTCCCAGGTAAACCCATATATTCCCACCCCCACCTCCCACAGTTGTCATCAGTGTACTCCCTTCACGTGAGTTCAATCTGTGGGGGTGACAAATGGAAGCCACGATAAGCCATCCCTCAGGCTTATCATGAATGTGTCAGAACACTAATGCCTAAAAATCAACTCAGTCAGCAAGAATGCATGTGTCTGTGTACATATATGTGCACGCACACACCTGTCTATATGCACATGCACATCCCATCCCTTTCCCCTGCCCCCTGCGTCCTTGCTTAGGAAAAAGAGGCCCATTACATGACCACTGCCTGGTGGGTGGGACTTGATTTGCTCAGAGCAAGTCCAGGAGATGGCCAGGGTCTGAGATCCTGCCCCATCTCCCACTCCTTTGCCTGCAATAATGCCTACTGTGTCCCCCAGCCAGCATTTCCATAGGACCCGTGACCCTCGGGCTCATCCAGGTCCCAGTTACAAAGGATAGATTTTGGTGCGGGGCTCACCCTTCAGAGGCACCAAGTAGTTTGAAACCCAATATGGTGTCTAGTTATTATCTGTTGACCTCAAAACTCAGTTAACCTCAGAAATGTGGTTTCTGAAAATTTTCCTTTCCTGAGGTTTTGTATTATCACGGACTTTGCCATTCTCTGTTTTTCAAGAGGATACTGCTTCATATGCTATCTGGCCTTGGGAGAAGTGAGAAAGGACTCCCCCCCCCCCTTTTCTAAATTGCATTTTTTTTGTTCAAATTCAATTAATTAGTGTATAATGTATTATTGGTTTCAGAGGTAGAGCTCAGTGATTCATGAGTCTTATATAACACCCAGTGCTCATCACACCACATGCCCTCCTTACTCCCCATCCCCTCCACCCCCCCTTCCAGCAGCCCTGTTTGTTTCCTATGATTAAGAGTCTCTTACGGTTTGTCCCCCTCTCTGATTTCCTCTTGTTTTATTTTTTCCTCCCTTCCCCTATGATCCTCTGTTTTGTTTCTTAAATTCCACATATTATTGAGATCATATGATAATTGTCTTTCTCTGATTGACTTATTTCGCTGAGCACCCTCTAGTTCCATCCATGTCTTTGCAAATGGCAAGACTTCATTTTTTGATGGCTAAGTAATATTCCATTGTGTGTGTGTATCTATATATGTATATATCTCACATCTTCTCTATCCATTCATCTGTCGATGAACATCTGGGCTCTTTCCACAGTTTGGCTATTGTGGACATGGCTGCTATAAACATTGGGGTGCAGGTGCCCCTTCAGATCACTACATTTGTATCTTTGGGGTAAATACTTAGTAGTGCAATTGCTGGGTCATAGGGTAGCTCTATTTTCAACTTTTTGAGGAACCTCCACACTGTTTTCCTAGATTTTGTATACTCGCCCTTTATCTGATATGTCATTAGCAAACATCTACTCCCATTCTGTCCATTGTCTTTGGTTTTGTCGACTGTTTCCTTTGCTGTGCAAAAGCTTTTTATCTGATGGAGTCTTAATAGTTCATCTCTTGCCTTTGGAAACACATCTAGTAAGAAGTTTTTTTTTTTTTTTAAATTTTATTTATTTATGATAGTCACACAGAGAGAGAGACAGAGGCAGAGACACAGGCAGAGGGAGAAGCAGGCTCCATGCACCGGGAGCCTGACGTGGGATTCGATCCTGGGTCTCCAGGATCGCGCCCTGGGCCAAAGGCAGGCGCCAAACCGCTGCGCCAC
The DNA here is from genome assembly GCF_011100685.1 of Canis lupus familiaris. Lineage (NCBI taxonomy): Eukaryota > Metazoa > Chordata > Mammalia > Carnivora > Canidae > Canis > Canis lupus. The sequence goes on along the minus strand of NC_049222.1, from coordinate 40,529,742 downwards.
CCAGGGATCCCATCTAGTAAGAAGTTACTGTGGCTGAGGTCACAAAAGTTGCTTCCTGCATTCTCCTCTAGGGTTTTGATGGATTTCTATTTAACATTTGAGTCTTTCATCCATTATGAATCTGTTTTTGTGTATGGTGTGAAGGTATGGCCCAGTTTCATTCTTCTGCATGTGGCTAATTTTCTCAACACCAATTGTTGAAGAGACTGTCTTTTTCCATTATATCTTCTTTCCTGCTTTGTTGAAGATTAGTTGACCACAGAGTTGAGGGTCCATTTCTGGGTTCTCTACTCTGTTCCATTGTTATGTGTCTGCCTCTGTGTCAGTACTGTCTTGAAAATTACAGCTTTATAATAGAGCTTGGAGTCCAGAATTGTGATGCCACCAGTTTTGATTTTCTTTTTTTTTTTTTTAAATGTTTTATTAACTTTTTTTTAACATATCAGTATTAATTCATTTTATTCTCATTCTTATTATAGTACCTTTATTATTTTTTTTTTTTATTTTTTATGATAGTCACAGAGAGAGAGAGAGGCAGAGACATAGGCAGAGGGAGAAGCAGGCCCCATGCACCGGGAGCCTGATGTGGGATTCGATCCTGGGTCTCCAGGATCACGCCCTGGGCCAAAGGCAGGCGCCAAACCGCTGCGCCACCTAGGGATCCCTGATTTTCTTTTTCAACATTCCTTTGGCTATTTGGGGTCTTTTCTGGTTCCATACAAATTTTAGGATTATTTGTTCCAACTTTATGAAATAAGTTGATGGTATTTTGATAGAGATTGCAATGAATGGATATCTTACTCTAGGTAGCATAGACATTTTAACAATATTTGTTCTTCTAATCTATGAGCATGGAACATTTTTTCATTTCTTTGTGTCTTCCTCAATTTCTTTCATGAGTGTTCTATAGTTTTCTAAGTATAGAAACTTTGCCTCTTTGGTTAGGTTTATTCCTAGGTATCTTATGGTTTTGGGTGCAATTGTAAATGGAATCAATTCCTTAATTTATCTCTCTTCTATCTCATTGTTAGTGTATAGAAATGCAACTGATTTCTGTGCATTGATGCTATATCCTGGCAGTGGGGAAGGACCAAAAAGTCAGATTGGAACACATGTCCTTGCTGCCTCAAGGAGCCTTTAGGAGTCTAAAGATCTGAAACCTGACCTCTAGCCGAGAGCTGCCCAATAAAACTCCCGTTAAGGATGGAAGGTTCTATACCCGCACAGTCCATTACGATGCTCACTTGACACATGGGGTTGCTAAGCACTTGGAATGTGGCTATTGTGACCAAGGAGCTGAATTTTAAATTTTATTTCTTTGAATTAATTTAAATTTAAATGTAAATAGCCACATGTGGTGAGTGCCTATATATTGGACTGTACAGACCTAGCCTTTTAGCTGTGTGACCTGAGTGAGTCACCTGACTGACTGACTTATTTATTTATAAATTTAATTCATGAGAGACACAGAGAGAGAGGCAGAGGGAGAAGCAGGCTCCCTGTGGGGAGCCCGATGCAGGACTCGATCCCAGGACTCCGGGATCATGACCTGAGCTAAAGGCAGACGCTCAACTACTGAGCCATCCAGATGTCCCCACCTGATATTTCTGAGCCCTGTTTATACAGTGAAGAGGTTGGGCTAAATAATAAAAATAATAATCTTACATGGCTTTTTCATCTGTGACATTCTAGGATTCAAGGTGATTATTTTATGCATGCATGAAACGAATCAATGCACTTTTCTTATAAAATAATTTCTCTTCTTCTGCAGAGGTTCAGAGAGAGTAGGTAAGTTGCCCAAGGTCACAGAGCAGAAAGTGCCAGCTCTGCTTTCAGAGCTCTTTCCACAGCCCTGCACTTGCTCCAGCACCATGCATCTTTAGCTTTCCCCAGTCCAGCCTTCAAAACTGTCCAGGGTAGGAGACTGACCCCATGAATTTTTATTCTGGGGCCAGAGGCTGCCAGTGTGGACCAGAGCCTTCCCTAGCAGGATGAGCCACGACTTGCCTGTTGCAGACAGGACGTGCCGCGACCCCCACTCCCCAACCAGGGGCCAAGTGCTCTCTGTAAGATCAATGCCCAGGATGCCTCTCCTGCTGCTGTCAGCCTGCTGAGGCCATCACATGTGCATTGAAAGGTGGCTCTGGTGGACCAGCAGCATATACACTGATTCCAGGCACAGTCCCTGACTTCGCAGGGTGTGGTGTGTTCATGCAAGCACGCACATGTGGATGTACGTGAGACAGGAGGTTTGAGCTCAGCACTCAGGTACTTTGCACTTGTCCCTAAGGATAGTGTCCAGCGGGCTTGAACAAGAGGGTGACTTTCACGGAAGATGTGTTAAGAGCTGCATCACGGTGTTGGGGGAAGCCCCGATTCTCACATGCCAACTACCACCAGCTTTGCTTGTCTGGCAAACTTTCAAGTGCCTGCTGGGTTGTACATTCTGTAGGCAAGTTTAGGAAAAGTGTGAGTTGAAAGACTTCAGCTTGGGGGAGAAACCACCTGATAATTTCACATCCTCTTGCTGCCCCGGACAAGGGTTTCATTTAAATGTGCCCTCATTTTAGGGCACGCAGGGCTTTTTGTTTGAGTTGTCATTTACATTTTTAAACTCTTAGAAACCTCAGCAGAATCTGGCTTATTCTGGAGTCACAAATCTTCAGTGACGAGACCTCAGGTCTGCAAGGGGAGATTTATCAGCCCCCTGTCAGTGGGTCACTAGTAGAGGATGTGCTCCTGGACTGGGGGGTCAATCCTGCTTCTGAGCTCCTGAGTTGACTTTGACTGATGCCGGCTTTGGGCTCCTACCTAGGTCTGCACCTGTTTATCCTTCTATAAGATGTAGGTGTCCCCTCTCTCTTCCCCCCTGACCTGAGCTGGGGAGAGATCTTTTGGTGAAAGGGCTATAAACCTCAGGTTCTGAGTATGTGCAATTTAACCCCAAATAAGAAACAGCGTGGAAAGAGTGGTGCGTCTTTCCATCTCATACTCTGAAGGGACCACCACTTCTCTTTTCCTTTCCTCCCACCCCACAGCCACCACTTTGCGCTTCAGGAGACTGTGCTGTGAGTGTCTAACTTCTGTAGGACCTCCTGGGGAATAGTCCATGGCTGTGCAAACTGTGGCTGCCCCAGGCCTAATTGTCCTGACAGAGTTTGCCTCAGCCACCAGCCCACTTCCCCTTACCACCCTCCCTTCATTCAAAACCTACCTCATCTGTCTCCATTTCCTAGGGCCTGGCTCTCAGCTTGCAGTCTGATGAGCTGGTTCACAGTGATGTTAATAAGCGCTAAGGTCCCTCTCCAAACTCAAACCTTGTAACAGCAGGTGACTTATGCTCCAAAGGAATTGCTGTCTTGATCTCAGGGACAGAGACTGGGAGAGGCAGGAATAAATGGAATAAGAGATGGAGGGAGGAGGAGTTTGCAACCCAAGAGACCAGGCTCTGAGATCTGCCACTAGGTTAGGGAATGGGCACATTTCTTTGCTTTAGTTTCCTCAAGGGTGCCATGGGATGAAGGTCACTTCCTCGGGGGCTCACTGTAATGATTGAAATGCAAAGTGCAAAGTGGCCTGGTACACAGGACACTCTACAAATATTAAAAATGAGCTCCAAGAAGCAGGAATGAGGTCTATCTTGTTCACAGGTCTCTAAGAACCCAGCACAGATCCTCATTGAAGATGTTTATAAATCGATGTTGAGTGAGTGGAGGGATGCACAAATGACCAGGTGCTTCTGCATTTCCATCTGTGAGGGGAAGCAGTGGGGTCCGAGGCTGGCCATGGGTGCTTTCTTACCTGACAAGGAGCTCTGCGGGCTTCTAGAGAGAGACCCCCATGTGGTGAGAAAGTGGTCCCTGCTTGTGGCTTCAATCCTGCTATGGCCCAGGGCTTTCTGTGGTCAGGAATAGGGCACCCATAATGGGGTTTTGAGGTTGGTAAAAAGAAATGTGGCAAGGATTGAACAATAATAATCTTCACATCTTAAAAGAGACCTGAAGGTTTGGAGGAGAGGTCGAGGTGGAGGTGTGTGGGAATCCAGTCCTGCAAAACTATAGACCTGAATGAAAACCCTCCATTCCAGAGACACCAGCTTAGTGATTCTAGGGGTCAGCTCCTGACTTCCCTTGCCTAGAGTCAAAGCTGGACGGGAGAACACATCTTAGGGAGGGAGAAAGGCTATGGGCAAATCTATGCTTGTTCCATCTTCTCCTGAACTTAATGGTATTCATCACTGTTTTGAAACTCTTGGCTAAGGGTCTGCCATCTTGGAGTCTTGTGTCAGAGAGGCCATGGGACGGTTATTTGCTGCATGAAGCTGACGGTAGTAGTTTCCTTAGTTTTTCTCTTCCTGAACTCCTGAACTATCAAACCCTTCCCCTCCACATGACTCCAGCCAGGGCCACTGCAGGCTGGGGTCCTGACCATCATCACCAGAACGCATCGCTCTGCTAACCTTTGCCTCTTCAGAGGGATTTGGTTCAGCCTCATCACTGTGAACGTGCCTCCTCCAACCACATACCTGTCAAAGGTGTGTAGTCACAGAAGCAGATAGGAAGTCCCCAAAAAGAGAGCACTCAAGAAATCATTTTAAAAGAATTGTGGTAGTGATACGTTTACTTGAGAACTGATGGACTTCATTGCAGCTGACAGGGGTGTTTGGGGGGGTGAGGTGTCATCAGTAGTTCACATTCCTGCTTCAATGTGCACAGAAATTAGACCTTCTTTTCTAGGATAAATACAATCTCTTCCTTACTTGTTTAGGTAGTGGAGAGCGGCAAACCTAAACTTACCAGTTTGTGATATCTCAGTGTCTTCTACCTTCTGGATGACTTGGGGTTCATGTTTCCTCTCCCTCCCCTACTCTTCTCCCAAATGGCATCTGGGGGCTTTGGGACCTGACATTGGCTAGGAGAGGGGCGTCTGGGACCCTCACTGGGCTCTGCTACAGAGTGGCTGGTCTGGCCTGGTCTGGCTTCCAGAATGGTCAGTGTTGAAGGGTCTTGGTCCCCTTTAGCCTTTTGGGATGCCATACTGGCTTAAAGTTCTGCTCCCCTCCTCACAGGGGCCTATTTGTCCATCCCCAGCCCTCATCAGTCCACCAGACCTGGTGGCAAGGTATCCAGGGGTGTTGCTTCCAGCTCACCAGTCTGTCATGTTCCCCCAAGGCAGTCCTGAAGTCCTGTAGGATGCTGCACTTGCTAAAACCAAGATTTCTCCCAGAGACTTGTGACCTGCTAGGCTGTGCTGGGAGACAAGCCTTTGGCTTCCTCTTCACAGCCATCCTGATGTTTCTACACCTCCTCCTCCCCTTCTGGCTCAGGGGGTAGAGCAGGTGGGGGATGAGGGGGTTAGGACCCTGTGAAAGACCTCTTCTTTCTCCCTCTATCATCTTCCTTTTTTTGCCTTCCTCTGGGGCAGAGGGACTTGCTGTCCACTTCCTCTTCCTTTCACCACAGACTCTATTTTTTCTCCTTACTGTTTGCATATAAGCTTCCCAGGGTGGCCTCAATGGCCAGAGGGCTATTTTCTCTAAACTGGAAGACACTACCAGTGTAAGACACAAGGCCCGGTTCCTGATTCCTCACTGGAGCCGAAGCAATTCAGAGTTCTCATGTATCTCCACAAAGCCTGACTTTCAGTACTATTGATTAATGTTTCCAAAGCCTTCCATTTTTCTCTTACAAACCTCACCCGCATGGATCAGCCTGAGGGATGTTTTCAGACTTCAAGGATCCCTCCGAGCAACCCCTGGCTGCTTCCTTCCTGTGGCTTGCACGATGCAGTGCTCCTCGGGTTTACTTCCTAGTGGTCCCATAGACCCTTTCTGTGTCTTCTGTGAGATTGTCCTACCCTCTCCATGACCAGCTATTGAGTTCCAGAATGCCGTCAGATGCATCTTCCAGGCCTCTCGCTCTCCCTCCAGGGTGTGGGGCAATTCTCTCTTCACTGTGGCTCCAGCTGTTGTGTCAGCACAGATGCCCTACACTGATCACCCAGAACTCTCTTCGAGACCCAAGCTGTGTACTTAGTGTTTCCTCCTAGAGGGCACAGAGGCTCCTCCAACTCCGTGTGTATCCATGACAAAACTTGCGGTCTTTCCTCCAAACACTGTCCTCCTCCAGAAATCCCCATGTCAATAAGGAGCCCACTAGCTACAAGAGCCAGAGATCTGGAAGCTTCCTCAATGCCTTCTTCTCTATTACCCTGTGTCCCATCTGTCACCACATTCTGGAGATTTTCCCTTCTGAGTACCTCTCAGGTTCATCTACCCTTCTCCCTTACCCACCACCACCCAGGAGGTCCAAGTCACCATCCAGTTTTGCTTTGATGACTGTGACAGTTTCTTAATTGGGACTTTGCTCCCTTCCCATCATCCCTCTGTGCTGCCAGATTGAGCTTTTGGAAACATACACTGGATCATATCACATCACATCACATAGACCCCCAGTCTTCAAATCCTTCTATAATTCTCATTCCTCTTAGGAAAAGAAAAGTCTTCAAGAAGGCATGCAAGGCCTTACCTGGTTTTGGGCCTCCTCTCACACTGCTCTCTTTTTCCTACCTCTATCACCACTTCAGTAGAATTTGTGGGGCACATTGACCTCCTTATTTGGACTTGGGGAGCCTCATAACACATTTACATCCCTCTCTTAGGCTGAAGATGACTACTCTCCTCCATCTTATCTTGATCCTTATTAGCTTCAGGTGAAAAGGGGTTCTTGTCTATTAATCCTTGGAACCCAAGACCCTCTTTATACGTATATGATCAATAGCTATATGGTGCCAGTTAAAGGATACATTTTTTTTTCAAGGAATGAACTATTTTTAAAATGCAGATTTTCCTGATTCCCTTTGATTATAAGACTGTGATTCAGGATATTCCCAGGGGAAATCCACTCTTCAGGAATTCTCTCTGTGACTCTACAAATTTCTTTGTATTCCCATTGTAGCCATGGAAACAAAGAAGTCTTCTCTTGCCGGGGAATCCAGCTGGCTGTGGACTGGTTCAGGGACAGAGGACACACCTACATCAAGGTTTTTGTTCCATCCTGGAGGAAAGACCCACCAAGATCCGACACCCCTATTAGAGGTATGATGGAGGAGGCATATGCTCAAGCAGTACTATACACCTTTCCTTGGTAGTTCTCCTGACAATTACAGTCAAGTATCTACTGAGCTATTTGTGTAATAATGTCTGTCTTTCTCACTGGACTGTATGAAAGCACCAACTATAGATAGTCACTGCCATAGTGCTGGCACCTGGCATAATATTTGGCATATAGTAGATACTCCATACATAGTTGTTAAATAGATGAATAAACAAATTATTTTGTCTTTTAGTGTGAATGACTAAGTCCCCAAAATAATTGTATGCAGAGGAAGAGGGAGAAGCAGACCCCCTACTGAGCAAGGAGCTGGACCTGGGGCTCACTCCCAGGGTCCTGGGATCATGACCTGAGCCAGAGGCAGATGCTTAACTGACTGACCCACCCAGGCACCCCCTTCTTTCAGCCTTTTAACCACAAGTTTTTAGTGGTGTTTTTAATGGTTACCAATTACTGCTTCTTCTGTTTCAGATTCTCTGCCTTTCTTTTTTGAATAAAATTATACTCTTGTCTTAGGGATGAAGTATCTGTTGCCTATTTCTATACTAATGCAGACTTTAAGAAGTTCTCTTAGTTCTGTGAATCCTCTTTATTTTTTCTGGGGCCAGTTCTCTCTACCTCTCTCTCTGTATGTGTGTGCTGTTAAGTTTTCTCAAGTCCAGTGATTGTTTGGTTGCCAGTTTTTATTTGAAAATAAAGAGTCAGGTTGGTCAGATACATATCTGTGTGACTTCCTTGCGTTTTCTCTCTGGCATGTGGATCTTTCCTGGAGTGGCAGGGCTGACCATCAGTGTTGACTGGCAGATTTTACTTGGTCATGGAGCAGGCGGGCCGCTGGGCAGCCCTATCTACGTGCATTGCAATGCCACAGCAATGATGGTTTTACTCTAGATGGCCAAAGGCCACATGGGAACCTCCTCCTTCCTAGTTATATCTCACTTTCTGTATAGTGATAAGGGTAGGGAAAGGGTGGATGCACCTGCCCCACGAGCAGCCCTCACCCTGACTTCTGCCCACACCCCACTCCCTCTCCACGGGCCTGAACACTCTGGGTCTCTGCAGGGAGAATGGTACCCCCTCTGCTTCAGCCTTCTATATGCATTCTGGGGTGTGGCTCCCTACCTACTGCGGGGTCAGTAAGGTTTCCTGGGTTTGCTGCTCTCCTGGTTTCATTGCTATTATCCTGTGTTTGCTGCTTTTCCGTGGCTCATTATACCATGATAATGGGCCCCCTCCCCATTTTGTATCTCTTCACTGCCACTTCAATGGAATTGTGAGAAAGAGGTGGGGATAAATGCGTGTGCTCAGTTCTCCACCACGAACTGGTTACCCCAAATTATTCTTTACTGTCTGAACATGGAGAATGGTGGCTCTCTAATAGTTGTGTAATCTTTAAATACAGTATAGGTAGAGGCTAGAGAAATCACTCTGGGGTAGGGAAGGAGTTTTTAAACAAGTCATAGCAAGTGCAGAGCTTCAGGGGAAAGATTCATAAATTTGACTGCATTAAAATAAAAGCTTCTGTTCATTAGTGGATACCACAGAAGCAAAAAAATGAAAAGACAAGCCTTGAACTGGGAGAGGCTATCCATCACACATTCCTGATGAAGGATGTACTGTCCAGAATCGATAGACAGCTTCTCCAAATTAATAAGACAAAGACAAAGGACCAACAGAAAGATGAACTAAAGCATGAATAGGCCTTTCACAGAAGAGAAAACATAAATGGCCAATAAACGTAAGAAAAGATGCTCAATCTCATTAGTATCCAAAGAAATGCAAAATAAAACCACATAAGAGGCCACTGTACACCCACTAGATTGGCAAAAATTCAGAAACCTGGAAATGCCAAGCATTGACAAAGTCTTCTAAACTGCTGTGTTGGGTAGTAACTTGATATACCCACTTTGGAAAACAATTCAGCATTGTCTTGGGAAGTGCCTCGCCCTATAGCTCAGCAATATCACTCTTGGGGGTACTCCCTAGAACCATCCTTGTACATCTGTCCCCAGAGACTTAGACGCAGAACTGACAGCAGTGAACATATGGATGTGGCCAAACCTCTCCAAGAAAACGTTAAAGGAAGAAAGCACATGAACAAGAATACGTACATATAATTCCATTTGAGTAAAGTCTAGAGGGTCCTAATCACATTAAAAATATGGACATCAAGGACTGGAATTTAAATTAAAAAAATTTTTTTAAATAAAAAATTGCAATAAATAACCACATAAAGTTAAAAAACTAAAACAAAAAAATAAAAAATTGCAATACTTTGATTAGCCTAACCTTCTTTTAGATCAATTTTTATAGGAAACAACACTTGAGAAGACTAGTAAAGAAATAAGGCATGAGGGGTGCCTCGGTGGCTCAGTGGTTGGGTGTCTGCCTGAGGCTCTGGTGGTGATCCCGGATCCAGCCCCACCGGGCCTCCCTGCTCAGCGGAAGGGAATCTACTTCTCCAGCTGGCCCCACCCCCACTCCTGCTTGCTCTCTGTTTCTGAAATAAAATAAGATCTTTAACAAGAGTTTTTTTTAAAATTTTTATTTATTTATGATAGCCACAGAGAGAGAGAGAGAGAGAGAGAGAGAGAGGCAGAGACACAGGCAGAGGGAGAAGCAGGCTCCACGCAGGGAGCCCGACGTGGGATTCGATCCCGAGTCTCCAGGATCGCGCCCTGGGCCAAAGGCAGGCGCCAAACCGCTGCGCCACCCAGGGATCCCATAAAATAAGATCTTAAAAAAAAAAAAAAAAGGAAAGAGGGCATGAAAGAATAAAACAACGATTTTTGCTATTAATGGATAATGGTTTTTAAACTCTCAAATGTTAGATGGCATAAGAAATATCTACTGTAGAGAGAGGTCATAATGATATGCAGAATGTTACCATATTGGACCCTGCTTATTATAGTTTTAAGACTATAATCTTGTGGTCTTTCTCAGAAGCAGAATTCAACACCTTTTTAAAAAATATTTATTTATTTGAGAGAGAGCAAGTGCACAAGTAGGGTGAGCAGCAGGCAGAGGGAGAGGGAGAAGCAGACTCGCTGCTGAGCAGAGAGCCCAGTGCAGGGTTTGATCCCAGGACCCTGAGGTCATGACCAGAGCCAAAGGCAGACACTTAACAGCTTAACCGACTGAGCCACCCAGGCGCCCCCAGAATTCAACACTTGACGGTTGTTTCTCTTACTTGTACATATGTCAACGTGTAAAGACATCCAAGTGAAACCTGAAAATAAATAGCAAAGCATAGAAAAAAATAGTCCTTTTGGGGGATGCATACATAGGCATTTTAAAAAATGGGACGAAGGGAATTATAAACACAAAAGTTCTAAAAATTGGGCTTAGGTTGAGGGGGAGCAGCAAAGTGGGGGGACAATGAGGACTCCAGAAGTGTGGCCACGCCCTATTTCTCTAAGGGATCACTCCATAGGTGGCTTTAAAATGTACCCTTTGTGCCCTGTATGCATTATGTACTTTGTCGAAGTCTGGACACCATGTCACATAGGAAAGGATGTAGATTTGAAGGAAGAAACAATTTGTGAAGAATATGCTAATGCTCTTCCATGTTCTGAGTAACTGTTACCCGTAGAAGGGATTTTTTTTTTTTTTTTTGCATGCCTCCAAAGGCAAAACTAAGGTCAGAGAGTGGACTTTCCAGGGATGTGGATTTTAGTTCCTCTAAGAGACCTTGAGGCACCTGATACATGTTTACCTCCTCGCCAGGCTGCCTAAGAGCTGTCACCCACACGAGCTCATCCAGTCTCCTCATAGACCCTGAGGATGTGAAAGAGGAGTTACTCTCCTCATTTTATAGTAAAATGCAAAATCTGATGCTCAGAGAGGGATGAGGTACCAGCTGAGACCAGAACCCAGCTTATAGATTCTTAATACCAGACTCTTCCGGTTATATTCTTGTGTTCCTCAGAGCTGTTATGGTATGCTCTATCCTGAAGGTGTCTCAGTACCATGGGCAGGAAGAACAGTGGCTCTGAGCTATGGGCCTAAGCAGAAGCCTTCTAGGTAGGATGCAAGTCTCCTAGTAACTTCTAAGGCATTGCCAGGATTCCAGTTAAATATGAATGTCTTTCTCCAGAAGGACTCTTCTGGGTCTCCTGTGGTAGGGGTGTTATGGCATGTAACTAGAGAAAGGATAGAAGCTATGGCTTCCCTCTGCCTTCTAAAGTGACTCCTCTTGTTAAGGACCCTTCTCAGGACCCTTGTCATGACTTGGCGGGACAGAAGCCAAGAGTCCTCTTGACCTCAGGCTGCTGGCAAATTCCTCTCAAGACCTCTGAGCTCCTCACCTGCCAGGCTGGGCCATGGATGGGGAGGAGGGAGTTGGCTTGGAGAGGCTCCCTGAGCTGCCGACCGGGCTCGGTGACGTTGAGAGTGGCTTTAGGGGTGGGGGTCCCGCCCCTAAAGCCGCTATATTCTGTGTCCTGCCTGCCCTGCGCCCCGCAGAGCAGCACGTGCTGGAGGAGCTGGAGAGGCAGGCGGTGCTCGTCTACACCCCGTCCCGCAAGGTCAACGGCAAGCGGGTGGTCTGCTACGACGACCGCTACATTGTGAAGGTGGCCTACGAGCAGGACGGTGTCATCGTCTCCAACGACAATTACCGTGACCTTCAGAGTGAGAACCCCGAGTGGAAGTGGTTCATCGAGCAGAGGCTGCTCATGTTCTCCTTTGTCAACGATCGGTATGTGGTGGCATGTGGGGTCCTGGTGCAGGGAGCTGGGGTGACTGGCAGAAAAAGCCACTCCAACCAGTGTATGCCCAGTGGGGCTTGCAGTCATAGGCACACCACGCCAAAGCAAAGGACACCAAAGGCTAGGGGGAATTGTACCCCATAAGAGGTAGCAGTTACTTTCAGGCCATGCCAGGACATGGTTGCCCCTATATCACCTTCCTAAACCCCAGGGCAGATGCTTGCAAGCAGCTACCTCCCAGGAACCCCTATGGTCATTTCCACATAATCAAGGCCAGCAGTTCCCTCTATCCAGCTCAGGCCCAGAGAAATCTGTCAATTCTGGGTTCCAGAAGCTCTTCACTGAAGTCTGATAGATCATGGCTGCCTTTGGTCTGGACACAGCCCGGGGCCCCAGCCAAGTCCTTTTGACGCACTGGCCTCTGCTAAGGGCCTGCCAGAAGGCAGAGCCTGCCTGCCTGTGGGTGAGGACGCCTGCCCTGGTGCCCCGGGCATGTCCATAGGGCCCTCTTGGCCCAGCTCGCCGTGGCCAAGGCCCGGCAGAGAGCAGGAGGTGAAGCCTTTGGGAACCTCTAATAACCGCAGTGGGCGGCTCCCCAGATTCTTGGTCGGGGCCCAACTCCAAGAAGCTGGCTGTGTAGCTGGGATCTGAGCCACAGAGGCTGCCCGGGACGGGGATTGCCCAGCGCTGGGCTGGCCTCCTCTACGTGGTCTGCACCGTGAGACTCAGTGTGACACTTGACTCTCAGAGGGACACCAACCCATTAAAATCAGGCCCCCTATTTAGGATCTACAACTCCTCTCATGGAACCTCTGTATGGCCTAGAAGTCCCTCCTGGGAACAAAAGTATTCATGTGAAAAAAAAAACGGATGACACTAAAGGAGGGAAGTATTCCTTCCAAGGCATGTTTTCCCCTCTGAGCTGTGGGCACGCCCAGGATGCGTTCCCTTTCCTGGTGAGACTTAACGCTGGGGAGACAGAAGGGGCAGAGTGGGGGCAGGTGGTATTCAAGAACTGGGCGGGGGTCCGGCAGCCCCAGAAGCTGAGACCAACCCCAGAGCCCCCTGGGTTTGAAGAGGAGGTGCTGGGCCTCTACTGAGGCTCCGTGTGCCCGCCACACCTGGGATCTGCTTCTTCACTGGCTCACTGGCTGGCATTTCAAGCTCGATTAATATTTATCCCCCACCTGTACATATCCAGGGCTGCGGGGCAACACAGGAGAAATGGAATCTGAGTAGGGGAGCCCACAGGCCTAGGGTTGTCTGTAGCCCTGTGGAGGTCTCAGACCTGATGTTGAGAACAGTGGGCAAGCAGTTTATTTTTTCTTTTTATTTATTTATTTTAAAAGATTTTATTTATTTATTCATGAGAGACACAGAGAGAGAGGCAGAGATACAGGCAGAGGGAGAAGCAGGCTCCCCATGGGGAGCCCCATGTGGGCCTTGATCCTGGAACCTCAGGATCACACCCTGAGCCAAAGGCAGATGGTCAACCACTGAGCCACCCAGGCGTCCCAAGGGAAAGCGTCCCGGGGGAGCCCTAGAGCAATTATGTTTCAGTTTTAGTGGATAAAAATCACCTGGAAAGTTGTTAAAAATGCAGATTCCTGAACCACCTGAGTGTCTGATCAAACAGGACTTGTGCGAAGCCCGGACCCTGCACTTTGCTGAGCTAGGTGATTCTGGCCCTGCTGGAGAAACTCCCAGAGGCCTCGGCTGCTCTCCGGAGATCCCTGCTCGGCCCTCGTGGGCTCAGCGAGAAGGAAGGCTTGTACTGCTGCAAACGCTACAGAGCCCCTGGGTGGGAGAAAGAGCCGGCACGGGAGCCCAGGCCCAGGCCACGCCGGGTGCTGCCCGCAGGTGCCGGTGCTGAGCTTCCTGCAATCGCCCCCTGTGCTTGTTTACAGGTTCATGCCTCCTGATGACCCCTTGGGCCGCCGGGGACCCACCCTGAGCAACTTCCTGAGCAGGACGCCAAAGCCCCCAGAGCCCTCCTGGCAGCACTGCCCCTACGGTGGGTAGCACCCCTGCCTCGTGATCCCTGTCCAGGTCTCAGGTCGGGGCAGCACTCGAGGCAGAGTCGGAAGTGCTGGCCTTGGGCTCCAGTCCTAACTAGCTGTGTGACCCTGGAGAGCTAATTTCACCTCTCTGGCCAGCACTTGCTGACAGGGTTATCATAAGGATGAACTGTCGCATGGGAGCTTCTGTGAGGGCCACATGCAGGGGTCACACACAGGGCGGAGCTGTACCCGGGAAGCCTGGAGGCTGTGTGGTCTCCCAGCTCAGTCCCGTCACCTGGCACTTTGGCACCTTGAGTCCGAGTCCTGCCCCACCATCCCGCCCCATACCGTCATGGACTTTGGTCCGTGCTATCCATCAAGAATGAAGGACTTTATCCCAGAGCACTCCTAGCCAGCTCTTCTACTAACTTGATTTGGCAGGGTCATTTGTTTAACATCCCCAGGCCTTCTTTCCTGTGTCCATAGAAGTTATTTTATTTTGTTTTTAAAGATTTTATTTATTTATTCATGAGAGACACACACACAGAGGCAGAGGGAGAAGCAGGCTCCATGCAGGCAACCCCACGTGGGACTCGATCCCGGGTCTCCAAGATCACACCCTGGGCTGAAAGCGGCGCTAAACCGCTGAGCCACCCGGGCTGCTCCAGAAGTTTTATACAGATTTTATTTATTTATTCACGAGACAGAGAAAAGCAGAGACATATGCTGAGGGAGAAGCAGGCTCCTTGCAGAGAGCCCGCTGGGGAACTCGATGCCCCGCACCCCCACCGGGATCACGCCCTCACCCGAAGGCATATGCTCATATGCTCGACCACCGACCACCGACCACCCAGCCGCCCAGGCGTCCCTAAGAACCTTAGGTGATATTCGAAGTCACTTCTTATTAGCATTAAGGTGACCACACGTACACATTCAGGTTGGCTCATCTTGCTCCCGTTCACTCTCAGGAGCGTCCAGGTTTGGGCGGTAAATTACTTGGTCCCCTCTGTCAGGGCAGTTTGTAGGGAGAGGGCAATGGTCAGCAGAAGGGATGAGGCCAATGGTGGAAACTGAGGCAGAACTGGAGGTGCGGTCCTGGGCCGTGAGCACCTGCTCCGGGTCCATCCTCCAGGATGGGGCCCTGGGGAAGCGGGGGCCGAAGGTCATCGGATCTACAGGTTTGGTCTCAGTTTCTGGCCCAGCCGGGTCCCCACGTCGCCCACGCACCGGCCTGAAACAGCTCGCGGGGTGGAGCCCACAGCCCGGGGAGGCGCGCGCCGCGCCCTCGCACCCAGCCCGGCGCCTCTCCCCACCTCGTCCCGCCCCAGTCGCGCCGGGCCCGCGCGGCCCCTCCCGCCCGAGGTCTCACCCCTCTCCCCCCCCCCCCGCCCCTTCCAGGCAAGAAGTGCACCTACGGCGTCAAGTGCAAGTTCTTCCACCCCGAGAGGCCGCGCGCGGCGCCGCTGGCGGTGGCCGACGAGCTGCGCGCGCAGACGCGGGCTGGGCGGGGCGCGGGCGGCGAGGCGGGGCGGCGGCGGGGCGCGCGCGCGGCGGGCGGGGCGGGGCGGGGCGGGCCCCGGGGCGCTGCGGCCGAGCCGGGCGCGCGCAGCCTGCCCCCCCCGCGGCCCGCGCCCGACGCCGCGGCGCTCGGAGGCCGCTTCTCGCGGCTGAACCTCGGCGGCGACCCGGGGCTCGGCGCGGCGCCCCCCGCGGACGCCGGCCCCGCGCCCCGGCCGCTCGGGGGGCGCTGCCCCGGGGCCGCGCACGCCGACCTGCCGCCCCAGCGCCGGCGGGCGGCCGAGGCGCGCGCCCTCCCTCCGGAGGCCGGCGGGTTCGCGGGCCGCTCGGCCTGGGCGGAAGGCGGCTGGGGCGACGGCGCCTCCGGGGGGCCCGCGGGGGAGGCGCGCGCGCGGGCGCGCAGGGCGCTCTGCGGCCTCTTCCCGCCGCAGCAGGTGGACAGCGTCATGGCCCTGTTCCCCGCGCTCTCCGACGTCGCCAGGCTCATCCTGCTCATCCAGAAATTCCAGAGGTCGGGGGCGCCTGTGGGGAAGTCCTGAGAACTCGTCCTTGCCACCGCCAGGGATGTCGCAGCCTCGCCTGGCCACTTGGGCCGGCGGCGGGTGGACGCCTGCACCTGGGGCACAGCCCCTGCACTGTGCACCCCCTTTCCCTTAAAGACGGTCGGGGGCCAGCTTCCTCAGCCTCAGCCTGCCCGTGGTGGCACCCGATGACCCTCGCGGACACTGCGGGGCCTGCCGCTGCAGCTCCAGTCCTGCAGAGTAAGGCCGGCCCCTTCCATGGACCGAGTGGTCTCTTCTGTCTGGAAGACCACTCGGCCCCTGACGGCCCCAAGGGTTTGTCCAGAACACTCCATGGCTGTTTGGCAAGCCGCAACTGGGATCCACGAGTGGGTCACAAGATCAGTGTAATGGGTCACGCCAGAAAGGGTGGCAGAGGAAATCCCAGAGCCCACTCCGCGCCACCGAGCGAAGTAGGAGACTCCCGCGTGCTAGCTCCGTGGGTGTGCCCCGGTGTGCCCCGGGTGCCCTGGCCAGCCCTGCAAACTGAATGCGGGTCACCGGCAAACGTTTGAAAAATCCTGGTAAATGGCCTTCAATTTCATTGCATCAGATCACATTTGAAGCATGTACTGAGTTGCCCGATGGAGGTTTTGGCATCGGGAGGTTTTCATAGGAGCTGTTTCTTACCTCATGAGGGAAACCTAGAATTCCAGCCTTGATGTGTGGGCTCCGCTTGTCACTCTGAAATTGTGTGGTGGTGCTGGTCTGTGGAGGTGGGGCAGGGGCCCGTTGTCCTGAGGGTCGGTCCCTGGGGTCTTCACCCCTACACACACACACACACACACACACACACACACACGCTTCTTGACTCAGGCTAAGCATCCCATGTTTTTCAGCCGTCCATCAGGGCATTCCCCAGCACAGGTCCTCTGCGGGCTGCACTTTCTAAGCCATTCCTCACACATGAGCCAAGGCCCAGTGAAGGCACAGTCAGGACTTGTACCCAGAAGCCTCGAGGTGGGTCCCTGAAGAGCTGGGGGGAGCCTCTCAGGAGGTTTATTGCTCCCTTCCACCCCTGCTGTTTCTTCCATCCAGCTCCTGCTTTCAGCTTTGGGGAGGAGGGACCCAGCCATTTGCAGCTGGCAGGAAATGAGACTGTGCTTCCAGAGTGTGGACCCTCCGTCCTCAGGGAGCCCTGGCGTCCCTAGCGGGCATCCACCATTTCCTCCGGGTTACAAGTCCAGCTGTGTAGGTCTTGGCTCCTTTGTTCATCATGGCCTTCGGTGGCTGGGCCAATCGGGGAGAGTGTGAGGCACGTCCCAGTGGGAAACCAGCTCCCAACCCCCAAACGCTTCCTGCAGGCTGGTGAGTGCAAAGGGGAATTCTCTGTGTCACTGTGCATTGTTGGCACAGACCAGGGTGCAGCCCTGGGACAGCCCGCTCCCAGCCCTCTAATTCACCGTAACTGCTGCCAGTGGAGATGTGGGGACGTTGTGTCTCCCTGTGACCCCTTTCATCTTTTTAAAACCAGCTCCTTAGCCGCTTCAGCCAGATCTGTTCTTCACCTCTTTTTTCTCAAAGAAGACATTGCACTCACGGTTGTATCTTATTATTTTGGGACATCAGTCCTGAAGAGGACCCACTCTTTCTAGATAATCTGGATTTCCCTCATGGTGTTTCTGTTTTTGTTTTTGTTTTCTTTTCTTTTGGCGAGACAAGTTTTATTTAGAGCTGCTTTGGTCTCTCTGATCTGTCTCCTGATGTGGAATCGTCGCACTGCCGATGTACAGTTGGAAATGTTTAAACTGCTTCCTTTGAGGACAAGTTTGAGTTGTAGTAAGCTGTAAAGCTATTTTATTTGGTTCACTGTGATGGAGACAAGCACAAAAATAAGTGAAAAGACAGCACATTTCAGTGTAATCCCCTTTGGAATTTTTTCCAAAGTCTCGGTATGTCTTTATGACACAAAACATGGATGGACAGGTGAATGAAATGTTCCTGGTTTCGTAACTGTTACCATGATCCAAAAATAAATCACTTTGATCACACCTGGGCTCTCTGTTACCTAATTGTATATCATCTTCTCCCATGTCGGCTTCTCCCCTTAAGTCAGCTTTTCACAGTAAATATTGAGGGTGTGACGACTGGTCCTGTGGGGGCTTTATGTAGTGTTATTCCTCTCTTGGGAGTGAGGAGGCCGGAATCCACCTTTGCTAGGGGAGGCGGGGAGGCCCAAGGCGAGGACATGCCTTTGCTAGATGTTCAGCTGTCTGTTCCCAAGGACACAGGCTGCTTGTCTGTTTGCTAGACTTTTGAAATCCTCATTACAGAACCACAAAGCAATCTCATTAAAGCCATTCTTCTTGTGTAAACCTGCAGCAGAATCCTCGATTGCTCAAATCTGAGAAGCCTGGTTCTGTACCGTGTGTTTGCTGGTGGAGTTTTCCCAGAAGCCTTGCGAAGGCAGTTTGAGGCAGAACTGCAGAAAAGGCGGGGGCTAAGGGGGTTGGAGCAAGAGAAGCCACTCACGTCAGCATTGTTCCAGATAAGACGAATCCCAGCCCCCTGGATTTTACCTAGAACTCACGTGGGAAACAAAGCCAACTGCCAGCCGGCACAGGTTCAGCTCCCTGTGTCTGGGTGAACAGTCCTGTGGGGAGAGAGCATGGCTGGGGGGAGGCAAAGGGACATAAAGGAATGGGTGATGGGGGAGGAGGCTCTGGTTGCTGGAACAACTACTTGAAATCCCAAATCCCACCGTGAGGGAATGCATAGAGCCAGGACCAGCTACCTAACTTGTGGGGCCCTGTGCAAAATTAAAATGCAGGGCTCTTCCTTCAAAAGTGATCAAGAATTTCCAGACAGTTGATATCACAGAATGCAACCAAGCCTGGGCTCCTTCTAAGTGGGGATGCCCGATGGGGCTGCCTACTGCCCATGATGTTGCCCTGTGTGGAGTTACCAAGAAGGCAAGCAAGAGAACATTTTCCATACCAGAGTGTCAGAGCCCAAAATCAGACGAACACGCTTTATAGAAAGGCCACATGTGTCCCAGGCAGGTGCTGGTCCCGTGGGCCTCTCCCGCAGGGCCTGACCACTGCAACCTCCTGAGGGCCCAGTGGGCCTTCCTTGATTTTCTCTGCCCACCTCTGCTGCAAGGGGCTCGAGAGGAGAAGTCAAGGGTCTTGAGCAAACCACATCCTGGACCAGCTATGTCCAAATGAGGACAAGAGGTCAGTAGGGGTAGGCCTAACTGGGCAGCAAGTATCCTGGTTCGTATTAGGCAAGGCTCTCTGGTTACAAGCATGGCTCACAAACCAAATGGCAGGAGGCCTGAGGTGGAAGCAGCTGTGGCGTTGGCTGGAATTAGGGGCTTGGACTCTCTGTCAGGACTCTTTTCCATTCTCTTCTGCACGTTGGGGTTATTCTCTCCTCTTGAGGTTTCCTCTACACAGTGAGAGCCACTCTGTTGGCAGACTTGGGTACATATCCTTCCAGCTAAAGGACTTTTGGCCTCAGAGAAATCCGAGGAAGAATCAGTTGGCCTGGTTTGGGTCATGCGCCTGCCCCTGGACCAATCACTGAGGTGTTATATTGGGTGCAGCTGAGTCTCATGCCCCCTCCCCCGCCCTTTGGCTCCGATGAGGGCACATACTGGGATTGTCAGCTTCTGCCGAAACCCATATGGTTGGTGGGCATTGGGAGGTTTAAGGGAATGCCAAGCAGTTCCCTCAGAAGTAAGAAGTGGGGCCTGTGTCCCGGCAGACAAAATGAATGCCCGCAACAATATTCAAGTGTGGACACTGGGCCAGGGGTTAGGATGGCCCCACCCTCCTCCACCTTCAGCTCTGGTCCTGCCTGAGAAAGGAGCTGCTGTGTTTATTCTCTTTTTCAGTCAGGAGAAACTATGCATCTGCCCATTCACAACACAGCTCTCTGTGGTTGGAAGTTGGAGGGCCTGCTGCTACAGAGTCTGAGCTATCATTGGGTTCATCTTGCCAGGCCTGGATTGCGGCCAGATGAGCACTTAGGTGGGAAACTGCCAAAACCCCTGCAGAGGAGGAAGTGGCTCTTCAGAGTCAAAAGGTGATCTTGTTCTCTTTGACTCACTTCTGAACTGATGCCCTCTCGAACTCAGGAAGCTCTCAGAATCAGAGCACCTCACCTCAGCTGCTGGCAGCCGAGCTGAAAATGAGGGACTGATGGCCTGACCCAGCTTGTAATTACTTTGCTCTGAGTTCCTGGGGAAACAGTGTCTCCTTTCTGTCCTTATGGAGGAATGACGCACCTATCCCAATGCCCAGGAACAGGAAATGTGCTGGATAAATAAGCAGAAAGGCAAATGGGTACAGTGCTCAGAAACCAGGTGGATGCCATTCATACTGACTAGCTGACTGACAGTGACTGGCTGACTCACTGACACTGACAGACACTGGCTGACTAACACTGGGTGACACTGACTGACACTGATTGACAGACATTGAGTGATTGACACACTGACACTGAATTACTGACAGACACTGACTGGCTGACACTGCTTGGTTGACAAGGTTAAAAATGTGGTTCACACCTGTAGCTTTGGGGAGCGATTACTCAAATAGGGTTAGCAAATCATCATAGTTTTGACTTTATCTGAAGTCAAACTTACTCCTGAAAATAGTGTTTACGTGACTAGAACAAGCCATGTTAAGCCTCCAAAGATCAGTCTCACCAATGCCATTCTTGATGAGGTAGTTTACAGAGGCATCTTTCCCCCAAAGGAAGGATAAGAAGCACAGGATAGAGATGAGGTCCTTCTCTTTGCACCAGTGATTTTTTCCCAATCTGGCCCCTTTTCCTTTCTCTGAGACTGTCTTTAGCTCTCATTTTCTCAAAGCCCCTTCTTCATACAGAATCACCTACTTAGTGGTCCTTTGGGTTCCATGTTTCACCTGATTGTATGTAACTCCTTTCCTCTCCCTTCCTCTGTGATGTCCTGCCCCCATCAGTGCCCTCAGATCTCCCCAGGCTTCAAAGCCCTTCTCTTCCCCCTTCTTCCACAAAGTTTGCCCAGGCCATTCCAGCACCTGTGAACCATCCTTCGCAGATTCGTCACTGCTATACTTTCTGGGGCTGAACATTTCCAATTGCTCCAAAGCACCCTTGCAATGTTTTTGCTCTGAATGGTTATTTGTTGCTCTTTTTTTTTTTTTTTTTAACTCTTTCCTTGTTTTTAGGCTTGCACTTAAGACCATGCACATTCGGAGGGTTGGGACTATGTTTTTAACCTTGTCTTTCCATCAGCCTTGAAGTCCAGTCAGTCAGGACCAGTGAGGTTATGTTACTGAAACCAAACAGTGCCGAATCCCAATAGCTAGGAGCCCAGAGTTGTGCTGTATTGTACTCCATGTCCACCGTAGGTTAGCTGGGGCTGTGCACAGAGACCCAGGCTGAAGGAGGATCTGTCTCCGGCTTCCAAATGGGCTGAAGAAGAGAACATTTTCAACTGTGCGCTGATTCTTAAAGCTTCCAAGCAGATATGGCATGGCAACACCTAACTGCACAGGATAGGAAAATGCAATCCTCCTGTGCGTCTACGTGGTAGGCATCTTTGGAAAATAGTACCATGATCATTTGCCTGTGGTGGGCAACAGAGAAATATTTATTGATTGAAAGCCTTGAGGGGAAAAAATGAGTTAAATGAAGCATGGTACATCCATTTAATGGAATACTACAAGCCATAAAATGATATTGTCAGAGGATGCTAATGACATAGAAAATGTTGAGCATATATCAATTCATCATCAGGAATGCAAATCAAAATCATGATGAGATACCACCTTACATCTATCAGAGTGGTTAAAATTAACAACACAGGAAACAACAGGTGTTGGCCAGGATGCAGAGCAAGGGGAACCATCTCACACTGTTGGTGGGAATGCACACTGGTGCAGCCATTCTGGAAGACAGTATGGAGGATCCTCAAAAAGTTAAACATAGAACTACTCTATGATCCAGCAAATTGCACTACTAGGTATATATCCAAAGGATACAAAAATACAGATTTGAAGCACCCTGATGTTTATAGCAGCATTATCAACAATAGCCAAACAATGGAATGGGAAGAGCCCAAATGCCCATCAACTGATAAATGGATAAAGAAGATGTGAGATTATATATCTCAAAAAGTTGCCCAGGCCATTCCAGCACCTGGAATGTGGGGATTTCATATATATATTTCATATATATATATATAATCCTCACAGGCTGGAGTCTGGATAGCATGGGGCTGATGCCTAATATATATATATATATATATATGTATATATATATGTAAATAATATGTATATATCACTCAGCCATCAAAAAGAATGAAATCTTGCTATTTATAATGACATGGTTGGAGCTAGAATGTATTGTTATGTGAGAAAAGTCAGTCAGAGAAAGACAATAAACCAAATGATTTCACTCATATGTGGAATTTAAGAAAAAAAATAGATGAACATATGGGAAGGGGGAAAAAAGAGAAGGGGAGGAAACAAACCATAAGAGACTCTTTTTTTTTTTTTTTTTTTTAGAGACTCTTAACAGAGAACAAAGGGAGGGTTGCCAGAGGGAGGTGGGTGGGGGATGGGCTAGATGAGTGATGGGCATTAAGGAGGGCACTTGTTATGATGAGTACTGGGTGTTATATGTAAGAGATGAATCACTAAATTCTACATCTAAAACCAGTTTTATCATACATGTTAACTAATTAGAATTTAAATAAAAACTTAAAATGAATAAATAAATCAGAGATGTTTACCTTTATGTTCTATGACAAAGGTAGACTTCTAAGAATACCATTTATCTCAGTAAGATTAACTGAAGTTCAAAAAAAAAAAAAAAAGAAAATGCTGAGCATAGATTATGAAGAATAAAAGTAGATTGTAAAACAGAATTCATACTTCTCTTTTGTTAAAAATACATATTCTTTTTTTTGTTTATTATTTATGATAGTCACACAGAGAGAGAGAGAGAGAGAGAGAGGCAGAGACACAGGCAGAGGGAGAAGCAGGCTCCATGCACCGGGAGCCCGACGTGGGATTCGATCCTGGGTCTCCAGGATCGCGCCCTGGGCCAAAAGCAGGCGCTAAACCGCTGCGCCACCCAGGGATCCCAAAAATACATATTCTATTTATAGAAAATAAATTCTCTAAAGATCAACAGAGTCTATCTGGGTGGTGGGATTATGATTACAGGTGACTCTCTCCTCCTTTCGGTCTTTATATATTTTTCTAAATCTTCTATAGTCAATAGCTTTCATAACAAGAAAAAAATTCCTTGCTACACACCACTGCCTTTTAAAAAATGCTAAACTATACACTCATTATAAAAAATTCAGAAGATTCAGGCACCTTGAATTGACATGTGATAACACCGAAGGTCCTTCTGGACCTCTTTCCATACACGCATGCATATTTAATTGAAAGAGAATCCTCAGGGCACCCGGGTGGCTCAATGGTTGAGCGTCTGCCTTTGGCTCAGGTCATGATCCTGGGATCGAGTCCCGCATTAGGCTCCCTGCTTAGTGGGGAGCCTGTTGCTCCCTCTGCCTGTGTCTCTGCCTCTCTCTTTGTGTCTCTCATGAATAGATAAAATCTAAAAAAAAAAAAAAAAAAAGAAAGAAAGAAAGAAAGAAAGAAAGAAAGAAAGAAAGAAAGAAAGAAAGAAAGGAAGGAAGAAGAAAGAGAATCCTCACAGGCCGGAGTCTGGATAGCACTGGGCTGATGCCAGTGACATGACAGTCCAGGTGAGCATAATGCTGGTCCCATGGCCAGAAAATCCTGTGCAGGCCCTGGTTCCTGGGAGGGTTGAAGGACCCTGGGAGGTATCCCCCCAACACCCCAAAGCTCTATGTCTGCCCACTGCTGTGTCTGCTTTGTGGGAGACCCATCACCTGGTGGCACCCGAGGTCACAGACACATACTTTGGGGATCATGATGCCATAGGAAAGGAGGCAGCCCTCGTTGTGGAGAATCTGGCCCTGGAGCGTCAGGGCCTTATGGCTTGGGAGAGGAGGAAGATGGACATTTCCTCATTCTCTGTTTGTGTTCTTTGAGTTGATTCAGCTCCAGGGAATTTTTTTGGCCAAGTTCAAAATAACTCTTCATGATCTGTTCAGTGCAAATGCAGTTGATTTATGGTGTTGCTGACCTTTGATTCATTGGCAAAGCACTGCCTGGGGCCCTGGGGAGCTGTTCCTTTGCTTGTTTACCCAGGGTGATTTAGGAGCTGCAGTGCCAAGAAGGTTTTCCTATTTCTTCCACCCTAGGACCTGACCGCGTGACCCCTGCCCCCAGAGCTCACACCCTGGTGGGGCGCAGCCTCAGATTTTGTACAGAGTGACGGTTATCTTTTGGATGCCCTGGACCACGTCACTCAGTCTCTGGCTTTTAATCCCTTTGAAGAAGGCCCCAGAGAAACTCCCCAAAGCAGCTTCTCACACTGCACTCTGCCACTGGCAGGCCAGCGTCTCCCCCATCTTCTTTGGGCTCCTGCTCCTCCATTGTGGAGGGGCTGCTGGGGAGTCAAATGAATTATTATTATTGATGCTGACAGGGTAGCCTCCTTACAGAGTCTGCGAGCACAGCCCGGGCCTGCAACCCCTGATGTGAACCACTGGTATATGCAACACGAATAAGTCTCAGAATAATCATGCTGAAAGAAGCCGGTCAGACAAGAGTACGTACTGTATGATTCCATTTATACAAAACTCTAGAAAATGTCAACTAAGCTTCCGTGCCAGAAAGTAGAGGAAAGGTTACCTGGAGATAGAGGAGTGGGGGAGTGGGGGGGGGGGAGGGATTGCCGAGGGAGGGATTGCCAAGGGAGTGATGACTATGTCATCCTCTTGATGATTTCATAAGTGTGTGCAGATGTCAAAACTCCTCAATTGTGCACTTTATTTTTTTTAAGATTATATTTATTTATTTGGAAGAGAGAGAGAATGAGAGAGAGAGCATGACAGCAGGAGCAGGGGGACAGTCAGAGGGAGAAGCAGATTCCCCACTGAGCAGGGAGCTCAACGCCAGGCTTGATCCCAAGGTCCCAGGATCATGACCTGAGCTGAAGGCAGAGCCACCCAGGTGCCCCAGTTGTACACTTTAAATATTTGAAGTTTATAGTATGTCAATTATACCTTAGTAAAGCTCTTTACTTATTATTTTTTTGAGTGAGAGCATGTGCTTTGGGGGTGGGGAGGGGCAGAGGGAGAGGGAGAGAGAGAATCTTAAGCAGACCTCATGCCCAGCACAGAACCTGGCATGGGGCTGGATTTCATGACACTGAGATGACCTGAGCCAAAATCAAGAGTTGGACGCTCAAGCAACTGAGCCACCCAGGCGACCCAGTAAAGTTCTTTAAAAGAAAAAGAAACCTGCGCAGAAAATGTGTTCCTAGAAGAACTAATTCTGGATGGTTTGATGATGACCATAGAGCTGGTCCCAGCTTCTCCTTGTCACCCTCCTGTCTTGTACTGAGCCCAGCAGAAGGTGTCCATGCCTCATCTGTGTGCATCGAATGTGCTGCCCTAATGTGTGCATCTCAAGCTGGGTGGAGGTCGGTAGAGAGACCACAGGGTCGCTGGGCCCTCTGTGGAGTGTGGTGGCCTGTCCCAGCTGTTTCCAGGCTCTCCATCCTCAAGGTGGGTCCTCTGATGGCGGGGCTGCTTGCTTCAGAGCTAGGCTGGCCCGGAGCCCCATTCAGGCTCTGCTCTGGCATTCAGCACCTCTTCCCTGGCCCATCATGGACACTCCCGGGAAAGATCCCAGAGGGTGGCAGCTCCTTCGTTTTCAGTTCCAGTCACCAAAGGGCCCCCGAGGGTGGGTAGCTGAGATAAGGAGGAGGGAACACAGACAGACAGCCCTCTAAGTGCCACCTTCCTGGTTCTGGCCCTCTAGCAGGCCACCACCGATTTTATACCTACTGGTTTTTACCTAGTATCTTCCAAGCAGTAGTATCTGTGAAGTCCTGGGGTGACACATTAGCCACAGTTTCCCCAGACATTAAAATAGACAGGTAACAGAAGCCATTTCTACAGAGACAGAAAAATTCATGGTGTCCTGAGGCCGGGGCTTGTTGGGAGAAGTAGGGTACGACAGCTAAAGGTATGGATGGTGGAAATGTTCTAAGTTTGATTGTGGCATTGGGGTACAACTCTTTACTAAAAAAGCACTGAATTGTACACTTTAAACGTGTGAACTCTATGGTGTGTGAATCATACCTCAATAAAATTGTTACAAAAGCAAAAAGAAAAGGGAAAAAGGGAAAAAACCCAAAGCTGATCTTAGTAAAGTTGGGATCTCCTGCATCTCTCAGTGGGGCGAGGGCCACATCAGAATACTTGGCAATGAAAACTCCGTGGTTTCCAGGTGTGACATCTCGGGGCTTTTGCTGAAGCCACAGCAGGAGTGGGCGGTGCGTAGGGGGAGCCAATGAGTGGGACTGGGAGACTGGTTGGGATTCGACTGCCTCTTGGCTTTCTGGGCCGAGCAAGCAGTAGGCAGCCATCTAGGAACTCAAGAGGGGTGTGCCCCACGACAAGGTTGCCACCACCACGCCAAGGGCTGCAAAAGCAGTGACCCAAAGAAGCTGCCAAACATCCATCAGTGTGCCACCACTGAGAAAACATCTGGGATTCAAAGTTGCAGCTGACTGGCCACAGAGCCATTTAGCCACGAGACCCCTGGGCACTTTTGTGGGTCCAGGGCTGACTTGGTATCAAAATTGAGGCAGGCAAAGAAACTGGAGTCACTTGAAGCCCTTCAGCTGGGGCAGGGGTCCTTGGGTGACTCTCATCTAGGCTGCCCAGGGCTATCCCAATATTAACATAGGTAACCTTTGGAGCTGGGACAAACCGGACAACTGGTCACAGATCCCTGAAAGCAAATGGCCAGGCTGAAAGTCTCCAAGAATTAGCTTTCACTCTCCTGCTCCAATATCCACAATGACTGAAACAACTCCTGGAGAAGGGAGGGAAGAGGATCTCTGGCATAGGGCCACCTGTGGAACCCAGCAGGCACTTGCATCCCTCATCTCATCCTCACCCTTAATGTGGTAAACTGTAACTTATTGTGATGCTTAGTTTAATACGTCAACTTGACTGGGCCATAGGGTCCTCAGATATTTGGTTAAATATTATTCTGGGTGTGTCTGTGAGGATGTTTCTGGGTGAGAATTGGTAGACTGAGTAAAGTGGATCGCCCTCTCCAATGTGGGTGGGCCTCACTTAATCAGGCGAAGGCCTAAATAGCCCCAAAGGGCTGACCCTCCCCTGACTTACAGAGAGTTCTTGCTGCTGACAGCCTTCAGACTGGCACTAAACCATCAGCTCTCCTGGGCTTGTCAACTCAGCTGCAGATCCTGGGGCCTGCTCGTCACCATACCCACGCAAGCCAATTCTGTATAATCTCTCTCTTGTCGGTTCTTTGTTTGAAGAACCCTAATATACTGATGAGTGTAGCTCCCTCCCTGCACCACTCAGCTAACAGCTTTCAACTGAAGATGTTGATTTGGGGTAGTTTTGAAAGACCTGGGCCGGTGATGATTTCAATGTTAAAGCAAGGAAGTGGTCAGTTTTGTTAGTGGCTTGTTGTTGTGCCGATTTAGTGAATTTATGAATGGCGGTGGGGAGAAAGGTCTGCTCCTCTCCTGTGTTGCCTTCCTGGGAAACGGGTATTCATTGCACTCATCATTGTGGAACGTCAGAAATACAGGCATTACTGAGTCAGTTTTGTTCTCCATCACATGTACATTCGCGAACATTTCAAGACATCCAAATGCCTGTGGAGAACTGGGAACATAAACTGTAAAGTCTTGTGTGGTCCTGAGATACTGTGCGTTTTAGATACTAATCCCACACATCTATGTAGCTTCACTCACCAACTTGCTTTGAAATGGGAAAGGGCACCGAGTTCTGACCCCATGTCGTCTTTCCTACACCAATTGCAGAAATATGTCTTGGCCTGAAATCTCACTTCAAATGTGGGTGTGAGGCATCATTTTTAAAGGGCTTCAGACACTGCCTTGGTGCAGCCCAGGATGCTGAGAGCAAACTTCGGGACACAGAGCTTGGCCCCTTCACTCCGGCAAGAGGAGGACAAGTCACAATCTCTGAACTAGTTTAGGTGTTCTGGGAGGTGTTCACTGACTTTGGCCAACTAAGAAGGGAGCTGATCAAATACAAAAATTCTCCAGTCTGAATCCTTTGTTGTAAGAGCCTCTAGAAGAAAAGCCAAAGAACCCAACTTAGTGTTCGCCCAAGAGCGCACGCAAGTACCGACACTGACCATTAGGTGTCACTGTTGTACCAACTTGAATTGACCTGGGCTCCAGACCGTTGACCGCGCTCCAACTTGATCCGCCTTTGGCTTTCTGCATCATCATGGGTTCCCAAAAGTCTAGCAGTGCCCATCCTGAGGCCAGTAACCAGTCAACAGTTGACGATGATTATAAAATATAGGGAACACTTACCAATACTCTGCACCCTGGCAGTTACAGCTCTTTGTGATGGGAGATGTAAAAGCAGCCAGAATTTGGAGCAGCTGGAAGGACAAATAAAATGTACTTTTATGTTGTATTTTTAAATTCGTAATAAACCATGTCGAATGTACAGGAAAATTACAGAGAACATTATAACAAACTCCTGAATTGCCATGTTTGCTTCAGTGTTTTGCTTTATTCTAAAGAAATGAAACATTGCAGATGCAGTTGTATTCTCATTCCTTGCTCTCCAGAGACCGTCATTATCTTGAATTTGGTGTTTACCATTCTTGTGCATATTTGAATGCCATCACTATATTTATATGTATTCATAAACATTATATAGCATCGTTCTGTATGTTTTCAAATTTTATGTAAATATTTCCATTTCCGTTATATCATTTGGCAAGTGGCTTTTACCACCTTGGCCATTACTTTTCATTTTGGAGGTTTATTCCTGTCACTGTAAGTAGCTCTGATTTATTTATTTTTGAACCACTGCATTGTATTCGATTGGGTCTCTACGACAGTCAATTTATAAAATTATTGGCCGTTTTCAATTTTGTTATCATTGCAGATAAGGCTGAAATGACTATTTTTTTAAAGATTGTATTTATTTCTTTGAGAGAGTGAGAGAGATAGAGAGCGAGCAAGCAGGGAGGAGGGGCAAAGGGAGAGAGAGAAGCAGACTCCTCACAGAGCAGGGAGCCCTATGCAGGACTCGATCCTAAGACCCTCAGATCATGACCTGAGCCAAAGGCAGATGTTTAATCGACTGAGCCACCCAGACACCCTGAAATGACAATTTAAAAACAATTTTATTTAGGTATAAGTTACATACTATATGGTGTGTCCCCTTTAAAGTGTATACAATTCAGTGATTTTTTTTCTTAGTAAATTAACAAAGTTGTTCAACCATCACCACAGTCAAGTTTCAAACAGTTCTATCACTCCCTATCCTTTCTATCACTTCTCTAAGGCCCATTTATAGTTATTCCCAGCCTAGCCTAGGCAACCACTAATCCACTTTCTGTGCAATGGCTGTTCTTACACAAGTCTCTGTGCTCATGTGCAAAGGCCAAGGGAACATGCACTTCGATTCTCAAATTCTGCCTCATTGTGTGTTGTGTGGTTGAACTAACTTCCACTTTTAACCAGTGGTGTGTGGACTTATTTTTGGCCACATTCGTAACATATTTCTTTTGTCCCTTTCGTTAGTTTTGTTCTTTTCCTTGCCAATCTGATTTTAACCATATTGTTGTTTCGATTTGCATTTTCCTAATTTCTATCTTTTGCTGTTTGTTGGCTTTTTGAGTTTCCTATTCTGTGAATTGCCTATTCATACCGTTTGCTCATCTTCTAATGTATTACCTTTTTCCTATTGATATGGAGCAATCTCTTATATATACCAGGTAATGATTTTTTTCCCCCCAGTTATATGCTTTGGAAATATCTTCTCCCAGTTTGTGGTTTATTTAAACTCTAGGGACTTCTGTTGAACAGAAGTTGTAGTTTTTTATGTAGCCAGATAATCAACAATTTCTTAGTAGATTGTGCTTTTCATGTCTTATAAGAAGTATTTCCCTATCCTAAGGTTACAAAGATATTCTTCTGTATTTTCTTCTCAAAGTTTTAAAGTTTTTCATCTCCCCTTAGGTCTTCACCTATAGTTGGGTTTTGTGGGTGGTGAGAAATCCTTTTCTCCATGTGGGCAATGTGTTCCTCTCTCAAACCCCATCCTATGTCAAGTTTTTTTTTTTTTTTTCCCTGGTCTCCCTATTCTGTTCATCTGTGCCTGTGCTAACATCACAGCATCTTCATTATTATAGCTTTAGAGCAGGTCTTCATATTCGGAATGCGACCAAGCCCTATGAGGGTAGGAATTACTGTTTTGTTCACTGCTATGTTCCCGGCTCTTTAAGCTAGAGTACACAGTGGGTGCTCAGTATTTGTTGAATGAGTATATGAACGGATGAATGATAGGGCAGGTCTCTTCTCTATTTTTTTTTTTTTTTTTAAGGAAAGTCTTGGCTATATTTGGTCCTCAATTGTTCTGGGTGATGTCAGGGTCAGTTGGTCAAGTTCTACAAAACATCTTACTAGAAATTTTATTATACTTTTTTTGAGTTTATGTACTAATTTGTGGAGGATTGACGTCTCGGTGATACTGAATCTTGCTAAGAATATGGCATATCTGTAGATTTATTTAGGTTGCCTTTATTTTCTGTAGTAGTGATTTATCTTTTTCTCTACAAAGGTATGCGTGCATATCTTATTGAAATAATTCCTGGGTACCTTAGAGTTTTATTGTTATTATGAATTAGTTCTGTTTTTTTTTTTCTTTACACACTCCCATGGTTTATTATTGGTGTTATTTATTTTTGCACGAACAAATGTTTAATTCCCTGTTTTGTCTTCATCTATTAAGATGATCACATCTCCCCCTTTAATCTGTTAGTGTGCATTTATAATTTTTTTTTTACTGTTGAGCCATCTTTGTATATGGGAAAAGCCAGTTACTTTTCTCCATTGGAACCGACCAATAGAAGTTTCCATGATGACAGAAATGTTCTGCTCTGTCCAAGAGAGTAGTCATTACACATATGTGGCTATTGAGCATTTGAAATGTGGCTCCTGTGACTGAGGAATTGAACTCTGAATTTTATTTAATTTACTTACAAATTTAAATAGCCACACATGGCTCATGGTTGCTGTACTGTACAAAATCCAGCTGTGTGTGTGGTGCTGGCCTGGGGTGTAGCTTTGTCTTTGTATTCCCTGTTCTCCTCGCTAAAATGGGCTCTTCAAGAAATGTGATAAACGATGCAAGACTATCATATTCCCTGGGGAAACATAAACAAGCAACTGAAGCTGAACCCAAATAACAATGCAGTGAAAAATGTCACCTGATGGCCGGCGTAGCTGCCACCCCAGAATTTACTGCTCTGCCTTCCTTCTCCTAAGCAGGGGAGTTGTGCCCTACCTCCTATAACCACGCAATGTACGCATCCACTGAAGACTCCTAAGATTGATTTCTCTTTGGAAAATAATGTGCATGTACATTGCATTATTAAAGAAATACATACTCGTTATAGAAAACACAGGAACTACAGGAAAATGACAAGAAAAAAATCAGCTTCTTAATGAGTAATATTCCATTCCATAGATAGATAGATAGATAGATAGATAGATGATATATCACTTCTTTATCTATTCATCTATTGATGGACACTTGGGCTGCTTCCATAATTTGGCTATTGTAAATAATGGGGCTTGATCCCAGGACCCCAAGATCACAACCTGAGTCGAAGGCAGATGCTTAGCCAACCGAGCCACCCAGCACCCCTATCTGCATGTCTTCTTTGGAGAAATGTTTGTTCATGTCTTCTGCTCGTGTTTAAAATTGAAATATTTGTTTTTTGGGTGAGTTTCATAACACTAACCTTTTATCATATATGTCATTTGCAAATATCTTCTCCCACTCCATAGGTTGGTTGCCTTTTAGTTTTGTTGATAATTTCTTCTGCTGTGCAGAAGTTTTTATTTTGGTGTAGTCCTAATAGTTTATTTTTGCTTTTGTTTCCCTTGCCTTAGGAAACATATCTAGAAGCCATGTTACTATGGCTGATGTCAGAGAAATTACTGCCTAAGCTCTCTTCTAGGATTTTTATGGTTTCAGATCTCACACTTAGGTCTTTAATCCATTCTGAGTTTATTTTTGCGTGTGGTGTAAGAAAGTGATCCAGTTTCATTGTTTTGCATATTGCTGTCCACTTTTCCCAACACCCCTCGTTGAAAAGACTTTTTCCCATTGCATATTCTTTCCTCCTTTGTCAAAGATTAATTGACTATATAATTGTGGGTTTATTTCTGGGCTTTCTATTCTGTTCTATTAATCTAAGTGTCTATTTTTGTGCCCGTACCATATTGTCTTGGTGACTACAACTTTGTAATAGAACTTAAAGTCTAGAATTGTGATGTCTCCAGCTTTGTTCTTCTTTTTCAAGATTGCTTTGGCTATTTGGGGTCTTCTGTGGTTCTATATAAATTTTAGGATTGTTCCAGTTTTGTGAAAAATGTTACTGGCATTTTGATAGAGATTACATGAAATCTGTAGATTGCTTTAAGTACTATAGAGTTTTAACGACATTTGTTCTTCCAGTTCATGAGTGTGGAATATTTTTCCATTTCTTTGTTTCATCTTTAATGCCTTTCATCAATGTTTTATAGTTTCAGAGTACAGGTCTTTCACCTCTTTGGTTAAGTTTATTCCTAGATATTTTATTATATGTGCTACAATTATAAATGGGGTTATTTTCTTAATTTCTCTTTCTGCTGCTTAATTATTAGTGTACAGAAATACAACAGATTTCTGCACATTGATTTTGTATCCTGCAACTTTACTGAATTCATTTATCAGGTTTAGCAATTGTTTGGTGGAGTATCTATGGTTTTCTACATACATTATCAAGTCATTTGCAAATAGTGAAAGTTCTACTTCTTCCTTTTTATTTATATGCCTTTTATTTACTTTTGTTGTCTGATTGGTGAGGCTAGGACTTCCAGTACCATGTTGAAAAAAACAGGGAGAGTAGACATCTTTATCTTGTTACTGACTTTAGGGGAAAAGCTATCAATTTTTCCCCAATGGATATGAGTTAGCTGTGGGTTTTCTTTATCTCAGACCTTTATTACGTTGAGGTATGTTTCCCCCTAACCCAACTTTGTTGAGGGTTTTTATCATGAATGGATGCTGTACTTGGTCAAATGCTTTTTCTGCATCTATTGAAATGATCATATGGTTTTTATCCTTTCTCATGTTGATGTCACTGTGGTTCTGATTTGCACTTTCCTGTTTACAGTGAGGTTTAGCTCTTCTCCCTTGAGCCTTGGCTGTCATGTTTTCCATGTCTGAGAATTGCCTGTTTGTGACCTTTGCCCATATAAGAGCCTGTTGCCCCTCTACTCCATTCACACTTGCTGCCATAGCAAGCTTCTAGGAAAGGCAGTTCTGACCAGGCACCCACTCTGTTTAGTGCCCCCTAGGCCTCTTGAAACTCCAAACTCATAATGTGGCCACAGACTTGCATATCCAGCCAGCATCTCCCACTGTGACCTTCGTGCAGGCCACACTCCCTTCCTCTCTCTGGACCCCAGGCTGCCTGCCAGTCCGTCAGCTCCTCAGAGAGACCAGGTTTCTCCTGCCACAGGGTCTCTGCTCTCATTCCCCACCTCCCAACCAAACTCCTGAAATTCTCCAAGCCCAGAACAGCATGGAGCCTCAGGGTACCTTCACTAGTCACTGCCCTCCTGGCAGCCTCCCTCCTCCTGGATTCTCACACCCCACCCGGTGAATCTGAATTCTGAGAGTCTGCTTGTCTTGTTTATGGCAGGCCAAGGCACCAGGCATACAGGTGCTAGATCTCTCCCCTTCCAGTTCTCCTCATTAAGCTGGTGCCGCATCTACTTCTTCTCCTCAAGCCCTTGCTGGATAAGGCGGGTCAGAGTTGGGAAGAAGAGATATCGTTTCTAAATATGTGAAGGCTGTAAGCTGTCACAAGATTTAAAAATACATATAATGACAAATATTTGCACCAAAACTGTCTGAGGTACCATACTTGCCATTCTCTTTCATGGCTAATGAAGATGAGTTTCTCAGAATGTCATTAAATCTCATACACACTGTGCTTCACAATAGAAAAAACCAAATCATGGTGCTGCGTTATTGATACTAGACCAAGAGAGCCTGAAAAAATGCAGCTTTGTCTACCAGCTTGACGTCCCCCACCCAAGCTTTACTGTGATATTAGAACACGATATGAGTTTAAAACTACACAATGTGATGACTTCCTTCTCGTACACACTGTGAAATGATAACTATAGTAGGGCTAGTTAACACCTCTATTCCTCACGTATTTACCCTTTTTTGTTGTGTGTGTGATGAAAACATTGAAGATTTACTCTTTGAGCAACTGTCAAGTGTGTCATTTGGTCTTGTAAACTACAATCGCCATGCAGTGCATTAGATCCCCAGAACCTATTTCACCTCATAGCTGGAAGTTCATGCCCTTTGACCAGCATCTCCCAGTACTTACCCCCCTCCTCCTATTCCTGGCTCAGTTTCCCAATTTGGCTTTTTAAGATTCTACATATAAGTGAGGTCATATGGAATTTGTTTTTCTCTGAATTATCTCACTTAGACCAGATCTGTGTTGAATCACCCTGCTCCCCACTGGCCAGGAAGAGCACCCGTCTATCGGTCATGGAGCACCTCCCGTGGGAGCTGTCAAAATCCGCTGCTCTTTGAGAGTCAGCCATCCTTGGAGCTAATGGTGGAGGTGGGCGGGGGATTTGGCTGTGGCGGCCACAGAAATGCACCCCTCAGACCCCTCACTACAGGTAGCACAGATGACAGACAGCCCCAGCCACTCCTCTCCGGGTTCACACCGTCCTTGTGCTAAGGCCCTTTTCTGACGAGCTGCTCCCAGCCAAGGACGACAGCATGACAGGAGCACTCATTCAGACCCTTTCCTGGGATACAGCTCTCCTCTGTTCCACAACTTTCTTTCCAGGACTCTGAGCAAGGACTGAGGTTAGCTCAGCCCTCCTTCCTGTCCTCTCACCTTCAGGGGGTGAGGTGTGTATTGGCCTCTGGAGGTTCTCCTGCCTTCTCTGGCTTCTTCCTTCTTTATCCTTCACAGCTCTGCCCCCACTGCATCTCTCCCACATCTCACCCATCTTAGTATCTCCTTCTCATGGGACCTGAACCAACACAAGTGTTGCTGGGAGAGGCCCAAGGAAACGAGAGGCAGTTAAGGACTGGATGACCCACTCACTCTCTGGAGGGCGACAAGGCTACCCTTCTGAGTGGCCTGTGAGACACAGAGTGCCTGGTACGTGGTGGCAGCCCCGCTGCTAAAGATCCCACCAGTGGTGACCTGAGGAGAAGGTCCTGGTGGAGGGACCCATCCTTCAGATGGAAAGAAGGGAGGACAACGTCTACAGGGGGAGCAGGGTCAGCTGGCAACCCCCACACCATATTGATGCCTTGCAGGGAGACGGTAAGGCTCTTATGAGCAGATAGAGGCTGGGGGTGAGAGCCAGAGGGCCTCCTTACAAAGAGGCCTTTGTCTCCTTGTAGAGGAAGAACTGACACAGGCAAACAGGGAATGGAGGACCCAACAGTCACAAAGTCACAGCTCCAAAGACGTTTAAATACTTGGTCAAGGCAGATCTGTCATGTTGCCAAGATCATTGCCCTGGCTGGAGAACCTGGCTCACAAGCATGGGGTGGGGATAACTGGGGGTGGGGGGGATGCTTCTGAGGATGTTGGCTCTGCAGACTCCCTCAAACCCTCTGGGCTTGCAGAGGTGACCAGCCCTTCCCTAGTGGGAAGTGACACTTCCCTGAGCTGAAGACGCTGCAGAGGCTTCTGTCCTACAGAGCCACCCTCAAACCTTCTCCTGCCTACAGACGGATAACTAGGGTTCAATCCCGGTATAATTTGGTTGTATATAGACAGCACTTCACTAGGGAGGAAAATGATTATATGCTAAAGGAGTTGCAAGAATTAGTGCACTGCCAGGAGCTAGGGAGTATCCCCAGCATTGGATTTTGAGGAGCTTGATTAAAGGAGCTAGAATTTGAGATTGGATAAGCAGAATTTATTGATTGGGGGCACTTTGTTGGACACAGGATTTAATACCCTAGCAAGGCTTCCAGAGGAGGGGGCAAAGTCCTGCTGAATGGCTGATAGAAGCCTGGAAGTGTGGTGGCCAACACAGAGTGAAATGAAAATGCTTGAGTTGCCCCAGATGGTAAAGGAAGGAATGAAGAGACAGAGGAGAGTGGTCATGCTGGAAAGCATATCTTATATAAGGGTGGAAGGCTTGCCAGAGAAAATGTTCCAGGGAGGGCTCTGGGGTTCCCCAAGGCCATTGGGAATGCACTGGTGATGGACCCAGCATTGCTAGGAAGTTCAGTGGTGGCTTTCCTCTGCAGCCCAGGGTTGATGGTAAAAGGGATGGCCACAGAGCTGGGCTCATTAATACTTGGCTTCCCACCCCCATGAAGTAATAGATGCCAGTGGCAGCACTTGCCACCAGAAGCTGGGAGGTTGCAAAGACTATAATGACCAGCAAGAGGGAAGGGGTGGCCACGGGGACCTGGCCAGCAAGGAATCATATGGTTGCTGCTTTACATCTATAATAGAAAGTCAAGAATGGAAGTGAGAAAGCTAAGGGAAGTTGCCTAAATAAAGTCATGGCCCCTTCTTCGTTCCTGGAACAGAGTTTATTTTCAAATTTTCAACCCATTAACTGAAGAGGTGCCATGTCCCTGGGAAGAAGGATCCTCTAAAACCATGACAAATATATATAGTAATATTCCCCTAGTCCTTCCATAAAGGGACCTGTAGCATTTACTCAGGTAACTAGATACTGGGAAAGGACAAAACCTAGACATTTGGAGGACTATGGACACAGGGTCTGAGTTGACTTTAATATGCATGATCTGAAGTGTCATTATGATGCTCTGTTAGAGATGTGACTCATTGAGGTCAGATGATCAATGAAGTCCTGGCTAAAGTCTGGTCCATGGACCTATCCAGTGATCATTTCCCCAGTCCCTGAGTATATAATTGGAGTTGATATACTTGGCAGTTGAAGTCACCACCACATTGGGTCCTAGGCCTATGGGATTTTCCCCCTCTCATCCTTGCCACCTCCACTCCCTGCCAAGAAAGTAAATAAAACACAATATTGCATCCTAGGGGAAAGGGTGGAGATTAGTAAACCCACTGAAGACTTGGAGTGCAGAGATGATGGTCCCCATCATAGCTGCATTTAACTTAGCAGTCTGGCTCTTGCAGAAACTGGTTGCACCCTGGAGACTGACCAGAGACTACGGTAGGCTCTATGGAGCCGGAGCCCTGATTTCAACTGTTGGGTCGCATACGATACTACGCCAGAGTAATACAGGTTAATAAGGCCTCACGTACACGGTGTGCAGTCATTGAGCGGGCAAATGCATTCTTTTCCAATTAGGAAAGAGGATCAGAAACAATTTGTATTCATGTTGGATGGAAAATATTCATTTACAATTTTGCCTAAGGGCTGTGTTAGCTCTCCTGCCTTCTGTCAGGATGCAGTCTAAGGAATCCGAGCTGTCTGCAATGTCCACGGAGCAGCACGCTGATCCATTACATTGATGATCTCACGCTGATCAGAGGGGAAGAGCAGCAGGTGACCAGTAAGCAGAAGGCTTGGTAAGAGGCTCACCAGAGGTAGGAGATAAACCCTGTGAAGTTTCAGGGGCTTACTTCAGTGAAGTTTTTAGTCATGGGCAGGGGCATGCTCAGATGTCTCTTTCAAAATAGAGGACACACTGCTGTTATGTTACATCATCTATCACAAAGAAAGCACAGTGCCTGATGGGCTTCTTTGGGTTTTGTTTTGTTGTTTTAAAAGATTTTTAAAATGTATTTTATTAGAGAGAGAGGGAGAGCACTGAGGGAGAGGGAGAAGGAGAAGCAGCCTCCCCACTGAGCAGAGAGCTAGACGTGGGACTCGATCCCAGAACCCTGAGATTGCGACCCGAGCTGAAGGCAGAGGCTTCACCGACTGAGCCACACACAAGTGCCCCTTCCTTGGGGTTTGGAGGCCACACATCCCATACAAATACTCCGCCAGCCCATATACCAGGTGGTATGAAAGACTGCCAGCTCGGGTGGGGTAGGGATGGGAAAGGGCTTTGTAGCAGGCCTAGGAGGCAGTGTAAGCAACCTGCTGCCTGGACCATAAGGTGTTGTTGAAGGTGTCAGCGGTGGAACAAGAAGCAAGATAGGACTTACGGCAAGTCCCAGTGGGAGAATCACAGCACAGACCCCCGCGCGCAAGGCGGTGCTGGCCACAGCAGAGAATTATACTTCTTTTGAGAAATAGCATCGGGTGTTACTGGGCCTTGATTGTGGGGCACCAACTGACCATGCATCTAGAACTGTCTAATACAAGCTGGGTTCCGTCAGACTCATCAAATCATAAAACTGAATGGACCCACCTCCGTTCATTTTTAGGTGGAAGCAATCCACCCAGGATCAAGCCCAAGCAGGACCAGAGGGCACATGTAGGCTACATGAGCAGGTAGCCAGGCCCCACGACACCAGTGGGACCCAGCTCACACTTATGGCCTTAAATGGGGGTGGGTGGGTCCTGTATGACCAGCAAAGGAGGAAGAAAAAGCCCAAGCTTGGTTTATGAATGGGGTCAGTTTAGGGGTGGCCCAGTGGTTTAGCGCTGCCTTCAGCCCAGGGTGTGATCCTGGAGCCCCGGGATCGAGTCCCACATCAGGCTCCCTGCAGGGAGCCTGCTTCTCCCTCTGCCTGTGTCTCTGCCTCTCTCTCTCTGTGTCTGTCATGAATAAATAAATAAATAAATAAAATCTTAAAAAAAAAAAAAGAATGGGGTCACTGTGGTATGTGGGTGTGAGCTGAAAATGCTGGATGGCTACATTATGGTGGCCCTCAGGGTGATCCCGAAAGACAACGGAGAGGGAAAATCTTCTGGTGTGGGGAGCTGTGAGCGGTGCACATGGCCATTCCCTTTGAGCGGAAGGAGAAGTGCCCTAAGAGACTAATACTGATCCCTGGGCAGTAGCCAATGGTCTGACTGTCTGATGAGGTGCTTGCAAAGAAAAGGACTGGACAACGGGAGAAAAGGAGGTCTGGGGTGGAGGCATGTGATGGCTATATGGGAGTGGGCGTGAAATAAGGTTTTTGCATCACACATTATGTGCACTGGAAAGCATCACTACAGAAGAGGCGATGAACAATCAAGCAGACAAAATGACTCAGCCAGTTGCCATTGGTCAGATTTTGTTATTGACCCCCTGGAACTGGCATGATGGGCACACGAGTGGAGGGGCTGTGGGGGCAACGATGGAGGTTAGTGCATGCCCAGCACAGAAGTGTCAGTTGCCAAGGCCAACCGAGTTACTTACTGCCTCTGCCTCTGCCTCTCTAGGCTCTCAGCCCTGGGGGCCAAAGTCGAGCCCCTGGTGCGGTCTAGTCCTTTTCTTGAAGGACGAGCACCAGCCTGCGGGTAGTCGTCGACATTTGACCCACCCTGTCCTGGAGGGGCCAGCGGTTGTTCTTCATAGACACCTGCTCTTGCTGGGGCTGGCTGTGCTGCCCAGAGAGCTCCAGCAGCGTCCTTGCAGGCGCTTCCCGAGGGCCTCACCCACCCACGCAGAATCCCACGCAGCAAACGAAACAAGATCGTCCCTTGATCATGATGATCGCTCGGTCGGCGGCGGAGGACCCGGAGGCCGCCCGTGTGGCCCCGCCCCCTCCGCGGACCGCGCGGCCGACCTGGTCCTCGGGCGGGGGCGCGGGCTCCCCTCCCCCCTCCCCCCCCCCCCAGGAGGCTGGGCCCCCCCGGGGTCCGGGGGCGGGAAAGCTCGCGTCCGGCCGCTTCTCAGGGGCCGAGGGGCTTGGAACGCGGAGTGTTAGAACCGAAACCGCAGCCTGCGGACCCAAAGGGATCCTGCTTTATGCAAATTCAGCACATCGCGCCCGGGGTTGTGGGGTCGCGGACGGCCAGGGAAGCGGGGCTGGAGGCGGGAGGCCGGAGCTCGGCACCTGGGAGCGGCGGCCAAGGTCGCCGTCCGTGTCCGTGGGTCCGTCCGTCCGTCCGTCCGTCCGTCCGGGGCCCCGGCACAGCTGCCGCTGTCCGCGAGGACGGGGATGGGTCGGGCGCGGGTTGAGGCCCCCGCGGGCCCGCATAGGCGGTGGGTGAACGCCCGCGGCCGACAAGGCCTGTACTCGCAGGCTGCGCGGTGACAGCTTCACGTGCATTTGCAGGCAGTGCCACCTGGGATGGAGTTGAGAGGGGCGGGTGTGGGGATGCCGACGGCTCCCCTGGGGCCCAGGACCCCCCCCCCCCCCGCCACCCATCCCCCCGCGGCTTCCTCCGCTTGACATTCGAGGCCTTGATCAACATCAGGTGCCTTGGGGCCCACCAGACCATGTTTGTGCTGTCTTTTGGAATTAATCGAAACTTTAATCCTCTGCTCTCTGCTCATAGTTTCTTTTGAGCTGTGGAAAATATCAGCCCTGTAAGAGAATAGTTCTGAAGGGAAAACTGAAAACAGCTTAAATTTCTCTCTGTCAAGTTTTTTCCGGGTGAGCAATGTTTTTAACTTAAAAATGTTCCCTTGTAATTATGCCTGTGTGTGTATTCGTGCTTTTCTTTTGCTTGACTTCCATTCTGTTCATTCAGCAGTTAGGAACGGTGCCACATAGGGCTCAGCTGATGAAAGACGCCCTCGGGATGTGCTTAGAAAGCAGGAACGCCGAGCCCCAGGAAAGAAACCACACGTGCGGTTTCCCAGTGCGGCATTAGGCGGGCAAGAGTCAACTTTTTGAGGTACCCTCCATACCCCTGTCCTTGTTAAACACAATATGGACTCAAAGACAGCAAGAAAGCAACAACAACAAAAAACGATGTTGGATTTGGGAATCCATCCAACTTAAAGAAAATCAGATGCTGCTCAGCATACCACAAATGCAAGATCCAAAGAGTGCAGTATTTAGAGCAAAATGTACCAGCGTTTGGGAGCTGCAATGTCAGTGCGGCTTACCTGATTATTTCCCTTTCCACCCCACCTCACCAGTATCGCCACGAAAACCAGTTCTGAAGTGATTAAAAGCTAATGTTCTGAGCATTTAGTAACATCCCGTGACTAACGAGGTTCTCCACTATATCACAAAAGCAGAAGGCAGAGAGCACTAAAGTGTATAGTTTTCAATAAAGGCAATGTTTGCTCACAGAAGTTTATTCTGAGTTTGAGCATATGCTATTTAAGAGGGAATCTGAGAACAAAATATATATGACAAGACCACTCTCAAAGCAATTGGGCAACATCTAGAGAAGGGACATAATGAAGCAGATGGCATGACAGTCCAGAGCTATGGGAGAGCCCAAGAGTATCACTGGGTCTCACTTACTGTCACATCACCGAGACCCAGTATGTTTAGCACATAGCATTTTTTGAATGGATAAAAAAGAAATAAAATTTCTAAATCAAGGTTTAACTGGAGAAAGTTGTTTGGGATTTGTCAGCATAAGATACTGCATAGTGAGTATAACCAGAGACATTAATTTTACATATAAGAGAATTACTAAAATTAAACATATATCTTAATGAAAACATATTTAAAGCTGGGAAAACTAAAGGTGGGTAGCTCCCTGCAGAATTCTATTTGTACTGCAGAGTTGAAGCTACCAGAAGGCCAGAGGCTGTGCCTCCGTTGTGTCCATTCCTGATGCTGGTGACTATGGAACATCAGATGGTGGCTGTATGGGTGTGTGAGCACCACCAGAACAAGGTGGCTCTTCCCTCCCCAATACTGAACGATCCTTTGGAAGAACCAGAAGAGCCAAAGTACTAGGGTGGCACTGATTTTGGTATACGTATGGCACAGTTCACTTGGCCTCTTCACAGTGCACAAGTATGTACCGATTTCACACTGAGCTCCCTTAGAACAAGATGACAACACAATGCTCCTAAACACAGGATGACTTCATGCAGTTATCTTAATTCAATAGTTTTACAGTTTGAGAATTAGATCAACCAGATATATTGGTCACCAGATAGATATAGTGGTGATAGAGAAGAATTGGTATATATACTATTAGTAGAAAGTTGTAAATCAAATACAAGTCAGCAACAGTGTGAATAATAGAAATTCCCCGTTTGGATGATGTCTGGAGTCTTGAGCGTTAGATATGTCAAGGTTTTACTTTATGCCTAATAATTACTAAGGGAGCATCTGTTGGTCACTTGTTTTGTATTTTTGCTTTTCCACTTACTTGCCTTTCTCATGGGTGTTTGTTCATCGGGATGGGGGAAAGGTATTGAAATATATATCAGATGTTTTCCCTCCCAAGGCTTCTTTTAAAACAAATTTACCATTTTAATTTATATATAATAAAAATACACTCATATAAATTACACAATTTTATGTAACAAAAGCATCCATTTATTTTTTTAATTTAAATTTTGTTAGTTAACATATAGTGCAATATTGGTTTCTGCAGTAGAATTAAGAGATTCATCAGTTACATACAGCACCCAGTGCTCATCATAACACCTGCCCTTCTTAATCCCCGTTCCCTATCTAGCCCACCTCCCCATCTCCCTCCAGCAACCCTCAATTTTCTTTCTATTGCTAAGAGTCACTTATGTCTCATTTCCCTCTCTCCTTTTTTCCTTCTCCCCTTCCTATATGTACATCTGTTATCTTTCTTTTTTTCCCATTTAAAAAAAAAAAAGATTTATCCATTCAGTTCAGAGAGAAAGCACGAGAGAAGCAGAGGGAGAGGGAGAAGGGAGGCAGATTCCCTGCTGAGTGCAGAGCCCCATGCACTGCTCAATCTGAGAAGCCAAGATCATGAGTGGAGCCAAACCCGGAGTTGGATGCTTAACTGACTGAGCCACCCAGGAATCCCATCTATTTTCCTTCTTAAATTCCACATATGAATGAGATCATATAGTATTTTTTTTCTCTTATTTTACTTAGCATCATACACCCTAGTTCTATCTATGTCATTGCAAATGGAAAGATCTCATTCTTTTTGATGGCTGAGTAATATTCCGTTGCATCCATATACCACATCTACTTTATCCATTCATCAGTTGATGGACATTTGGGCTCTCTCCATAGTTTGGCTATTGTTGATAATACTGCTATAAACAGTGGAGTTCATGCACTGTTTCAAATCTGTATTTTTATATCCTTTGAGTAAATACCTAGCAGTGCAATTGCTGGATCATAGGGTAGTTCTATTTTTGACCTTTTGAAGAACCTCCAAACTGTTCTCCAGAGTGGCAAAATGCATACACTTCTAAAAACTTCTGTGTCTTATGCCGTGGAGCTAGGGGGAGGCGGGGTGCGGAGGGAGGGGGGCGTGGAGGGAGGGAGGGAGGGAGGGGAGGAGGGAGGAGGGAGGGAGGGAGGGGGGGAGGAGGAGGGAGGGAGGGAGAGAGGGGGAGGGGACGGGAGGGCGGAGGGAGGGAGGGAGGGAGGGAGGGAGGGAGGGAGGGAGGGAGGGAGGAGGGAGGGAGGAGGGAGGGAGGGAGAGAGGGAGGGAGGAGGAAAGGAAGGAAACGGGGAAAGGAAGGAAAGGAAAGGACGGAAAGGACCGACAGGAAAGGTGAAAGGACAGAAGGAAAGTAACGGAAAGGAAAGTGAAGGCAGGATCCCGTACCGGAAATTAAGTACACGCGGCCGTAATTACCTTGAAGTCCTTCACTTTCACAATCAATTCCTTCCCTTCTTCCTTCTTCCCCTTCCTTCCTTCCTCCTTCTTCCTTCCTTTCCCTTCCTTCCCTTCCTTCCCTTCCTTCCTCTCTCTTTCTCTTTCTTTCTCTCTAGAGAGAGCAAGAGTGCATGAGAGCTGGGGGAAGGGGCAGAGGGAGAGGGAGGAGAATCCTAAGCAGGCTCCACACTCAGCACAGAGCCTGACTTGTGGCTTGATCTCACGAACCTGAGATTATGATCTGAGCTAACATCAAGAGTCAGATAGATGCTTACCTGACTGAGCCACACAGGCACCCTCAAATGCATCCATTTTTAAATGAGTTTTGACGAATGCAAATACCCATGGAGGCTT
The DNA here is from genome assembly GCF_011100685.1 of Canis lupus familiaris. Lineage (NCBI taxonomy): Eukaryota > Metazoa > Chordata > Mammalia > Carnivora > Canidae > Canis > Canis lupus. The sequence goes on along the minus strand of NC_049222.1, from coordinate 40,485,727 downwards.
GCCATAATCAAGATGTAGAACATACACATCACCCCAAGAAAGTTCCCTTGTGCCTCCTTTCAGCGAATCCTATTCCACTGCTTCTGCACACAGTATAGTTTTGCCCTTTCTATAATGTTATATAAATGAAGTCATGAAGATGTACTCCTGTGTCTGGCTCCTTTCACTCAGCATAGCATTGAGATTCATGGATATCATTGCACAGTATTTATTGCTTTTGAATGCTGAGCATCCCCAACAGAGAGGCTGCAATCTGTTTATCCCTTCACCTATTCAATGTGGGTTGGTCTCTACTTTTTGGCTACTACGAATACAGCCACTGTCCATGTTTATGGACTTACATTCTCATTGCTCTTTTTACTTATCAAATCAAGTACACTCTTAATCTTGCTTCACAGCATGATTCAAATGACTTTTCTTTCCTGTACTCACCTTTCAGCCATGTGAGGTTACCTGCAGATCTCCGTGAAGCCCCTGTGGTTTCTGGGATCTGCCAGGGCTTTGGATCTCTGTGTTCAGCACTTGCCTTATGTTCTGTAAGTCCTATAAAGTCATCACAAACACTGAATTAGTAAGTACTAAACCACTGCGCCTAGGGCAAATACATGGTGAAGTTCCCACAGCCTCTGGTCGCGATTTCATCAACCAATTGATACGTGCCCTTGTTTTCTGTGTTCCTGTTTAATGTGTATTATTGACTCATTAACACTGAACTCACAGGCCAGGACACCATGACTTATGCCTGAACAAAGTGCATTTTCTCGGTGAGACACATCACAGTCTGCTTGCGCTCAGGAGCACTACACAGCACTACTATGCTTGGATCATTTTAAACAGCAAAATCACTGACAAGAAAGCACACAAGTGCACAAAGCGTGGCACTAACTGAACCGTAAAAACAGACACTTGTTTATGGTAGGAAGGCTGGAGCAAGAAGGCAGAGCACTGGCCCTTTGACCTCAGCTGGGAATGTGAGAGTCAGGAGACTTGGATTTTTCACCGGGCTGCACACGTCCATGAATGGCTATATAGTGAGCAGGCAAATTCACAGGCTACAGGATCTGAGATTGTGAGGATTGGCTGTGCGTGCACACTTATTTCCCCTTTGAAGCTCTAAGGCAGCGACTTTCCCTCCCTTGTCAAGTAACACTGCCTGGCTGATGGTAGGAATGTGCTGCTGGGAAGCATTTGAGGGAAGTAGCTGAAAAATAAAGCCATGCTAGGTCACTGAGTTTATAAGGTGAACTTAAAATTTGTTGTGCATCTGCTGAGTGCCAGGTCCACGTTGGGAACAGGATGTGCAGTGGCGAGCACAGGAAGAGGCCTTGGCCTCGCAAGTTAGAATAGGATTAGGAAGACTGGCAAAGGAGGGAGAAGCACGAGTTGAAATGTAAACTGTCTACTAAAATAATAAAGATGATTCCAGAGATCGAGAGCTGATAACTCACTGTAGCCATCTTGGAATAAGTAGGAATAAACATCAATTTGGTTAAAAGTGGGACTGGAGTTAGACTGCCTGATTTGAAATTCTGGCCCTGAGTCTTACCAGCTGTGTGACCCTGGGCAAGTCACTCAATCTCTCTCTGCCTCAGTTCCTCAACTATGAAATGGGGATACTATAACATCTACCTCTTTGGGCTCTTCTGGGGATTACATGAGTTCCTATTTGTAGAGCACTTAGAATAGTGCCTCACAGAGTGAGGCACAAAGCGCATGTTGGTCATTATCTAAAAAGATGCATAGCATCCAATTTGCTGAAGAAGTAGATCTTGTCAGATCAATTTAATTATGTTTGTGAGAGAAACAGGTAAATGGAACATGAGGTAGTTACATCTACATGGAAAATGCAGTCTTGGCCACCCAAGATCGTGAGATGTTCTGACCCCACAGGACTGAACCATGGTTGGTCCTGAGGCTAAGAATCGGCACAGCCATACTGCTCAGTCCCTTGGTGAGTGACATACAAACCTACTGAAAAAATGCCCAGATGTGTAGAGAAGGATTAATTTAGGATTCTCTTTACAGTAAACACTGAGAGAGAAATTAAAGTATAATCTAAAACACTAGAAAAAGTGTTTCTATAAAACTGTCAACAGCCACGAGATAAAAGCACTGACGGAATGAAAACAGACAACAAAAGCAAAGAGCAGGGGGAGTGACTGGATAGCATCCTTCTAAGGTCAGCTAGGTTCCATGGAACCGCTCTGAAAAGCATAGGCAGTGTGCTCTGCTGGTCACCCCCACAGTAAGAAATCTCCAATGCAAAAGCATATGACATGCAAGTGCCAGAAGACAAGCATTAAGCCCATTCTCTAAGTCAACCAGGATGCCCAAGTCCCCACATCCCAGCATAATTCCAAAAAATGGTTAGAGGAAGCTAGTCCCTAAGTGAAAGTGTATGAGGAACAACCGAAGGTACTTATTTTGTCTAGAGAAGAAAAAGCCAAAATGTTACTAAGTTGTACTTTTTGAGAATGAAAGGGAATTTCTGAGTATCATGCTTGTAGAAAACTGAGAAAGTAGAATCAATGAAGTTCCTTACAATTATAAAATCCTTTTACTTGTGGATGGATGAGTCTGTCAAAATGCTATGAAAATGAAAGCCTTGTACAAATCCAAGGGAGTCTCAAGATCTCTGCACTGCAGCAAATGTAGATTCCACAGCACAGATGCTCAGAGAAAAAAAAATGACAGTTGGCCTAAGGTTTTCAGCGAGTCCTGCTTATTCTTTATTTCACTTGTCTTAGAATGTGGGGGCCATTTGTTTCGTGTAATGTGAACCCACTGCATTTAGCTGTAGGTTATTAATGGTTGTGAACGGTAAGAGTTTGTGGTTGAGAGAAATGCAAGTGGCAAGTTTCAAAAACTTTGCTGTCATGTTTTTGCCACTTGATATTAAATATAATTATGCATTTTTTTATTAGGATACTTCAGTCTTAACAAAGAACACCTATCATTCATTGCAATGAGATTGCACGACTTGCTTCTCAGTCACTTAGTAGAGGGTGGCTGCCTGGGTTAGCAGTGTTCTAAGATGTGTAGACTGTCTATGAAAAGTATCTGGTTCTTCAGCATATGGGTTTGTGAAATAATTCTGTTAAAAACCAAAAGGTAATAATAGACTCCAAGCCAATTTGTATAAAACGTACACTTGTTTTACAGCATGCATCATATAGGCAGTCTGGGTCCTTTTCACCTTTCTTGGAAAAGGGGAGGAGAGGGTTATTACATCCTTAGCATTCAATTTTCTGGTTTCCTTCTTCTCTTGATTAGTCTTCTCAGGAAAAAAATTCTTCCACGTCCTTCTGCTTTGTGAGATTAAAAAGAATTGAGGGGTGTTTGGGTGGCTCAATCAGTTAAGCATCTTCAGCTCAGGTTATGAACTCAGGGTCCTAGGATCAGGGTTGAGCCCCACGTTGGGCTCCCTGCTCAGTGGGGAGTTTGCTGCTTCCTCTGCCTACCCCCAACCCCACCCATGCTCTTTCTCAAATAAAATATTTAAAACATTTGATCCTCATGATGTCTAAGAACAAGCAGCCACTCAAATATCCGAATCCAAGAAAAGGCAAAATTTAAGCTTTCAAGTAAAATTGGATATAAATCAGAAGCCTCTGTTTCAAATGCCAATTTCTATATTCCCACAGTTTCCATAAGGTCTCTACTTCTCTATACTCTTGCAGAACCACACAGACGATAACGGAAACATCCCATTAATTAGTTACATTTACATATCCCAATAGTATTGTGCTATCTCCCAGTATTTAAAATGCAAAGCATTCCTGGCCTGGCCTGGGAATCTTCAACTATTGATCCAATGGGAAAACATATACCAAATTCAAAATGGCTGTACCCATTGATTAACTTGGAATTAAGAGAACTGGTCCTCAAGAATCATTTACTGTGGAGACACAAAGGGCTCCTAATACCAACCCTGTCAGTAAATGGACAGGTCAAGGCAGCAATAAATGCCACGTGGGCACAAAATATAGCAAGTGCTACAAGAAGGTACAGTTTGGGAAGGCCTCATAACCTTGACCCCTGACCTGATCCTTCAAGGTTTAAACTTAAGTAGAGGAAATGGGACGGATGAAAGTACACTAGTGGGGACGTGCAAGATTAAAGGAAGTGAACAGGCCAATTTAGTTGAAGAGTATTGTCAGAAAGTAAGAAACCGTCTTGAAGATGTGGGTGAGAGGCTACAGAATATTGTAAGTAAGCCCAGTCAGCAATGGGGAGACGATAAAGATCTCCAAACAGGAGCGTATGGGTGTGATCTTCTAATCCCAATCCTAGCTGCACTGGGCCAGGTGAGAGTTAAACTGGAGGCAGGAGAACCACTTAGAGCAGTGTGGAAAAGGCACTGAGCTGCCAGGAAGTGATGGGTGGGCTCACGGGTGGGAATGTTTCCCTCAAAAATCTCTGGAAAGCACTTCCATGGTGAAAATACTATAGTATTTGTTCTCTGTGCTACGAGGATCCATACATTTTTGGAATGTAGTTGGGATCAGGGGACGGATGTATTCCTGCCCTAAGGGGTGAAAAAGGAGGCTAAAAGAAGGGGACTGGTAAAGAGAGAGAGGCTAGAACAAAGTGTACCTTGGTCAATTTTAGTCTTAAAACAAATGCTAATGTGCAAACATTGGAGTAAGTCCTTTGAAGAATTTGTTATACTCCATCATAAAATGTACATTTATTTTTTTAAAATATTTTATTCATTTATTCATGAGAGACAGAGAGAGGCAGAGACACAGGCAGAGGGAGAAGCAGGCTCCACGCAGGGAGCCTGATGTGGGACTCAATCCCGGGTCTCCAGGATCATGCCCTGGGCCGAAGGCAGGCGCCCAACCGCTGAGCCACCCGGGCATGCCTGTACATTCTTTAGATAGCTGGACATACAACAGAAATATAAACACACCTGATCTTTAGGGCAACCTTTGATAATTTTGTAATTTTTGCAAAGCAACTAACCTTTTGACATTAAAAGGCAGTCACTGAAATACCAAATTCTGGTCCACTGAGATGTCCCTAGACCAATTTAGACAAATAACAGCAAACTTACCGTTTTATTCACTGATACTGTTGAGAAAAATGCATCAAAACCATTCATTCAAAAACATGGCCCACTGTTTTAGGACAATGAAATTCCTAGTGAGAAGGGGTTGGCTCAGTTAGTTTCACATTAATGTCCTCAGTGCTCCTATGAGGCCGGTTTAACATAATTAATATAATTATCTTCATTTAACAATGAAGGGAAATAAAAGCAAAGAACTCTCCTAGGGTTACAGGGTCAATGTAGGGAGATGCCTGAATTGGACTTCAACTGTGCTGATTAGTAGGGCCTGAGTGGTCCACCTAGGAAACAAGGTGCCGTGGTGTTAAAAATGCAAAGGCACTGAATATAGAATTGATGAATCACTATATTCTACATCTGGAACTAATATAACATTGTATGTTAACTCTACTGGAGTTTAAAAAATAAAAAAATGCAAGCGCTTTCATAATCTTTCTAAATAACTAGGCAAGTCAAACTATTATAATGTAACACAGCAGTTCTATTTTTGAACCTATAATATAGGAATCTGTAGTTGCAAAGACAATGCATTACTGATCATTTTTGTATGACACTCCCTTAAAAAAACCAACCAAAACATACTGTTTTTTTCCCCACTTTTAACAAATATAAAGCTACAAAACTGTTTTCTTTAAAAGTCTTTTCTCTCAAGTTGCCTTATTTTCAGATGGAAGCAATAAAAATTAAAATGCAGCCCTGAACCATTTCATCTTCAAGTAATATGGATATAATAATTGTAGCATCTAAAAACTGGTGCCAAAAATATGTTCATTTATCATAGAGAAATGTAAGTATTTTGTAATATTATAAGGGAAACTATGCATTTTCTAAGGCAGTAGAGCCAACTTCAATTACTCATGGAGGGGATATTAGACCTTATGCCATTCACTTCTTAAACCCATCACTGCTCACTAAACTGTCCCAACAATATTCAACCAGGATAGAGGTAATTGAAATGTCAGTAAAGTCTGCAATTTACTGTGCTTGGATCAAAATATGTTTGAAGTTAATGGCTAACATAGTTTTGACTGTCTATGGATAGGACTGTCTGCATAATTTAAATTCTCCAACATAAAGTCAATTAATATTAGGCTGCAGATTGATCTAGATCAGTCATTTAAAGAAGTAAATGGAAATTTTACAAGAAAAAATTAATTTTCCTATTTCCCAGAAAAATCTGCAATACAACATGCATCTTTGCATAATGTATTAGTTATAATAGCACATACTGGCCACTATTCTGTTAATACAGAGGTTTTCCTGAGAAGTCAAGTTACATGAACTGCCAATTGCTGCCCACCTCCCCCTTAAATATAGAGAATATCCGCACCCAAGGATAATTAGTGATGAGAAACAGAAGTTTATCTTTCCATCTGAGGTTCTTAGTACCTATAATTCTATTTTAGTGCAGTAATTCCTGAAGGTGGTTTCCAGACCACCAGCTTCATATTCCTCGGCAAAGAGTATTTCTGTCCCACTAAGTTTAAAAGACCAATGGAGGCAAGGTAGGGCTTTCTACAGTCATGGCAAAGAGACCAGCGAATGCTACTCTGCCTTTTTCAAGCTCAGAAAAACCAAGTTATGTCTCTTGAAAACTCTTAATATAGAGGTTCTCTTCAAGAGAAGCACCACTGGGATCCTCAGCACCTACACATTATGGAATCAAACATTGTTAACTGAATGACTCCTCAGGCCAAGTGACCCCAAGATATCCTGTTTTCAGTGAGGTAAGCTTTAAAAACCCAAAAGAAATGAAAGGAGAAATAATAAGTATGAAAAAGCAATATCCTTTTGGGGAGGAGGTTCAGCTGAAACAATGGTCACTCTCTTCCATTAGTTAAAAAGCCTGGGGGAATGGAGAAAAATAATCCAAGAAAGGCAGCTGAATGCCATGATGTCACGAGAAGACTCTAGAGAATGAGTTTTCTCTGATTTCAATTAACTATCAAATGTTCTGCTGAGGTATAAATTGTCTTCTATCCCACAAACTTTAAAAACAAGTCACAAAATCCAAATTAGAATATAAGTTTTTTAATTTTTATAAATAACTTATCTGTTACAAAGATAGTTTACCCAGCTAAATCACAAAACCATCAACTCAAGATATCCAAATTACGTTTTATTAATAAAACAAGTAAAAACTGATTTATCAATCTTCACATAGAACTGCAGATGAAGCTGAAAAACAAGGCCTACTTTTAAAACAAAATGCATCAAATGTAAGGGCTTTGGGTCTATGGTCTAATTAACTAGGATTGTCATATTTCTTCCCATATACAAGATGCAAAGCCTGGAAGTCACGGCTTTGACATTCATATAGATCACTTGTAATAATCCTGCTTGTATAACAAATATCCATTTGCAGACATTTACAATGGGTGACAGTCAACATCATCTCCTACCTTTTGCTACATTTCAGCACTTCCCTTAGCCCCATTCTAAGCACTGATATATAATTTCATAATTCTGTTTTTTAAATGCATACTGTTATTTCCTTTTCTTGATTTCATTTAGTTATATACATTCCCGATCATCTGAATATTTATTTTCCTTATAAAAATATATCATCAAAATAAAGAGATGCTTGAGGTTGCTTCAGTGTTCAAGTTTGCTCGTTTTTCTTTTTTTCCAGCTTTCCTTCAGTTGTCCTAAATATGACTAGCCTCGTTTTATAAATACACATGATACTGCCACCAAGTCAGGTTTAGAAATGGATTGCCCCGACAGTAAAGCATTTAAACTTCTCCCCAAACCAGGGCTGTAGGTAACTGCTGCTGTTGCTGGTTTTGAAAACTGTACTTTCCCAATAGTAATCTCTTGTGAAAGTTCTGTGGGACACCAGGCAGATGAAGCAAGCTTAACCTGTTGCTCTGTCAGTGGGTTAAAAATATCTTTTGTTTTAAGCTTCCCTGTGGAAGATCAGTGTGTCGTGCCACCCACTGCTGAAGTCGGCAGATATAGTGTGACTTACAGACAGAAGCCTTGTAGTATCTCCTGCAATGCAGTGTGCAGCATCTGCATGTCTTCACAGAACAGCGGTACTCATGAGGGCAAAGTACAGAATAAGTAGAGGAAAGTTATTTTGTGCACAGTTTCATTTCATTAATGCTTTTTTATTTTAAGGCACTGCTTCTCTCAGGTAAGGCTTAAAAAGGGACATGATCGTGCTTAATCACTAAAAGGAAAAAAGAAAATTAGTTAACAAAAGACTATTACACTATACATATAGAAATATAAGAAAATAATAAAGAAAAGAAATCACTTAAAGCAGACTCGAGAGATCTGTACAGTAGGAAAAGCTTCGGGATATTTCACTGCATGTTTGTACAGACAATGCATGCTGCTTTCCTTTTCATCTTTAGACCCCAGATGCTGGCTTCACAGAGTGGAGACGTTTTCAGGGAAGACAAAGACGAGGCCAAGAGTACCACAGATTCATGGAGTTCTTCCCCTACCCATTGGCACCTTGCGGCAGCAAACAGTTTTTCAATAGTTATACCTTGTTCCTTTTCTTCATGTTTGTAGTGTTTCACCGAAAGCTTTCAAAAAAAAAAAAAAAAAAAAGGCCATCGTTCTATTCCTTCCTCCTGTCAAAATTCAGTAGTGACATGAGGGGACAAGGTACTGGGCACACCTAGGCATTAATATATCGACAATTATCCACAATGGGCTACTGGTAACACTGTACGTAGTTAGGCAGCGGGCAACCAAGTCTCTCAGCAGATTCCCTCATGTGATGAATTTCAACTGCCCATGACATTAGACTGAGGTATTATTAGCTCTGTGGGCTGACATTTAACATTAGCACACACCATCTCGTCACACCTTCAATTTGACAAAATCCTATGTAGCAGTGAAACTTTTCCCCTGATGACAGACTAGGTTTCTTGAACTTCCAATGTGGTTTTAGAGCTATAGTGCCTTTTGGCTCAGAAATGCCTTGGCATTTCACACTGTTCACAGCGGATTAAGGCTGGATGGTTCAAAAAAGTACAGGCAGTACAATTCCACTGAGCCCCCTCATCGTCTTCTGTGTCTTGAGTCTTTGGTGTTTTGATGGTGGACCTTTGATCTGTAAGGAAGCAAACGAATTATTTTAGAAGCAAAAAATCACAAAGTCATAAATTACTGGCAACTTTAAGCACCATTTGGATTGCAAAGCATGAAGCAGCCTGTTCAACCAAATAATGCAGCTAGCTGAAGCTGACACACGTGCTCCATTCTCACCAACCTCTGGCGCTTCTCTGCTGGGGAATACCAACATGGACGTGATGGGGTCCCCTCACTATCTCCTTCAGGGGGAAAAGAGCATTCTTTTCTTGAGTTGATAGCAGGAGAAAAGGGAAATCAATCCATATGGGAACCAACAGCAACGATTCCCATGTCACCTTGAGACTGTGAAAAATGTCCTACTACCATACAGTAGTAGACAGTGAGCCTACTGAACTGAACTTAGATTTTTGTTCCCCACTGAAGAAGTATTTATATTTGTTTTCTATCAGGAATGGATGTTTTTGTTAAATGTTCTCTATCTGCTAAAAATATAAGCCTTGAACAACACAAATAAAAGAGAAACATGAGCTAATTTCTAAAGTCTTAACTGTATCTCAATAGTAGACTTCGGGAAGTAAATCTGTGTAAAAATTCTACCTTACTTTATTTCTTAGTTTAGTTTGAAATCATTATTTATTATAGAACAATAGAGGTTGAGGGCTGCAAGAGTGGAGTTCTGCTCCTGGCTCTGCTTCTCACTCTTCTTTGTTCTCTGATCTTAGATAAACCAGGTCTTCAGGTCTACTCCTTCCTAGAAAGTGAAGCCACTGCAGCCTTGAGGCTGATGTTCTACAGTGTTTGGAAGGATTAACATAGCTTAAATGTAAGGGATAATTACATTCCTCTTCCAAGGTTGTGCCTAAGATGAAAATTACATTTATGAAACTACTTTTTTTGGAAGGGGGCAGATCCCATTAGAAATTTAGGGTAATATTCCTACAAATTAGTTTAGGGAGGTATAAAAAAAATGCAGCATGCATTGCTAGAGCTCTCCTGTCAAGGTTAACCATGTAAAGATTCAAACTATGTTAAAACACTGTGTATTAATTTGCAAATTCCACCTACTCCACTACTCTACTGAGTTGGTAACTATATAACTTTTCTGTTAATTTAAAAGATAAACAGGTAAAATAGAGAAAATCAAGCTTTTACAACAAATCTAAAATAATTAAGTGATGTTTGGCATTCTGACCTATTTAGCAGCACTATTATTTACTGATTAGTCCAAAGGAACACTTTATTGCAAAATTGTCAACCTGAGGAAATAGTCACAATTTTCAGGCATCATGACCATTTTTGACACAGGCAAGAGCAACCTGAGAGTGCTATTTATACAATAATTTTCTTTAAATTGAGTAATTTAAAAATATCTAGTTAAGGCTCATTTAAATAAAAATACTTGAAAAATTGAGGGTCTGATAATACTAGTTAAAATAAATAGTTAAAATTTTGTTTGGACTTTTTACCACATAAAATAATTTTATACTTCATACTTGGGAAACATTTTATAGGATGATTGTTTTAATCCGGGCCTCCATCCTACTTACTAGAATTTTGGTCTCACTTAGGTGTTAGAAAACATTCCCACCTGGCACATTTAAAAAACTGTCTAACCTTTTTAACTACAAAGACTTTTAGGAAGGTAGACTACTTGTATTAACACTATTATTAATATCTAAGGTAATCAACAGGAGACCTACAGAGTTTTTTTAAATGAAAAATCTCCAATGATTTTCCTATGTCTGCACAATCTCATTTGGTATTTAAACTTACAAATCTTTTTATTACAGATATTTGGAAACCAGAATTTAGAGGAAGTTAGATTGTAAAGAATGGCATGTGATTTCCACACTAATTTTAGCTATTTAAAAAAATAAAACACTGCAGTGTAAAGCAGAACTGCAAAATCAGTTCTAACTAAATAAACCTCTACAAATGAAACTAGTAAATTCTCTATTTTAGCCTGAAGGCAAAAATATTTGATTCATATTTCTCCAAAATAGCATACAAGCTTCTATTGTTTCTGAAAAAGCTTTTAATGGATTTTTTTTTTCCTTTTTGGGGTAATAATTGCCATATTTCATCGTATTTGACATGTTATAAACTTTTTAAATTGAAGTATAGTTGATGTACACTGTTGTATTAGTTTCAGGCGTACAGCGCAGTGATTCAACAATTCTATACGTTATACAATGCTCACCACAATGTAGTTACCATCTATCACCATACAAAGTTATTACAATATTATTGACTATATTCCCTATGCTGTACTTTTCATCCCTGTGACTTATTTTATAACTGGAAGTTTGTACCACTTAATCTCCTTCACCTAGTTTGTTCATTTCTTCCCACCCCAGTGACCATTAGTTTGTTCTCTGTTTATTAGTCTGCATCTGCTTTGTTTTGGCAGTTTTTTTTTTTTTGATTCCAAATATAAGTGAAATCATATGGTGTATTATCTTTGTCTGACTTATTTCACTTAGCATAATACTATCTAGGTCCACCATGCTGTTATGAATGGCAAGATTTCATTCTTATGGCTGAATAATATTCCATTGCACCCCCCCCTCCCCCCCACACCTTTATTCATTTATCTATCAACAGGCTCTTAGGTTCCTTCCGTATTTTGGTTATTTTAAATAATGCTGCAATAAACATAGGTGTGCATGTATCTTTTCAAGCTAGTGTTTTCATTTTCTTTGGGTAAATACCCGGCAGTGGAATTACTGAACTGTGTGGGATTTCTAATTTTTGAGGGAATTCCATCCTATTTTCCACAGAAGCTACACCTATTTAGATTCCCACCAATAGTACACAAAGGCTTCCCCTGTTCTCCACATCCTCATCAATACTTGTTATTTCTTGTGTTTTTAATACTAGCCACTCCTGACTGGTGTGAGGTGTTATCTCACTGTAGTTTTGATTTGCCTTTCCCTCATGATGAGTGGTACTGAGCATCTTTTCATGTCTGTTGGCCATCTGCAGGTCTTTGTTGGAAAAATGTCTATTCAGGTCCTCTGTCCATTTTAAAATTGGGTTATTTGGGTTTTTTTGGTGTTGAGTTATAGGAGTTCTTTATATATTTTGGATATTAATCTCTTATCAGATATATGGTTTGTGAATTTTTTCTCCCATTCAGTAGTTGCCTGTTCCTTTTATTTTTTTAAGATTTTATTTATTTATTCATAGAGATGCAGAGAGAGAGAGAGAGAGAGAGAGAGAGAGAGGCAGAGACACAGGCAGAGGGAGAAGCAGGCTCCGTGCAGAGAGCCTGACGTGGGACTTGATCCCGGGACTCCAGGATCATGCCCTGGGCTGCAGGCGGCGCTAAACCGCTGCGCCACCGGGGCTGCCCCCTGTTCCTTTTATTGATGATTTCCTTGCTGTGCAAAAGCTTTTCAGTTTGATAATTGCTTTTGTTTCCTTTGTCTGAGGAGACATATCTAGAAAAATGTCACTAAGGCCAATGTCTAAGAGGTAACTGCCTGTTTTAAGAATTTTTTCATTTCAGGTCTTACATTTAGGTCTTTAATCCATTTTGAGCTTATAGCAGTCTAATAGTCTCAATTTACTGAAGAAACTATTTTTTTCTCCATTGTACATTCTTTCCTCCTTTTTGTAGATTAATGGATGATATAAGTGTGGGTTTATTTCTGGGCACTCTACTCTGTTTCATTGATCTATGTGTCTATTTTTGTCCCAGTACCGTATCTGAAATCTGGGACTGTGATACTTCCAGCTTTGTTCTTTCTCAAGACTGCTTTGGCTATTTGGGGTCTTTTGGGTTCCATACCTTATTTGTTCTAGTTCTGTGAAAAATCCCATTGGTGTTCTGGTATGGACTACACTGAATCTCAATGTAGATTCCTTTGGTAGTACAGACATTTAACAGTAACAATTCTTCCAATTCATGAGCATGGTATACCTTTCCATTTGTTTGTGTTGTTTTCAATTTCTTTCATCAATGTCTTACAGTTTTCAGAGAACAAGTATTTTTTCCTTCTTGGTTAAATTTATTCATAGGTATTTTAGTTTTCTTTCATGCAATTATGAATGGGATTGTTGTCTTAATTTCTGCTACATTGTTGTTAGTGTACAGAAATGCAACGGATTTCTGCATATTAATTTTGTATCCTGCAACTTTTTTTTTTTTTTTTTTTTAATTTTTATTTATTTATGATAGTCACAGAGAGAGAGAGAGAGGCAGAGACACAGGCAGAGGGAGAAGCAGGCTCCATGCACCGGGAGCCCGACGTGGGACTCGATCCCAGGTCTCCAGGATCGCGCCCTGGGCCAAAGGCAGGCGCCAAACCGCTGCACCACCCAGGGATCCCCATATCCTGCAACTTTGAATTCATTTATTAGTTCTAATAGTATTTTTGGAGTCTTCAGGATTTTTTTTTTTAAGATTTTATTTATTTATTCATGAGAGACACAGAGAGACAGACAGAGAGGCAGAGACCTAGGCAGAAGGAGAAGCAGTCTCCCTGCAGGAAACCTGATGTGGGACTTAATTAGGATGCCAAGATCATGGCCTGAGCCGAAGGCAGACGCTCAATCACTGAGCCACTCAGGTGTGCCTCTTCAGGATTTTCTACATAAAGAATCATGTCATTTGCAAATAGTGACAGTTTTAATCCTTCCGTATCAGTTTAGATACCTTTTCTTTTTCTTGTGTGATTGCTGCAGGTATGAATTTCCAATTGAATAAATGTTGAATAAAAATGTCAAAAATGGACATCCCTGTCTTGTTCCTGATCTTAGAGGAAATGCTTCCAGTTCTCCACCAATGGTTACAATGTTAGCTATGGGTCTGTCATATATTGCTTTTATTTTGTTGAAGTATGTTCTTTTCAAATACTGAGTTTTTATCATGAAGAGATTGAATTAGGCAAATGCGTTTTTTGCATCACTTTGTTAATATGGTGTATCATGTTGATTGATTTTAAACCATCCTTGGATCCCTGGCATAAGTCCCACCTGACTATGGTCAATGATCCTTTTAGTGTATTGCTGAATTGCATTTGCTAATATTTTGTTGAGGATTCTTTGATCTAAGTTCATCTGGGATACTAGCCTGTCATTTTCTTTTTTTGTAGTGTCTTTGGTTTTATCAGCATAATGCTAGCCTTGTAGAATAAATTTGGAAGTTTTCCTTCCTCTTTTATTTTTTGGAATAGTTTAAGAAAGATACTAACTCTTCTTTAAATGTTTGGCAGAATTCACCTGTGAAGCCATCTGCTCCTGGACTTTTGTTTGTTGAGAGTTTTTTGATTCCAGATCTGATTTCGTTATTAGTAATAGGTCGGTTCAGATTTTCTGTTTCTTCAGTCCTGGAATAGTGCAAATTTATTTCTAGGAATTTATCCATTTCTTCTAGGTTGCTGAAATCTTGGCTTGAAATTTTTCATAGTAATCCCTTATAATCCTTTGTATTTCTGTGATGTTGGTTTTTACTTCTCTTTCATTTCTGTTTTATCCACTCTCCTTTTTTCCTGATGTGTCTGATTAAAGGTTTATCAGTTTGCTTATGTTTTCAAAGAACTAGATCTTGGTTTCATTGATCTTTTCCATTTTTCTTAGACTCCATTTTATTTATTTCTACTCTGATCTTTATTATTTCCTTCCTTCCTTCTACTAACTTTGGGCTTCTAGTTTCATAGCATTGTGGTTGGAAAGATGCTTGACATGATTTTGGTGTTCTTAAATTCACTGAGACTTGTTTTGTGGCCTAATGTAATCTATCCTGGAGAATGTTCCATGCATACTTGACCATATGTATTCTGCTGGTTTTGGATGAAATATTCTCTATTTGTTAAGTCCATGTGCTCTAATGTTTGCTTTCACCTGGGAAATTTTTTCATTTCATTATTTTCTTATTTCTAGTTATGGCTTTTTCTTATCCCTTTAACATTTCTTATTATGCTGGATTAGTGGTGATGAGCTCTAACCTTCGTTTGGAAAACTCTAGCTCTTCAATTCTAAATGATAATCTTGTGGAGTAGTAGTCTTGGTTGCAGGTTTTTTCCTTTCAGCACTTTGACTATATCATGCTACTTCCTTCTGGCTTCAGAGTTTCTGTAGCAAAATCAGCTGACAGTCTCATGGGATTTTTCCTTATATATAACTAGTTCCTGTTCTTTTACTGCTTTAAGATTCTCTATCTTTAATCTTTAACATCTTAATTATGTGTCTTGGTGTGGACCTCTTTGGGCTCATCTTATTTGGGACTCTCTGTGCTTCCTGAACCTAGATATCTATTTTCTTCCCTAGGTTAGGAACACTTTCAACTCTTTAAATAAGTTTTCTGCCTTTCTCTTGCTCTCCTCCATCTGGGACCTCTATAATATGAATGTCTCTATTCTTGATGTCCCAGAGGTCCCTTAATCTATCCTCATTTCTTAATGTTCTTTTTTCTTTTTGCTCATTTCTTAATATTCTTTTTTCTTTTGCTTGGGTCCTTTCCATTACCCTGGCTCCAGATGGTTTATCTGTTCTGCATCCTCTAATCTGATTTCCTCTAGTGTATTTTTCATTTCACTAATTGTATTCTTCAACTCTTAATATTTTGTATCTCTTTGTTAAAGTTCTCACTGAACTCACCCACTCTTCTCTCAAATTTGATGAGCATCTTTATGACCATTACTTTTAATTCTTTATCAAGTAGATTGTTTATTATTTCTGTTTCATTTAGTTCCTTTTCTGTAATATTTTTTTGGTTTGGAACACATTCCTGTCTCATTTTGTTTGACTTTCTGTGTTTGTTTCTATGAATTAGGCAACATAGCTACCTTTCCCAGTCATGAAGGAGAAGCTCTGTGTAGGAATGTCCCTGTATAGACCACATGTGCCTGGCAGCTTTGGCTGGCTTGTTGGAGCTATACCAAGTATGAATGAAGTCTTAGAGTACTCCATGCAGGAATGCCCTGGTAGGATGGCTGGAGCTGTAGTGGGTGCAGGCTGAGGGAGTACTAGTGTGCACTGAACTGTTGGCCACCTTAGTGGGATAGCTAGAGCTCAGGTGGGCACAAGGACAGGGGGGCTATTCTGGAAAAATGGCTGGAGCTTGTGTGGAAAGAGGTCCAAGTTTTGCTGAGAGGGCAGGGTGACTAGAGTGTCTAGACTCTGCTGCCATGTATGCTGTCAAGGTGGTGGGAGAAGGTAAACATGGTGCTTGCCTGCACTTCAGACCCTAGAGAGAGTTCCAACAGTTCTCCCATTTGACAGATACTTGGTAAATGGGTTGTATTCACTTATATTCTAGTTGCCCTTAATTTTATTTCTTTAAAGCAGCTTTTTATTTATTTTATAGAGATTGAGAGACCACAAGCAGGGCGGGGGTAGGGGCAGAGGAAGAAGCAGATTCTGCACCAAGCAGGGAGCCTGATCCAGGGCTCAATACCAGGACCCCAGGGCCACGACTGAGCTGAAGGCAGACGCTTAACCAACTGAGCCACCCAGGAACTCCTCTAGCTACCCTTTATAGTTTTTTAGGGGGCCAAGGTGGGCAAATTGGTGCATGGGTCCCTCAAGTGCTCTCTCTCTCCACTGAGTTCACACAGGGGGTGGGGTTCCCATGGTTCTGTTTCTCTATTTCTCCTAATCTCTATATGGTCCTTCTATCCTTTGTTCTGAAGAAGCTGTTAAATCAGACCACAGTTCTTCATCAAAGGAACTGCTCTATACATAGGTGTATATATAGTATGTCTTTGAGAAGAGGTGGGTTCAGGATCTTTCTATGACACTATCTTGGACCCCTCCCCCTGACATATTATAAATTTAAGGAAAAGCTTCCATCTGTGCTTTTTACTGTTCTACCTTTCCTTACTTTTTATCATGAAAAAATTTAAACATATATAGAAATAGAATAGTAAAATAAATCCTCATGTTCTTATCCTGGTTCAAACTGTCAAGACTAATCTTATTTCATTATTTTCCACCTACCCTCCATCTATATTCTCTCCTATACTCAACACATCAGTACTAGATTATGTTGAAGCAAAACAGGAATCCTTTTATAAGAAAAACTAGTTTTTGAGAATGAAAAAATTATATTAAAGCAACTCATTCAAAATCTAGAAATACTTTGCTTACTTTAAGGAACTAGGGTATGCCACTATTTTCTTTATTCCTTTATTCAATTAATATCCAAACAGCATCCAGTATTTTAACCACTACTTACTGTGACAAATGCCCTATTATCACTTTTGCTCTTCTGTAGTAATCATTCATTGCATTCCAGCTAACTACATTTAGAAATATTAAAAAAAACAAAAACCAAAAAACTCATGAAGATACAATGAGTCCTAATCAAATTAAGTTTTTTTTTTTTTTTTTTTTATAAAAAGAGGGAATAGAGAGAATAGGATACCTGGTGAGAATGTGAAAAGCCTTGTAACAAGCCAAAGAGCTAGTAACATCCTTATTCTTCTTTGTTCTCATTTCTCTCTATACTTTAATTCCTTGAGTAAAAAAATCCACACCTTAGAGTTTTGTATGCATACAAAAGTACCAATGGTGTAAAATGATAGGTAGCGATTTTTCAAAAATAATTCATTTGAAATTCAGAGTATTTTGATTATACAGAATCATGCATAAGCAGAATACTCATGAAAAATAAACTTCCCTAAGGTGTTTTCTTCATTAGTTATCTAAAATTTTAAAGAGTACAAATTTTTGCACCTGATTATTTTATTTCCAAGACTTGCTATTTTAGGAGTATATAATGACTCCTAAGGACATGCAATATTACTTTTAAAGAGTAATCCTTTTACTTTTGCATCCCCCCCATCCCCAGCATTTAAGTGAAAATAAATAACTATCTTCCTAATGAATTAATCCAAAAATGCCAAAGCTTGAGGCACTTCTAGAGTGGAAGGTTGCTACAAACAAAATTTTCTAAAATCTTGCTTTTCAAATGTAACGGTTTTCACACTTAATGGATACACTAACCTTTGGGTTTTGGTGGCACAGGACCTACAAATCCAATATTGTCATAAAAGTTATGAATAGCGCTGGGATTAAAATGTGGTCCTGAAATATATAAAAAGTAAATACATCAATGTTTATAGCTCAAAAATATTTAATTTTTTAAAAAGCAAATATTTTCTTTCTTAAAAAAGATCACAGTATAAATAGAAGAAATGCTTTTCACTTATTTTGCACATCTAATCTCAAATTACATATAAGGATGTCAAAACAGCTGAGGTAGGTATAATACAGTACTCATAACAGAGGTCTAAATGGTAATTGGGGTAAGAGGTCAAATCAAACTGTTAGTAAGACAATAAAAGAATTAGAACTAGACCACTGTTCTATGTGACAAGGTAAAATAACTTAAAATGTAACAATTTAAAATATAATTTCAAATGATCAGACATGGTCTTAGGCAACTACATAGCTTGGCCCCAAATAAGTATTAAAAATCTTGCACTAACTTAAAATAATAGTTCAGATGATAAAAGGAAAAAGTTCAAGAACTACAGTTGCTAGCTAGCACAGCACTAAATTCCTTTTTCTCTCCTTAAAGTTAAACTGTGGTATTTTCTATGCATGTTTCAAGATACAGGACTAACAAGTTTTAAGAGAAAATACAACATTGTCAACTTTCAGTGTGATGGATTTTTAGTACACACTCAAAAGAGTAATTAAGGACTTTTTTTTGTTGGCTTCTTTCTCTTGTCTTTTCCACTTCATATATTTCTATTATTTCCCTAACTTCAAAACCAGATTTAAGTTATAAAATTTCTTTTTAGTTGTCTATGGAACTGAATTAAATTGTCAAGATTTTTTGCTATAAGAACCAAGTATCGCTTATCACTAATAGCTCAAGTTTTCATAATAAGCTGTTCTAAAAATGTATAAGCCATATTTTTATTCTCTTCTCTATTTTATCAATTAAGATAGTGACATTAGGGAAGGGATGCCTTTTTACTTATGATTCTTGAAAGGTAAAATGAAAAAGGGAAATAGGAAAAAGACAGGAGTACCTATTTTTTAATCTTAATAAATACAATAATATTATAGATTCTATTAATATATAACAGCAATACTTTTGACAATACAGCCAGACATACTAATCATTGTCTTCCCTTAACACAAGACTGAAGTGAATTTGAATATAAATTTTATCAAATTACTCCTAAATCAAATACATAATTTCTTTTGGAAGGGGGACAGGGAGAAAAACCCAATAGTTTTTTAGTACTACCTGGCTCCAAAGTCAAATCTGAGACAATATGATTATAATTGCTAAATTTGTTTTCAGCTCAGGAAAAGAGTTGATAAATTAATACAATGAATTTCAGTTGAATATATACTGAACTTTACCTCGGGCTTGAAAAAGATCAATTTCTTTGGTTAAGCAGTCAATGTCAATCTGGAGTTGTCTATTACAACTTCTCAACTGCTGCATTTCTTCGAGCTGAAAAATAATTCCATGTGAGAAGGATCTACATTGAATTCTCTTATCATCAGCTAAGAAAGAGTGGAGTTTGGCAGGAAAAGATAAGGGCAAAGAAACAACTATGAATTAAAAGCATTTCTAGAAAACTTATGCCAGAATGCCTATTCTCATGTTCAAGCAGAGAGGTCACAAGAGTTGCAGAAAGACTTACTGAAGGTATTTGGGATATGGAATTTGATCTTTTCAGGCGCCTTCTAGTTAGATTATTTTCCATCTCGTTGACCTCAGATTTTAGTTTATCCAGCTTTTTCTTTTGAATCTCGAGTTCTCTTTGAAGCCGTTCCATTCTGGCCTTCTGGTGTACCAACAGAGCTGCAATACATATTAGTGAACATGAGGACCCACCCACTTTTAGTCAACTAACCTTGAAGCAGCCTTGGGAAAACAAAACAAGTGAATATTTCTGTGACAAATAAGAGTATGCCAAGATACCTTAAGATATTCTGAGTTTAAATGCTTGAAATCTCAAAATTTTTAACTTGAAAATTATTTCAATTATTTAAGCAAATGTTGCTAGTTGTTTAAATTTTTAAATTTAAATTTAATTTGTCAACATAGAGTTTAACACCCAGTGCTCATCTCATCATGTGCCCTCCTTACTGCCCATCACCCAGTTACCCTATCCCTCCACCCACTTCCTCTTTTGCAACCCTTTGTTTGTTTCCCAGAATTAGGAGTCTCTCATGGTTTGTCTTCCTTTCTAAATTTTCCCCACTCAGTCCTTCCCTCACCTTCACTATTTCTTATAGTCCACATACGAGTGATAAAGTGTTTGGATAAATCCACTTTATGGCTAACGACAGTATTTTTAGCCTGTTACTTCTCTAAAGGCTCCACTAACTACCATTTAATTCATACTTTGACCCTTTGAAAGGATAAAACCTTCTCACTCCAAGAAGCCTGACATGTTTGGACTCTGCATAAGGTATTCTAGTATGAACACCTTATGGACATTTTAAAAGGGTATGTGGGTTAAGCTAAGTCCATTTTGATGTAAGCAACAAATAAAACAGATTTCAATCCAGATGAATGTTAACACTCTCAAAATTTTTTTAAGAGAGAGAGCTGTGCATATGAACAGGGGTGGGGTGGGGAGAGGGGCAAAGGGAGAGAGAGAGCCCTCAGTACAGAGCCCGATGTAGGTCTCAATCCCAAGACCCCAAGATCATGATCCTAACCAAAATTAAGAGTTGGATGCTTAACCAACTGAGCCATACGGTGCTCCAAATTGTTAAAGGTTAGTAATTTAATTGTTCAAATTACAAAACAAAAATGATACTACTTAGAGAAATCACTTATATTTTGTAAATTTTTTTTTTTTTTTTTTTAAGAGAGAAAGAGAAAGAGAGTGTGAGCAAGCACAGGGTAGGGAAGGGCAGAGGCAAGGGAGAGGGAGCACAACATGGGGCTCAATCTCATGACCCTGAGGATCATGATCTGAGCTAAAATCAACAGTCATGTGCTTAACCTACTGAGCTACCCAGGTGCCCCTATTGTTCAAAAAAAAATTTTTTTTTTTTTTAAAGATTTTATTTATTCATGAGAGACACAGACAGAGAGATAGGCAGAGGCACAGGCAGAGGGAGAAGCAGGCTCCATGCAGGGAGCCTGACATGGGACTTGATCCTGGGTCTCCAGGATCAGGCGCTGGGCTGAAGGCGGCGCTAAACCGTTGAGCCACCTGGGCTGCCCTGTCCAAAGATTGTTAAACAAAGAAATTATGCAGGTAGCCTAGGTGGCTCAGGGGTTTAGTGCCGCCTTCAGCCCAGGGCCTGATCCTGGAGACCTGAGATCGAGTCCCACATCGGGCTCCCTGCATGGAACCTGCTTCTCCCTCTGCCTGTGTCTCTGCCTCTCTCTCTCATTCTGTGTCTCTCATGAATAAATAAATAAAATATTAAAAAAAAGAAAGAAATTATGCAATCATTCTTGTAGCATGAATGATAAAGTGCTTGGGAAATCTTATTAAGCCATAAAAATCAGTGTATGTTCTTGTGATTAGTCCTTGGACAATGTAGGCCTCATTTTTTTAGGATACTGGACTAGAAGTTCAGATACCTGTATCTATTTCTATAAAAAGTCAGCTTGCAATGATTCTACCATGAGAAAACAGGCAGATTTAGAAAAGTACAATTAACAACCTTTAAAAATGAAAACTAGTTACTAAAACGAAGAAATCAAGTAGAGTGACCAGATTAGGTTAATGCTGAACAACTGTCTTCAACTAATCTCAAATTTCCATGAATCTCAAAAATAAGAAAAAAACTCTGGCATATTAAAGTATATTCGGGCCATTCAATTTAGTAGTACGTTCTAGATCAGAATTAGGATGTGGAGGAGGAGAGGCTGTTAGGCTCAAGTACTTCAAAATTAACCTTAAGTAGTAGATAATTTTTTCCCAACAGAATCTAACACTGTTATAATCTACAGATGCTTCTCTCTGTAATTCTTTTTTACTAGAAGAAATAAATACTAGGGAGTTACATTTCAAGTTTTAAAAACCATGGCTGATTCTTTTTGATAAACGATAAAAGCTTTCTCCATTTTAAGATATATTCTGTGCCTGCAGGGAGATGTTTTTGGAGATATACATGTTCCTGGTTGAAAATTGCTGTACGTTTGTTACTTCCCTATCAAACTTGTTTTGTCAAAGTTATATCAATTTGGCTTATTTATTTAAACTGCAGTTTTATCCTGTAAAATATAAGAATTCTACATTAGGGGTTGTTCATTATTCTAAAAGAAGATGAGGATGTGGGTTGTTATTTTTTGATGGGACAAAAAGAAGAAAAGATGGAGGCAGGACTGCAGTAAGAATAAAGGACAAGGCAAAAGAAAAAGAAATAATATACTTATCTTCACTTCTAAACTCCAACCATCTACCAACAATGTCTCTCAAGTGGCATTAGTTAGAAGTTTGTTCAAATTAGTGATTATTTTATTTAAAAGTAGCATTCCTTAAAATTAATGAAGATTTTCTCCCTAATGACTAAATCCTTCAATAGTCTCTAATGACTAAATAATGGTGGTTTATATGCATGAGATTATAAAACAAGACATACATTTGTGGTATTATTCAATATTATATATGAAGCAGGGATGAGATCAGATTTCCTGAAAAACTGAAACCCAGCTTATATCATATTTGGGGGATCAAAATTTATATTATAAGGGCAGAAAGAGAACCTCACAGTGTATTATGACAATTATCTCCAGGATAGTGATTTTCCTGGAATGTTTGGCAGAAGCAAATGCAAAGTGCTCTGGCAACTCACTTCCACTACCAAGGAGCTATTACTATGGGAATCCGTAAGGAAAAATCCTCAACGAAGAGAAGCTCTCAATAGAAAAGTTATGACCAAACAAGAAAATGATCTACCATGAGAATCAATGCCCAGAAAGAGCTCTCTAAACTTAAAGATTATAAGATAGCCTGAAAGAAGCTGTGGAAAAGTCTAAGATGACTACAGTGATAACAGAGTAAGTAATAATGTAACAAAAGATACCATGAATAAAAGAATAGATAGATTTGGAAAAGTACCATAAAAACAGCAATCTCTTTGACCTCGGCCATAGCAACTTCTCACTAGACACATCACTGGAGGCAACAGAAACTAAAGCAAAAATGAACTACTAGGGCTTCATCAAGATAAGCTTCTACACAGTGAAAGAAACAATCAACGAAACTAAAAGGTAGTCTACGGAAATTTGTAAATGACATATCTGGTAAAGGATTAGTATCCAAAATCTATGAAAAAGTTATAAAACTCAACACCCAAAAAACAAATAATCCATCTAGTTAAGAAATGGGCAGGAGACATGAATAGACATTCTTTCAAAGAAGACATCCAGATGGCTAATAGACACATGAAAGATGATCAACATCACTTGGCATCAGGGAAATACAAATCAAAATCACAATGAAATACCACCTCATACCCGTCAGAATGGCTAAAATTAACAACAAAGAAAACAACAGATATTGGAGAGGATGCAAAGAATGGGGAACCCTCTCAAACTGCTGGTGGGAATGCAAAATGGTGGAGCTACTCTAAAAGACAGAATGGAGGTTCCTCAGAAAGGTAAAAATAGAACTACCCTCCAATCCAGCAAGTTACACCACTAGGTATTTACCCAAAGGATAAAAAAAAATACAGATTTGAAGGGGTATGCTGATGTTTATGGCAGCAGTATCAACAATAGCCAACTATGAAAAGAGCTCAAGTGTCCATCAACTGATGAATGAATAAAGAAGCTGTGGCATATGTGTGTGTGTGTGTGTGTGTGTGTGTGTGTGTATAATGGAATACTACTCAGCCATCAAAAAGAATGAAATCTTGCTATTTGCAACGATGTGGATGTAGCCATAGTGGATATACTAAAGCAAAATAAGTCACTCAGAGAAAGACAAATACCGTATTTCACTTACATGTGGAATTTAGGAAACAAAACAGATGAACATATGGGAAGGGAAAAAAAAGAGAAAGAGGGTAGCAAACTATAAGAGACTCTTAACAAAGAACAAACTGAGGGTTGATGGAGGGAGTTAGGTAAGGATGGGCTAGATGGGTGATGGGCATTAAAGAGGGCACTTGTTGATGAACACTGGGTGTTGTATGTAAGTGATGAATCCATAAATTCTACACCTGAAACCAATATTACACTATATGCTAAACTAGAATTTAAATAAAAATTTGGGGTGGGGGGCAGCCCGGGTGGTTCAGTGGTTTAGCACCGCCTTCAGCCCAGGTGTGATCCTGGAGACCCGGGATTGAGCCCCACGTTGGGTTCCCCACATGGAGCCTGCTTCTCTCTGCCTGTGTCTCTGCCTCTCTCTCTGTATCTCTCATAAATAAATAAAATCTTAAAAAAAAAATTGGGGGGGGGGGGAGAAGGAAAAGTATCATAAACAACCCTAGAAATGAAAAATGGTCATTGAAAAGAAAAAGTCAAATAGATTAAACCACAGATCAGACATGGTTAAAGACATGGTTAATGACCTAGAAGATAAATCTAAGATCTTTCCCCAGAACACACAGAGATAAAGTGACAATAGACCTGAAAGGGATTAAAAAAATCTCATATAAATCTACAAAGGAGTTCCAGAAGGAGACAACAGCAAGAATGGAGGAGTGGCAAAATTTGAAGAGATGCTTGCTGAAAATTTTCCAAAACTAAAGAAAAGAAATAACAGATTCCAGAAGATAATGGCAAAATCTGATCATCTAACTAGGTTATCAGAGCATGGATAAATAAATACATTTTTAGATAAAGTTTAGGGGAATTTATTGACTACAGACTGCTGCTGAACTACTAATGATGTTTTTTGATAAAAAGGAAATTATTATAAAAGGAAAGAAGAGATGAATAAACCCAAATAAAGTTCTAATTCTATAACTAAGGAGAAAGACCATGGCAGTGGGTGGGGTGGCATAAATTGCTTAGAAAAAAGTAAAACATTGCCAAATAATGAGAAATTGGAAATAGGAAGACTAGAGAAGCTTTCTAAGGTCTTAGATGTATTTAGGAAGAACACTCGCAAATGTTGCTAAACCAAATATGCATATTAGGAGTGCCTGACCCGCACAGTCAGTGAATAGAAACTGTGACTCTTGATCTTTTGGGGTCATGAGTTCACACCCCCATGTTGGGCATGGAGCCTACTTAAAACATAACTATAAAAAACAAAACATGGGATCCCTGGGTGGCGCAGTGGTTTGGCGCCTGCCTTTGGCCCAGGGTGTGATCCTGGAGACCCGGGATCGAGTCCCATGTCGGGCTCCTGGTGCATGGAGCCTGCTTCTCTCTCTGCCTGTGTCTCTGCCTCTCTCTCTCTCTCTCTGTGTGACTATCATGAATAAATAAATAAAATATTTAAAAAAAACAAAACAAAACAAAACATAACTGTATATATATATACACACACACATACACACAGACATGTTAAATATTTAGGGATCACTACTGTAAGAAGCTAAATAGAATGTAGTTTCTAAATTAAAAGACCAAACAAAAGGAGAAATAATGGAGATCTGATTAAACTTAGATGGCAGGAAAGGGGGAAAAAGGGGAAAGAAATAGAAAATAAAAAATTATGAGAAGAATAATTCCAAATATATCAGTAATCACAACTACAATTAAATGTAGTTTAGATACAAGAGATCAGCACACTAGATTTCTAAAATTTAGCTATATGCTGTTCTTATGAAGCACATTTAAAACCATTTACTCACACATTCTTTTAATATATTGAGAGCTTACTTGTGAAATCAATGAATAGGCACAAATCCCTGCCCTTGTGGAGCTTGTATTATAGAGGTAGGGTGGTGGTGGTGGTGTGCCAGAACAAGGCTCTAAACAAGTGGTCAACAAACTATGGACCACTGGACAATATGGCCCATTGACTGTTCTGTGAAAAAAGTTTTACTGGAGTACAGCCAAGCTCGCATGTTTACTTATTGTCTGTGGTTGCTTTGTATTACAGCAGCAGAACTGAACAGTTGTGACAGAAACTGCATAGCTTGTAAAATCATATAGTTTACCATTTGGTCCTTTATCAAATCATGTGGAGACTTGATCACATTAGGACATTTGAATAAAAGGGGACCCATCACAGCACAGAAAGGTCAGGAGTAAAAGGATTAAAGTAAAATAAATATTTTGTATTTTGGGTACCACTCTAAGAGACACAAAGTAAGAGCAACCAATTGCTGGGGATATTCGAAGACTGTGCTATGTGAAAGGCAACATCAAAACCTGAAGCCAGCTCCACTCTTGACTAAACTGACTCAACCGTTTACACTAATAACCTGCAGAAAAGAAAGGTGTTTTTGTTTCTGGGTTCAAACACTACTTATCCCAGTCTCTTCTGTTTTTTTTTTCCCCCACACAATATTTGGCATTCAACAAAAAATTACGAGATACACAGAAAAGCAAGAGAAAAATCCAACTGATCACCAAGAGATAAGGCAATCAATAGAAGATGACCAAGATGCTAGAATTACCTGACAGGGATTTTATAAATAACTAAGATTAATTTTAAAGGATCTAGTTAAAAAGGGGCACAAGAGTCAGGAACAAAAAGATAATCTGAGATATGGAAATTATAAAAAAAAAAAAAAAAGTCAAATGCTAGAAATTAACTATGGCATCAGAGATAAAGAATTCCTTCAACAGGTTACCAGCACACTGGATACAGAAGAATCAGTGAACTTGAAAGACAGAAATTACTCAAACACAAAGAAAAAAGTAGAAAAAAGAACAAAGCGTCCAAGAGATGCAGGAAATATCAAACAGTTTAAATATACTTGTAATCAGTGAAAAGTCAGTCAGAAGAAATATTTGAAGAAAAAATGGGCAAATATTTTCCAAAATTAATTAAAGACAATAAATTATAGATAGAGAAGCCCAGAGATCTCCAAGTAGTATTAAAACAAAACAAACCAGACCAACTATAGGTCAAACTACTGAAAACCAAAAATACTGAGAAAATCTTCAAGGCCACCAGAGAAGTGTTTTTTTTTCCTTTTTCCTTTTTTAAAAATTTATTTATTTACTGGAGAGAGCTGAAGGGAGTGTGTGAGTGAGGGTAGGGGCGGAGGGAGAGGGGAGACAGAATCCTCAAGCAGACTCTCTGCTGAGTGCAGAGCCCAACAGGGAGCTGAATCCCAGGACCCAGAGATCATGACCTGAGCTGAAATCAAAAGCCAGCCACACAATGGACTGAGCTACCAGGTATCCCTACAAGAGAAGTTTTGAAAGTGATAATACCAAGCAAATATAGAATCAAAATAAAGCAAGTATAGTAATATTCATTTCAGATAGGGCAAAATATGTTATGAAATAAAGAGGGTTCTTTACTTAATGATGGCGGGGGGGGAGGGGCGAGGCTAAGCATCGAACTTTAATTCTGTTTGGAAAACCATAGAAATAGTTCAAATTTTCCAACCAATGTATCTCAGAACACTCAGACATTCTGGGACAGGGGCTGCACACTCTCTCTGTCATAATAGCTTCATTAGTAATCCCTAATATGGTATTTTTAATGTTTCTATCAAAATAGGGAAGTATACCACAGAGTTGAGAGCTATACAGAAGACCAACACTAGTAGGAGATACCCTTTAACAACAGGCAGAAATTTGATTAAAAAAAGACTTAGGTGAAATGAAGGAGCCAGAGTTGCTGAGATTGTGGAGATATTTTGAAGTTAAAGAGTAAATTCTTCAGAACATTTCTGAAACTGAAAAAATATACATCCCTGGGATTCACAAAGAAAGGAGTTTTTGCAATGGCTAAAAACATGGCTTGCCTTTGCAAAAAATGGCAAGATATAGCCTATGATTAGACTGAAGCCCTAAAGTAAAATACTGTGAATCCATGTTCTCAGAATTTATGAGAGGTTTCTTTCCAGTGAAAACAAAATCTTAGAGAAGAGTTACAATGACTGTATTACTTAGAAATGACAAATGTAGTTTATGGACTATTCAGGATCTCTTAAGTATGTCTGTTGATTATAAACAGAATAAAAAGTGCTCTGAAGATAGTAGGAAAGAGATATGACCCTCTATTTCTTAGCAATTCTTTCTTCTAAGTGCCTGGATTTTTATGTGTCTAGTTAATTTTTCATATGTGGCTTGGGATTTTTAGATAGGAATCTGAGAAAGATGAATGACAAAGAAAAGAAGGTTTCAAGGTGAATCACTGAAAACTCAGCTAAAGCCAATGAACTCTTTCTCTAGTTGTGGTCTGTCTCCAATTTTAACCTTCACTGTATAAACTATCATAAAGGACATATCCACTAAGAACCATTATTAGACTCATAATGAAGAAAAGTAATTGAAGTGTTCATTTATAAAATCACTTTTGCTCTGAATCAGGCTCTACTAAATGAGAAGGGTTGGGTGCTAGCTTCCAGAGAAAGAAACATGACGATTATACTTCCGGGGTCCAAACAAAGCTTAGGAAGCTTAGAAAGAGAGTCAGGCAGCCTTACAAACTGGGCTGTAGCCACAGGGTGAGGTTAGAAAATTCTACCTCTGTTATAAGAAATTACTTTGAAAAGGATTTGAGAAACCTGAGACTGGCTTTTGGGTTTTGTTTCTTTGTTTTGACATGTGAAGAAAATGTTACAAACAAGATCACATCAACCACACATACAGATGATTTGGGCTCATATGCTATCTAGTAGTATGTACTTATATGGGAGGAGGGGTGATTTGTAACACAGACTTCAGTGGGTAAGCTAAAGGAAAAATTCTCTCTCCTTTCTTGTCATTTATTTATATATAGACTAATATGGACTTAATAAGCCAAACTATGGGGGATCCCTGGGGGGCTCAGCAGTTTAGCGCCTGCCTTCAGCCCAGGGCGTGATCCTAGAGTCCCGAATGGAGTCCCACATCAGGCTCCCTGCATGGAGTCTGCTTCTCCCTCTGCCTCTCTTTCTCTGTGTCTCTCATGATAAATAAATAAAATCTTAAAAAAAAAAAAAAAAAAAAGCCAAGTTTTGAAGAATCATTTATACTAGCCAGGACTTTCATTTAAAGATGACTAAACAATACATAATCTTCTACCTCCTGAAACCCCAAGAAAATGGCAAGGAGGAATAAGACAGTACAATCCAATTATAAACAAGAAAAAGAAGGCAATTAATGGATAAGAGATTTCAAGACATTTTTGGAAGACTGAAAGCAGATGGAATAGCAGCCTAATGAAGGAGGGTAGGGAAAGCCATAATCTCAAAGACAAGGAGGGCACTGCTGACAAAGCAGCAGCTAATTTGCACTGCAGAAACCCAAAGAAGTTTCAGACTGGAGAATGCACCTGAGGACAGGAGGTGGAAGTAAGTAAAGAATGGGCCAGAAAACAGGGCCTTAATTGGTATCTGTTTATGGAACAGTCAACCTTACCCTATCTTGCAGGATAAGTAGCTGCATGTTTATTTGTAAGGCCCCACAACACACATTTCTCAAGCTAGTCCCCATATACAAATGCCAGGTCATGATCGCAGAGTGTTCTCTCCTACTAGCTGGGGCTCCTCACTTATTCCTCGCAAAGCAAAGTCTCTCAAGTGACAAGTCTCTTGTTATTACACAAGGTTTCCAGTTAGCTTTCACAGTCCTTAAACCAATAGCCATGGCTCACCATGTACTGCAATAACTTCTGACATGTGAAAGATCTAGATAAAGAAGACTAAACCCAGATTAAGCAGAGATAACTCAGGAGATAGACAAAAACTTAATTAGCATCATTAAGAGATCTGAGATATTCATACATACATCCATAAAACAATCTGCTATGAGAAAGGAATTAGAGAACTAGCTCTTAGAAATTAAAAACATCATTGCTGAAATGAAAATTTCATACATAGGTTAGAACACAAATTAAGGAAATCTACTGAATTATAGAATAGACCAGAAAGATAAGGAGGTAGAATATTTGAGGATATAATGATGAGAAGTAGAAAATTGGTCTTGGCTGCCAAATAGCTGAACAAGTTCTAGAAAGAGACAATGGACAAGCTAGGAATCAGGAGGGGATTTGCAGAACTAAAGCGAGACACCAGTCTTTAAACTGAAGGAATTCACTGAATGTGGAACAAAGATGATTTAAAGAAAAACCTAAACCTAGACACATTGTGTTTCTACACAGAAGACAGAAAACATAACATATATTATAAAATACATATAAAAGTATATATATACAAGTATGTATACCTTGATAAAATTAAAATATCCAGTCATATATGAGTAAACTATAATAAGGCATTGATAAAGACTGTGCTATACTTTTGTAATATTTGCATTATAACAATATTTCGTTCAGCCAAAACCACATTAATTAAATTTTCATTATTCTGGAATCTAAGTTTATTGGTTTGTTTTAAAAAAACAAAGGCTCCTTGTCCAGCGTGGAACCCAAAGTGGGGCTGGGACTCACAACCGTGAGATGAAGACCTGGGCTGAAGAGTCAGATGCTTCACCAACTGAACCACACAGGTGACCCCAAGATAATTTTAATAGTAAAGGAGCTTAAGTTAATTTCTGTACTACCTGTTCAAAGGGCATTGAATAAATTAACATCATGAGTAAAGTGTGAAGGAAGCAAAGTTAAACTATTTCAATAACTTATGTATTATTACTTTGTATTTATAGATCAGTATTTCACTAAAGGAGAAACTTTATTATATGAGTTCATTTCATTTTACACTGGAAAAATTCTGCATTTTCTATTTTCCATTATCAAGTACATCTCTCAACTAAACCTCAAGCTTCTTGACAGTAAACACTGAATTCAAGTTTGTACCCACTGGGTATCTATTATTAAACCCTGATAATTGTAGGCACTTGATAAATACCTATTAAATGAAAAATAATGACAACAATTTGACTTTTAATGAATGATAGAGTAAAATACTAATTTTAGGTCCAAGAAATAGAAATATTGATAAAACAAAAACGTGACATTTATTTTAGAGTCTCCTTGAATGTTCAGTTTTAGTATTTATTTATCACTTAGCACAACAGAATACAGTTTGAAATATGGTAAGACTTTTAGATTGCTCACAATGCAGAAAGGTGGCTTTTTAAAAATATGCGAGTTCTACCAAGAAAATAACTGATGTGTTTAACATCTTAATCACACACTGACTTTGTTTTCTAAACCTATCTACTTTACTTTGAAATACACATGCAAGGAGGACTGACAACAGTCAGTACCTTTTAAATCCTCTTTTCTAAAATTACATTTTAGAAATAAAGAAACAAAACAGAGGATTCATAGGGGAAGAGAGGAAAAAAATAAAACAAGATGAAATCAGAGGGGGAGACAAACAGTAAGAGACTCTTTAGCATAGGAATAAGGGTTGCTGGAGGGTATGGCGCTGGGGTAACCGGTGGATGGACTTTAAAGGAGGGCACGTGATGTGATGAGCACTGGGTGTTATAGAAGACTGAGGAATTACTGACCTCTACTTTTGAAACCAATAACACATTATATGTTAATTAACTGAATTTAAATTTTAAAAAAAGAAAAAAGAAAAAAAAACCCACCAAAATTGCATTTTAGCAAATTGCATTTAATAAATTTTAAATAATTTAAGCACGCAACTCCCTTTTGTGGTTGTTAAAATAACTATTAGTTAATTCAAATATTTGAGCCCTTTTTATTTATTTTTTCTTTATATTTATTTTTTATATTTTTATTTATATTTATTATTTATTTATTTATTTATTTCTAGGCATTTTTTTAAGTAGTAGTTTTGAAAAGCTTAGTTTTTACCCAGTTTTTGTCAACTTCCAGTGAATGATGTAAACAGTTTCTTTCTCAACTTTATTTGTAATCAGAAAAACACGCTTCCAAGTTTTAGATGGTGTTAATTTTACTAATTTTAGGTATTCAACAGCCTAAATAACATCTAATTTCTCCAAAAGTTAAAAAAAAATAGTACAATGATGCAATGTACATATTAAAAGAATACCTTTGCTACTGGAAAATGTATCAAGTATTTATGGATACAAAGATCTATGGCTTATTAAAAAGAGAGAGAGAAATTTGCCACTGGAAATATAATAGGTACTTATTTCTAAAGTCTTTTATACTTTTGTCATAACAATTTTATATGCCTAAGTCAAGTACATGCTTACGTCACTATACCTAATGAGGTAAAATGTCTGCTTCTAAAATAAATCAAGGCTATTCTAGACTGTAACTGTTGAGAGTAGGGGTATCTGTTCTATGCACCAATGTATAATTATTGTCACTCAGTGATGGAATCACAAAAGATTCAAAGATGGCAATTACTCATTAAAATAAAGTATCTTGATGTTTTCATCTACTTTGCCATTTTTTTGTTAAAGATTTTATTTATTTATTCATGAGAGATAGAGAGAGAGAGAGAGGCAGAGACACAGGCAGAGAGAGAAGCAGAGTCCATGCAGGGAGCCTGCATAGAGGCTGGATCCTGGGACTCCAGGATCACTCCCTGAGCTGAAGGCAGATGCTCAATCACTGAGCCACTCAGGCATACCTACTTTGCCATTTTTAAGGACAGTCTGAAATCAGATCTTTCAACAGTGCTGCAACTAGGTCTGTATCTGGGCAATAGATATAATAAAACTATGAGGAATGATGCTAAAGTCCTGTAATTATTTTTAAGAAACAAATTATTTATACACTCATATTAAATAGATATAGATGAGTAAGAGGCTTCTGGTAGATAAATACTTTGTTGTCCTTTATTTGTATGTAAGATTCTAAATGCAATCTTATAGCATTAAGACATACAGACACTGGCTACTATTTTTGTTTTAGAGCAACAAGAAAACCAGACCTAGAGATACCAAAAGAGTTTCCACAAATGGATGAACCATTAAAGGAAATGGGGACTTTTATATTATAGCTTAGAAAGGCTTATCCTTTAAAGGGGGATATGGTAGTTACTTTCAAGTTTTTGAAAGGTCACCACAGAAAAATGAGGCCAGTTCAATATGGTTTCAAAGATTATCACTACAATTTAAGAGAGGATATGTGTAAGATTTCTCTGGTCTTTTGCAATCTTGGAATGTTGTGAAGGGCTAGTTTCTAAATAAGACATAAAACTGAAAAGCCAGAAAGAAAAAAGATTGGTAAGTTTGAATATGTAAAAGTAAAAAATAAATAAATAAAACAAAAAAATTTATTGACCATGTTAAAAGTAATTATGTATTAGGAAAAAAAGACTATGTATCCTACATAAACAGGCAAGTTCACAAAATACAGCTTAAAAATACAGGAAAAGATGCTCAACCTCACTCATATTTAAAGATACAAATTTTTAAAAACCAAAACGATACATTTTCACTTACCAGAGTGACAAAGATTTTTTTTTTTTTTCAATCATTTATAGTGATGGGCAGGGGCGGGAAGGAGGAATTGAACATTCTTATAAGTGTTGCTCAAAGTGTTTCCTATTTACAAATATGAGAGAGTATAAACTGGTAGATAGAATCTCAAAATTGGCAACATGTTCTGTGGTAGTCATCCGTGTCCTGCACCAAATATTTCTGGCTTTCTGCCTTCCAGGTGTATACGGGAGAATTATGCCTCCCCATTCTCTAGGAATCAGATATAGTTAGGTGTGGCTCTGTAACTTGTTTTACTAAAGAGTAACAGGTCAACGTAGAAGCTTAAGGAGTCAGTACTGATTTGTTATATTTCCTCTGTCTTGCCTGAACAATCATAGAGCTTCCCTCAACCTGGGTCCTTAAGTGAGGATGATATAGAACAGAGCCCATCACCTAATCTATAGTGGCAAGTGAGCTAGAAATAAACCTTGGTTGTTAAACACAGTTTGTTACTGAAGCATAAGGAAGCCTAAATGATATATCTATCAAAATTAAAAATACACATATCCTTTGACACAGAAGCTTCACTCCTGGTAATGTCTTCTGCCAACATACTTGTACATGGGTATAAATATGTATGTACATGATTTTTACTGAAGCAGTTTCTAAAAACAAGACCATAGGTCTATCAAGAAAATCCTGGTTATGGATTATGGTACAAAATACTATGCAGCCATTTTTTAAGAAAAGAGATCTGTACCTGTTGACATAGAATACTCTCAGAGATACAGACAAAAATACTGGTAAGACAAAAGGCAAAACGCTATATTTCATTTGTATAAAAACTTCAATTTCTAAAAGAATACAAAATGAAATATTTGTTGTCTGGTGAGGGGAGCTTTTCTCTACGCATCCTTTTGTTCTGGTTGCTTTTTTTTTTTTTTTTAATCAAGTACACGTAGAAAAATATTTTAGTGCAATTCCTATCAGAATCCCAACTGACTTTGTAGAAATTGACAAAGTGATTCTAAAATTTATATGGAACATCATGGTACTACAAATAGCCAAAATAATCTTGGAAAAAAAACAATGTAGAATTTACATGTCTCGATTTCGAAACTTACTACAAAGCAACAATAATCTAGACAGTGTAGTACTGGCATAAAGATAGACATGTAGATCAGTGAAAAGTAATTAAGAGTCCAGAAATAAACACATGGGTTTATGGTCAACTGATTTTCTATGAGGGTGCCAAGACCATTCAATGAGGAAAGAAAAGTCTTTTCAACAAATGGTGCTGGAATATCTGGATAAGCCACATGTGAAAGAATGAAGTTAGACTTTTACCTCATACTATTATATAGAAATTAACTCAAAATACATCAAAGACCAACATACAAGCATTAAAACTATAAATCTCTTAGGGGAAAACATAGGAGTAAATTCTCATGACCTCTGATATGGCAACTGATTCTTAGATATAACACCAAAAATATGAGCAATGAAAGGAGAAATGGCAAACTAAGTAAGTTGGGACTTCACTAAATTAACTTCTGTGCCTCAAAGGACATTATCAAGGAAATGAAAAGATAGGGGAGTCTGACTGGCTCAGTCAGTAGAGCCTGCAACTCCTGATCACGGGGGTTGTGAGCTTAAGCCCCACATCGGGCATAGAGTTTTTAAAATGAAAACAAAAAACAAAAAAACAAAACAAAAAATCTCTCACAGAACGGGAAAAAATAATTACAAATCACATAAGAGACTTACACTTAGAATATTCAAAAAATTCATACAACTCAGTAATAAAGCCAAATTACCCAATTTAAAAGGGGGCACAGGATATAAATAGGCATTTCTTCCAAAGAAAATACAAAAATGATTAATAAATACATGCAGTAATCCTCAAGGTCATTAGCCATCAGAGAAATGTAAATCAAAACCACAATGAAATACCACTTTATAGTTACTAGAATGGCAAGATTCAAAGTCAAATGATGGCATATACTGTTTATGATGTGGAGAAATAAAAATCCTCATATACAGCTGGTGGAAATGCAAAATGGTGCAGCCACTTTGGAAAACAGTCTGGCAGTTCCTCAATGGTTAAACAGAATTACCATATGAATCAGGAATTTCACTCCCAGTATATATTCAAGAGAAATAAAAAAAAAAAAAGTCCACAAAAAAAGTGTACATGAATGTTTACAGCATTATTCATAATATGTATATGTATTCATATTATTATTCATAATAGCCAAAAGATGGAAACAACCAAATGTCCACCAACTGATGAGTGAACAAAAATGTAGTATATACCTATGGAATAGCACATTATTTGGCTATAAAAAAGAATTAAGTACTAACACATGCTACAACACGGATGAACTTCTAAAACATTATGCTAGGTGAAAAAAGCCAGTCACAAAAGACTATTATGTAATTCCATTTATACGAAGTGTCCAGAATATGAAAACCTAGAGACAGAAAAGTAGATGAGTGCTTGGCTGCTTAGGGCTAAGGGTGGGGATGTAATGGGATAGGCAGGTAATGGCTAAAGAGTATGGAGTTTCTGCTGAGGTGATAAAAATGCTTATGTTGGTTGTGGTTATGGTGACTTGTATGTGGCTATACCAAAAATCACTGTAAATAAGTGAACTTCATGGATTAACTCTATTTTAATAAAGCTATTAAAATTAACTAACCTGCGATGCCTGGGTGGCTCAGCGGTTGAGCATGAGCCTTTGGCTCATGGTATGATCCCAGAGTCTGGGACTGAGTCTCACACGGGCTCCCTGCGAGGAGCCTGCTTCTCCCTCTGCCTATGTCTCTGCCTCTGTGTCTCTCATGAATAAATAAATTAAAAAAAAATAACCTGTTTTAAAAAGTTAGAAGAATGAAATAGATTTGTGCATGCTGAAATGCAATGATCTTAAGAGGTTAAGCAAAAACTGTGTAGTCGCACTCTAAAATGTTTTTTATATATATTGTAGGGTATGTGTAGATTATAAAATTCTGCATAGGTGTATTTATGTATACCCATATATGGATACTGTGTGCATGTGATTATGAAGACAAGGAGGATAAAAACAGCTAACAGAGGTTACTTCTGAGAGTTAAGTGGTGGGAGGGCTGGTGGGATGTTATAGGCAGGAGTTGAAAGGAGACACATTTTCATTCTATCTTCCTTGTTGGGAAGGAAGTTGAAATTTCTTTTATCATATGCGTATGTTACTTGCCTAATACTTTTTAAAGACATCAGTTTAATATAGGAAATAACTTGCTGGGAGGCAGAGCTGTACACAAGTGGAGTGTGCTACTTCGGGAGGCAGCTTGTTTCTCTCAAGATATGTAAGCATGTACAGAATGGATTTATACTTACTAGGAATCTTGTAAGGACTAAGTGTTAGATAGGCAAGTGGACTGGGTAAGCTTGGTTGTAGAATTTGAGATGACTTTTAAAGTCTCTTCCAACCCTGAGATTTATTTCAAATTAAAAAAGGTAGTCTGGAGACAGGGAAGAACCTATGAAAATTCTGAAGTACAGGTTTGATGTTAGTTAAGCTTAATTTTGATGTAATTATTTAACATAATTTCAGGGACGCCTGAGTGGCTCAGTGGTTGAACGTCTGCCTTTGGCCCAGGGCGTGATCCAGGAATCTGGGATCGAGTCCCACGTCGGGCTCCTTACAGGGAGCCTGCTTCTCTCTCTCTGTCTCTCATGAATAAACAAATAAAATCTTTATTAAAAAAAAAACATAATTTCAAAGTCAACATAGTAAGTCAACATTGTAAAGAAAGGCATTTCCAATCAGCAGATGCATAAAGGCAAAACGCAAATTTAAAAATTTGAACTGAAGTTATATTTCCTCTTGAAAAGAACATTTAGCCCTCTCAATTTTTGTCATGATTAAGCATTTTCAAAAATTTATCTATCTATCTATCTATCTATCTATCTATCTATCTATCTATCTATCTATTTATGAGAGAGAGAGAGAGAGAGAGAGAGAGAGCAAGCAAAGTGAGCACGAGCAGGGAGAGAGAGAAGCAGTCTCTTCTGAGACTGTTGAGCAGGAGCCCAACATGGGGCTTGATCCCAGGACTCTGGGATCATGACCTGAGCAAAAGGCAGATGCTTAACTGAGCCACCCAGGTGTCCCAGTGTCCCATGATTAAACATTTTTATTAAATCTTGTTAAATAGAAAGATGTTGTGATTGAGACATATTAGAAAAAAAAAAAAACTAGGAATGAGAAATACAAAGTTCAAGAAGCTAATTTTCATCTTGTTATTTTTCTTATTTTTCTATTTTAGGTTCTAAGTCAAGAGTACTGCTTTAACAATATGATAGTATCACAAATATAACTGGAAAACAAGTGTTGAGGTACCATTAAAAATGTTTATGACCTTACATATGTAATTTTTAACACTGTAGAGTACCATTTAGGCCAATACCACGATGGATTTTTGTAGAAATAACAAAGAAGAAGAAATCATTTTGACAGCAGTGGTAGTCTGGTAAAAGCCTCTGGCATAGAAAGCAGGCCCTTTCCCTGCCTTGCCATGAAAACTGGTTTGAATGAGTGAAACATTTGTTCTCCATATTCATAGGAGTTGCCAATGTTACTAAAAGCATACTTCTATGAATGGGAGAGGACACCAGAAAGTCTCAGAATACAGTGAATGATCAGGTATTTACTGGCACTTTCAGAAGTTAGATAGAGTCAGGTACTATGACTCAAGGGGAAAATGAGGCTATTTGGCCACACAATAACCTTACTAATGAGAATTTTGAGTTCAATGTTTGTTCTTAGCAGGTAAAGAAGAGTGAGTCTTCTTCATATCCATATACTTTGAAATGGAATTTCTCTCTAACCTGAATTTTTCTCTTCTACTGGGCACTCATTTGTGTCTCTGATTCCTGTGGTAGTTTAAAGGCTCAAGTGTAATTTATTTCCTTTTGTAGTGGTGGTTGGAGCCTTGGTGATGAAATGAGCAGGATCGGGGTAGAAGTTTCAATTTATCTTTTTCTTCTGCTCATTCTATAGCAGAGGGCATATCAAACAATGTATCTTTTATAAACATACATTCTCATTTTTGAAATGTTTTGTTGTAGATCTAAAATGTTAGATGGAATACAAATGAAAAATATGCAGTTTGTTTACTTACGTATGTTCCCTCCTCAATCTGAGAAAAATATTTTCCTATGACTCTAGTACCTGGCTCAACTTCTTTTCCTATTCTGAAGTAGTATGTTCCAGGAGCTTTAGAAAGATCAATTTCACTGCAGGAAGCAGGCAGATTTCTTTTCTCTTTATTACCCACACTACATAAATCAATAGTTCACAAAAGATCCTTGCTTAAAAATCAGTATTGGGGCACCTGGGTGGCTCAGTGGTTGAGCGTCTGCCTTTGGCTCAGGTTGTGATCTTGGAGTCCTGGGATCAAGTCCCACATTGGGCTCCCTGCAGGAAATCTGTTTCTCCTTCTGCCTATGTCACTGCCTCTCTTGTGTCTCATGAATAAATTTTAAAAATCTTTTTAAAAAAATCAGTATTATTTGGGTCACCATATGTATAAACTACAAGGCATCACAAACGTGTAAGTTAACATCATATAAGACAGAATTTTAGAAAAGAAAAATCCTTTGATTTTAATAGAACCAAGTCAAAGAAACACTAGATCAAGACTTTGTCACTGGATGATACGTAAATCTGGGTCAACAGCAGTTCCATACTAAACAGAAGGAAACAAGATGAAAGGTTGCAGTACAGTACCTACCCCAAAACAGTGTGTGCGGAGACAGATAATACAAGGATACACAGCCACACGGATGTTAAGAAATTCCACAGGTATGTAGATATGCCTAAAGAAAGTGAGTATGGTTGTTTAAGCTGTCTGAAGGCTATTAGTGAAGAGAAGTAATTTGAGTGGCAGATTCTAAGGAACTCTGCTATTTGCTATTTGGGTAGGCTTCAAACTCTCAAACCAGAGGCTTCACTCATCAGAAACTTAAAACAAATTTTTTTTAATTTAAATTTAAAGTTTTTTAAAGATTTTATTTATTTATTCA
The DNA here is from genome assembly GCF_011100685.1 of Canis lupus familiaris. NCBI lineage: Eukaryota > Metazoa > Chordata > Mammalia > Carnivora > Canidae > Canis > Canis lupus. The sequence goes on along the minus strand of NC_049222.1, from coordinate 40,446,244 downwards.
TGAGAGACACACAAAGAGAGGCAGAGATGTAGGCAGAGGGAGAAGCAGGCTCCCTGTGAGGAGCTCAATGCAGAACTCGATCTCAGGATCCCAGGATCATGCCCTGAGCCAAAGGTAGGCACTCAACATTGAGCCACCCAGGCATCCTAATTTTTAATTTTTAAAGATTTTATTTATCTATTCAAGAGAGAGAGAGAGAGAGCATACAAGCAGGGGGGAAGAGCAGAGGCAGAGGGAGAAGCAGGCTCCTAGCAGGGCAGGGAGCCCGACATGGTGCTCAATTCCAGGCTTCTGGGATTATGACCTGACTCAGAAGCAGATTCTCAACGGACTGGGCCATCCAGGTGCCCTTCAGCAACTTTTTTCAATGTTTAGGTACCTTTAGAAGGTGCTCCCTGTATCTTCTCAGGGTATTACTTTATTTTTCAAGTTCTTTTTCTAATTATATCTGTATGTTGTGATTTCTTTCCTTTTGGCTGCTTTTGTTTTACTTATTTTTACTAAATGATCTTTTAGCTTCACATTTCTTAAATAGGGGCACATGTGAACCACACAATGATGTACCAGGGGTTATGTGAAGCTACAATACAAAGTTGAAGCATCTTTCCAGAGGGTTTATTTTGAAAATGTGCAAAGATGTTAAAGTGCTGTGATTAAGACTGTGGGCTCCACTGTCAACTCCCTAGGTTAGAATCTTTGACTCTGCTACTTGTCCTTTGACAAGGTACTTACCCAGTCTCTTCCTAAGTATGTACTGTATTTTATTATTTTACTTACGTAAGAGAGAGAAAGAGAGAGAGACAGAGAGACAGAGACAGAGAAAGGGCAAGCGAGCAGGAAGAGGGGCAAAGGGAGAAGACAATCCCAACAGGTTCCATGCTCAGTGCAGAGCCCCGCATGGGGCTCCATTTCACGACCCTGAAATTATGACCTGAGTTGAAATTAAGAGTTGGACGCTTAACTGAGGTGGTCCCTGTTCCTAAATATTTTAATCTGAAAATAAAATAATAGGAATAATACCAATAATAGTTGGTTGTGAGAAATAAATGGGCATTCAGAAAATTGCCTAGCACTCAGTAAGCTTCCGGTAAGTATTACTTATTATGTATCTTAATATTAGATTTTTCCCCCTCTCAGCAAATATAAGCAAGGATGGAAAGACAGGAAGCACTGGGGTGGAGAGTAACATAGGAAGCCCTGAGATAATCTCACAGAAAAAAGCATCATTTGAGTAAGGATCTGAAGGGAGTTAACTGTGGTTTCTGGGAGAAGAGAATTTCAGACAGAAAGAATAGCAAGTACTAAGGTCCTAAGGCATGTCTTCCATGTTTAAGGAATAGCAAGAAGGCCAGTAGGGCTGGAACAGAGTGACTGAAGTGGTAAATAGAAGGCAAAGAGATGAGGGATGTGCAATAGATCATGTAAGGCTTCACAGCTTTTACTGTGAATGAAACAGCCATCATATGCAAAAGAGTGATATAATCTGACTTATGTTTTTAACAGTGTCTCTCTGGCTGTTGAGTTGAAAGAAGACCATAAGGAAGAAAGAGTGAAAGCATGTAAGCTACTGCAATATCCACTTGAGAGATGACATTAGCTCAGACCAGAATGGTGACAATAGGGTGGTATGAAGAGGGAGAACTCTTGATATGCCTTGAAGGTTAGAACTGATAGATTTTATTCTCAAATTAGATGTGAAATCTGAAAGAAAGAAGGAGTCAAGGGTGTTTGTGAAGTTTCTGAGTTAAGTTGCCATTAACTGAGGTGGGAGGACTGATTATAGAAAAGTAAGCTGGGAGGAATGTCAGAAAGTATTTCAGATATAGAAAATTTGAGATGCCTAGTAAACATTCAAATAGAGATGTTAAATAACCAGTTAAATAAACTGCCTTGAAATTTGGGGACTAAGTCCAGATTAGAGTTAAAATTCGGGAATCATAAGCACATAATATTTATTTTTAAAAAAGGTTTTATTTATTTATTTAGAGGGAGAGCACACACGTGGGAGAATGGGGGTGGGAGGGGCAGAGGGAGAGAGAATCTCTATGCAGATTGTGCGGAGTGCAGAGCCTGAGGTGGGGTTTGATCCCACAACACTGAGATCATGACCTGAGCAGAAATCAAGAGCTGGATGCTTAACCGAGCCACCCAGGCATTCCAGCACTAGCACATAATATTTAGAGTCATGAGGCTGAATGAGATCACCTAGGGAATGATACAGACAGAAAAAAGGCTGAGATTAAGCTTTGAGGCTTTGATCTCACTTCTTTGAGAAGTGGAAGGATAAAGAGATAAGAGATGAGGGACAGAGAACCAGCTAAGAATAAAAAGAGAGATGGAAATTCTAGAGTAGTATCCTAAAAGTCAAAAGAACAAAATATTTCACAGTAAAAAGGGTGCTTGACTGGTAAATGCTGCTGATACATATATCAAGGAAGATGAGGGCTGAAAGGAGACTGTGGATTTTTTTTTTAAATTTTTATTTACTTATGATAGGCACACAGTGAGAGAGAGAGAGGCAGAGACACAGGCAGAGGGAGAAGCAGGCTCCATGCACCGGGAGCCCGACGTGGGATTCGATCCTGGATCTCCAGGATTGCGCCCTGGGCCAAAGGCAGGCTCTAAACCGCTGCGCCACCCAGGGATCCCGAGACTGTGGATTTTGTAACAATCCTGTCACTCATGACCTTGACAAATGCAATTCTGGGTGACTACAGTGGTAAAATCCTGACTGGAGCAGATTCAGAAGAGAATGAGAGAAACTGGAGCTAGCAAATTTAAGCAATACTGTTTATTCATATTCCAGTTAAATGTGACTATGTCTCTTTCAATAGAAAATTCCCCACATCAAGTTATCTTCATATAATAATTTACCCTCTATTTAAGAAACAGCAACTATCTAAATACAGGAAATCTGTTATTTTGATGGAAGGAGAATAGGAGAAGACTTTGGGAGAAGAATAGGAATTAAGTATCAGTGAAATGAATAATGGTATATTAAAATTTATGTACTACCTAAAGTGAAACAAAAAGGTTTCCAATTTCATCAGAGATATATGGAAAACAAACAAAAGTTTTAGCACAATTTCTAGAGCAATCAGAATTACCCATGGACCTTTAAAACACACATGCAGACCTAAGCTTCACCTTCTAACTGAGCAAGTTTGGGATGAGCCTTGGGCATCCTTCTTTGAAAGCCCTATAGATGTTTATAAATCTGAAAGAACCAAAGCCCAGCTTAAGTTGAGAATCACAAGAATATAATAGTTTAAAACATAAAATAAGCCCAAGCAATCAGGCTCCTCTGAGAAACTCAGCAGGTAAAATCATTCTTTTTAGAAATTTTTAAAAGGACAAGTGATACTAGAGGTAGTATTAGGGTGCATGTTGCAAGGGGGTGATAATTTAGTATTTTCCACCTACATACTTGCAACAACTCACTGGATATGCAAAGATGACTACAATATGTTGTTGCTCTAAAGGACTCCCAGCTAATCTACAAGCCTGCATCAAAACTCAAGAAAACAAACACTTAACCTCTACTTTCTTATCTGAATGAGTTTAATGATTTCCTCCTGAAGATTAAGTAACTTAGTGACCAAGTAAAATATATGACAGAAATGATCACTACCTGAATTAGTGCAGATATAACTTAGTATTATGCCAATATCAACTAGTCTATTTCAGAAAGGGATAATCAAGTCAGATAGATTCATGTTTTTATCCACAATTCCAAATAAAAAGAAAGGCTGAATTAACTGATGTTTGAGGGAGGATGAAAGAACTAATTATCAAGAACGGAATTAAAAACTCTCTTAGATGTAATTATTCTAGGATTTGTAGGAAGTTAGATTTTGATATTAAATAAGACTAACAATGTCATATCAGAAAAATGAAAATAGCTAAATAGAGAATTTGCCTGGTTAAACAAGGCCACTAATCTCTTACTAAGATGTGTTTTTATGAATTTTTATTTGCAGAAATTTGAAAGGGCAAGTCAATATCACCACCAAGAAGAGAGTTAACTGAAAAGAAAGTGTTAAAACATTAAGAAAGTAGACAAACCAGAGTGGATTATTCTGAAGATGTAATAAACCTATACTCCAAACTTTAAGTTATAGGATAGTAAAATTAAAATTCAAAATTTATCTGCATATTCTCAAGAGGTTTTAAAAATAGTATGATTTGGGGCAACACTTAAAAGATGAAATAATAATGGGGATAGCCATTTCTACAGTGAAACCAAACGTACACCAAAAAGCCCGGCATGGAACGTGACCCCACCTTCAGTATTATTACCTTGAGTGTAGGCAGCATCATCAGATCCCATACTCAACTTCCGTGCTTCACTTATTCTATCCACATGTGCTAAAGTAGGGTCCGTGAGGTGCTGAATGTTCTCTGTTTCTACATAATGATCAGGATGGTTTAGAAGATTTGTAAGTTCAAAGGTAGGGGATACCACCCCTGGAGAAACTGCAGGGGGTTTATTAGGAGAAACTGTAATTTTGAAAGTATATTTTGTATTGGGTTGAGTGACGACCACTCGAGGAGAAGTTGCAGAGTTATTGCCTATTGCTCGACTTTTGGGAGGGTGGTGATGAATAAAGGCAGGGCCCATGCTCACTTGCCCAGACATATTCCTGGAGGCAGAAGATGCTCCAGAGTTTGTGGATATGAAGAGGGTGGGCTGATTCCGCATGATCTGTTCATCTCCTGGGGCAGTATTAGCTGAAATATAGACCTTGGGTTGACTACGGGACATCACCTCGTCAGTATTTGGGGGGCTGGCAGCTATGTAAACAGTGGGTTGATTTCTATTTAAGGTCTGGCTGTTGACTGAAGAGGAACTGCTGGAGGTTCGAGGTCCAGAAGAACGCAATTTTGAAGAGCTGTTTCTTTGTGGGGGTTCAAGTTTGATTTCAATCTGGTTTTTTCGAGGTCCTGTTGAAATATTTTGAATGTTATATTGGCTATGGGCAGAAGATTGTGAGCTACCAGATGAATGAATTGTTGGTGGTTGTGGAGTAGTAGGTGAACTGATGGGCATGTAGACATGAGAGGTCTGGTGGCCTTGCTGATTTGGCTGCTGGGCTGAGGTATGTGACATAGGACTAGATGCAGGATAAGGAGTCCAGGGACCAGGTTGTGAAGGTTGATAAACTTGTTGAGGGTTCAGAGGATTAAACTGAGATACCCAGCCAGAATGCTGCTGTGCCTGTCGAGTTGTACCACTAGGAGTTGTAATGTAAGGCCTAATATAGATAGAATTTCCCTGTGGACTGTTAAGTACAGGTGGAGGTACACCATGTATGTGCAAAGAAGTAGGAGTATTACGACCAGTCTGGATATTTGGGGCTAAAGTTACCATAATGGGATTAAATCTGGGAGTTTGTTGAGAAAGGTTAGATGTTCCTTTGCTGCCTAAGTAAAATCCAAGATGTGGTGCTGAATTTGAAGCACCAGATGTACTAGACATTCCAAAAACATTAAAGCCTTGAGGAACTTGAGCTGGTGCTGTCTGTGGCTCTTGCTGAAAGAGTTCATTATTGGACTGACCACCTTGAAGTTGTCCATCACTAATGCTGTGCGTTAGAGTCCTGCTTCCATTCATTCTATTTCCTTCTCTTCCATGGTGGTAAACATTCTGTGACTGCAAGTCCAAGTTGAGAGAAGTCATGTGATTTCGTAAGCCAGAAATTCCAGAGTCATCCGAGAAATTCAAGTCTCCTTCACCATAAAGATACCTTGTACTCTCCTGAGAGAGAACAGCACAGCAGGCATCCAGGTTATTATTATTCTATAAAACAAAATAAAAATAGCTTGATGTTAATCACCAGAAGGTAACGCTTATATTCTCATCACTACTAAAATATTACATGATTAACAAGTGATTAGTTAATACAATTCTAACAGACATATTTGAATCTTTTTATTTGAGAAGAAGAAGGTATTTCTTGTGCAAATACTTGAATTACAAATCCTCACTACAAATGTAATGGAAAAGCTTTCTAAAAAGCAATAGCTGGGGATCCCTGGGTGGCGCAGTGGTTTGGCGCCTGCCTTTGGCCCAGGGCGCGATCCTGGAGACCCGGGATCGAATCCCACATCGGGCTCCCGGTGCATGGAGCCTGCTTCTTCCCTCTGCCTGTGTCTCTGCGCCTCTCTCTCTCTCTCTCTCTCTCTCTCTGTGACTATCATAAATAAATAAAAATTAAAAAATAAAATAAAATAAAATAAAAAGCAATAGCTGACAGCAAACCAAATCACTGTTCTGTTTTAGGAGCTATTTTACAGTAAAATGGATTCATGCAAATATAGTAAAATGATAACCTAATTAAAAACATGATTTGAATAATGAACAAAACATAACCATTCAAGTAATATATTCCTTAGCATATAATACCATATAATTAAATATTCTGCACATTCAAGTGCTATATGAATTGTTTTAAACTTATGACCTTTTAAAAAATTATATATGTTAGGGTGGTGCCTGGGTGGCTCAGTCGGTTAAGCATCTGACTCTTGATTTCCACTTAGATCATAATCTCAGGATTATGAGACTAGGCCCTGTGTTGGGCTCCATGCTCAGCATGACATCTGCTAAGGATTCTCTCTCCCATCCTTGCTCATGCTCGCACTCTGTAAATAAATAAAATCTTAAAAAATTATATATATAGTATTTAAATATAAAAAGCCCTAAAATACACAACAAAGTCATTTCAATTCTGTATATGCTTCCTCTTAATTTGTGTAAAAAAAACCTCCCACATATATATATATATATATATATATATGAAATATAGACTCAAGGTAGCACCTAGAACAACTGAGCTCATCTCTCTTCCTTAAACAGCACCATATAAATCTATTCCACAGAAATGAAAACAAAAAACAGCAACAGATTATTTCTAAATAATCCTCAAGAGACTGATCACTACTCATAAATCATCCATAAAAATATTTACTGGACACCTAAAATATGCACTGTACTCTGAGATTGTGGAAGACTCAATGACATATAAAACCAAAATTTTCCCTAGAAGAATTCTGCAACTCAATTTAGAGACAAACCATGGATTTATGAAAAGGTAACATTATTAAAACATGATGTGCCAAATAATAAATGGTTTTTAAGTTCAACAGAGTTAGTACTGTAGACTACTATACAAAGGCATAGTCTGATGGGCTTCATATTCATATATAGTAGTATATGCAGGACTTGGCTAGGAAAAAAAGAATTCCTGGTAAAGGGAATGGGATGAGTAAAGACAGACATAAATGTGATAATAAGTAAAAGCATATTCTAAACAAGCTAACTGGAATAGACTTAGTTGGAGATAAAGGTTTGTATAGGAGATTTTGTGGAACAAATTTTAAGAAAAGTAGATTGGGATTAAATACAGGCATACCTCATTTTATTGCACTTTGCAGATACTGTGTTTTTTCACAAATTGAAAGTTTGTGACAACCTGGCATTAAGTGAATTTATTGGCACCGTATTTCTAATAGCATTTGCTCACTTCAAGTCTGTGTCACATTAGAATATTTCAAACCTTTTCATTACTATTATATTTCTTATGGCAATCCATGATCCAGTGATTTTTTTTTTTAAGATTTACTTATTTATATCACAGAGAAAGAGAGAACATGTGCATGAGCGCGGGGGTGGGGGTGGGGGTGGTGAGGGTGGGGCCGCAGAGGGAGAGAGAGAGAGACAATCTCAAGCAGTCTCTGTGCTGAGCCCAGAGCCTGACCTGAGGCTTGATCCCATGAACCCCGTATCACAAGCTGAGCTGAGACCGAGAGTCAGATGCTCAACTGACTGAGCTACTAGGCATCCAATCCAGGGATCTTTGATGTTATTACTCTAATTGTTTTGGGGTGCTATGATCCACACCCATATAAGACAGTGAACTTCACTGATAAATGCGTGTGTTCTGACTATTCTGACTGCTGGCTGTTTCCCCATCTCCTTCCCTCTCCTTAGACTTCCCTATTCCCTTTGACAACAATACTGAAATTATGCTAATGAATAATAATAACCCTACAATGGCTTCTAAGTGTTCAAGTGAAAGGAAGAGCTGCACGTATCTCAACTTTCAAAAGCTACAACTGATTAGTGAGGCAGGTCAAAAGCCAGGGAGGTCAGAAGCTAGGTCTCTTGTGCCAAAGAGCCAGGTTGTAAATGCAAAGGAAAAGTTCTTGAAGGAAATTAAAAGTGCTACTCCAGTGAACACAGTAATGATAAGAAAGCAGAACTGTCTTATTGCTGATATAAGAAAGTTTTAGTGGTCCGGATAGGAGATCAAACCAGTTTCACCATTCCCTTGAGGCAAAGTGTAATCCAGAGCAAGGCTCTAATCTCTCTTCAATTCTGTGAAGGCTGAGAGAGGTGAGGAAGCTGAAGAAAAGTCTAAAGCTAGCAGAGGTTGGTGTATGAGGTTTAAGGAAAGAAGCCATCTCTATAATATCGAGTACAAGGTGAAGCAATGAGTGCTGATGTAGAAGCTGCAGCAAGTTATCTAGCTAAGATAATTAATAAAAGTGGCTACACTAAACAACAAATTTTCAGTGTAGATGAAACAGCCTTATATTGGAAGAAGATTCCATCTAGGACTTTCATAACTATAGAGGAAAAGCCAATGCCTGGCTTCAGAGCTTCAAAGGACAGGCTGACTCTGTTGTTAGAGGCTAATGCAGCTGAAGACTTTAAGTTGAAGCCAATGCTCGTTTATGAGTCTGAAAACCATAGGGCCTTTAACAATTATGGTAAATCTGTTTTTGCTCTATAAAGGGAACAACAAAGGTTGGATAACAGCACATCTGTTTACAACATGATTGCTGAATATTTTAAGTCCATTGTTGAGACCTACTGAACAGAAAAGATTCCTTTCAAAATGTTACTGCTTACTGACAATTCACCTGGTCACCCAAGAGCTTGATGGAGATGTATAGAGAGTTATCTTGTTTTCATGTCTGCTAACATAATATCCATTCTACAGCCCATGGATCAAGGAGTGATTTAGACTTTCAAGTCTTTTTATTTAAGAAATATATTTTGTAAGGGTATAGCTGCCATAGTCAGTGATTCCTCTGATAGATCCAGGCAAAGTAAATTGAAAACCATGAGAACATTTGATTCACAGGAAGAGGTCAAAATAGCAACATTAAGAGAAGTGAGGAAGAAGCTGATTCTAACACTCATGAATGACTTTGAAGGGTTCAAGACTTCAGAGGAGGAAGTAACTGCAGATATGGTGGAAACAGCAAGAGAACTAGAAGCAGAGCCTGAAGATATGACTGATTTGTGTAATCTCATGATAAAACTTTAACAAACTAGGAGTTCCTTCTCATGAATGGAAGAGAAAAAGTGGTCTTTTTGAGATATAATCTACTGCTGGTGATCATGCTGGGAAGATTGTTGAAATGACAATAAAGATTTAGAATATTACATAAACTTAGTTGAGAAAGCAGCGGCAGGATCTGACTGATTTCCATTTAGAAAGAAGTTCTCCTGTGGGTAAAATGCCATCAAATAGCCTTGGATGCTACAGAGAAATCATTTGTGCAAGAGTCAGCTGATGTGGCAAACTTCACTGTTGTCTTAATTTAAGAAACTGCCGCAGCCCACCCCAACCTTCAGCAACCACCACCCTATCAGTCACCAGCCATCAACAACATGGAGGCAAGACCCTTGCAGTAAAAAATTATAGCTCAATGAAAGCTCAGATAATGGTGCATTTTTTAGCAATGAAGTATTTTTTAAGGTTTTTATTTACTCATTTGAAAGGGAGAAAGATAAAGCACCAGTGGGGAGAGGGGCACAGACCCCCCGCTGAGCAGGAACTCTACGAGGGGCTAGATCCCAGGATCATGAGATTATGACCTGAGCCAAAGGCAGCCACTTAACCAACTGAATCATGAAGGAACCCCACTAAAGCATTTTTAAATTAAGGTATGTTCATTGTCTTTTTAGATATAATGCTATTGTACTATCAACAGACAAAATAGTATACATTTTTATATGCACTGGGAAAACAAAAAATTCACTTGACTTGCTTTGTTATGATATTCACTTTATTGTGGTGGTTTGGAACCAAACCCACAATATTTCCAAGGTATGCCTATAATTGAGGATTTTGAAAAATGAGTCACACTAAAGTCTGGACTCTGAGATAGGCAACAGGGAGAACCACTGAACGAACATGAATGAACTGAGAAGTAAAGACAAAGGGTTATTTTGGGAAAGTAGTCTGTTGATACTCAAGATGAATAGGAAAAGGAAAACCTCTTGACAAGACTATCATTGGAAGACACGAAAATAATGACTGTTGATAGTGGACACAAATTATGAAAGACTACAAATAAATATCAATACAATTTGGCTATAAGAGAGATTTTGGGATGCCTGGATGGCTCAGCAGTTGAGCGTCTGTCTTTGCCTCAGGTCCTTGATCCCATGGATCAAGTCTCGCATTGGGCTCCTTGCCGGGAGCCTACTTCTCCCTCTGCCTGTGTCTCTGCCTCTCTCTCTCTCTCTCTCTCTCTGTCTCTCTCATGAATAAATAAATAAAATCTTTAAAAAAAAGAAAAGAGAGAAAGAGACTTCAAAGAGGGTTGGAAGATTAGGAGCTTGACAGAAAAAGGTCAGGTTTGGACATAAAAAATGAATAATCAAGTTAAAATGTCTACAGGTGGTTTGATAGGAGATAAAATCTTATTAAAGGAAACTGAACTTCCAAATGCATCTTGAAGTATTGTTCAAACTATTTCACAGTTTGAACGGGTAATGCAAAACAAAGTTAGTGAGCAAGGTTTGACTTTTTTCCCTCCCAAACTAACAGTTCAAATTTCTCATGCTATAAAAATTTTACCCTATTCGTAATTCTGAATTGATTATTAGTTTTTCAAATAAAATTTAAAAATTCACCACAATCTTTATCAGTTACTTCTTATTAGTTAGATCTTATCTTTTGCCAAACCTTTTTGCTTTTTGCTTCAAACGAACTTTATTGATATTCTTAGTAAATTCCATCTACTAAACCAAAGCTCACAAAGATCCCGTTCTTCTCATCTCCTCTGCCAACATCCTCAAATTAAAATGTGTATTGTCTGCTAAACCCAATCTCACGCTTCCTTTTTAAAAGTGGATACTCCTTTTTATAAAGTTTTCCTCCTTAATTCTCTCGAGCTCTCAAAAATCCCTTCAATTCTTTATAAAATCTGATGATTTAATATATTCTAGTCCCAGCTATGCCAGTAACTCACATGTCCTTAGGTTATTCACCCTCTACAGATCTCACTTTATCAGCAAAACACTGATAAGTACTTACAGGGATTTTTATAAAGCCACAATAGGATAAAAGAAAATGTACTTTTTATTAAAAAAAAATTTAAACATATTCAAAAATAAAGAGTAAATATGACAAACTCACCTCTATTCATCACCGATCTTTAACAATATTAATATATGGCAAATCTTTTCTCATCTAATGTATGTGCCCCAACTACTCCCCTCACCAAGCTAGATCAAGTCTCTGACATTTCGTTTTCATCTGTAAATACTTTAGCATGTTTCTCTTAAAAAAGGGACTTAAGTCACACTTAAAATATTCAATATTTAGTACATCTAATATCTAAACAGTGTCGAAATTCCATTTGTGTCATAAATGTCTTTTTAGTTAGTCTGAATGAGGATCTAAGGAAGGTCCACATATTTAATTTGGCTGATATGCCTTTTATTATTATTTCTAATATCAATCCTCCTCCTCCTAAAAATTTTTGAGCCATTTGTTTGTTGAAAACTTGATAACTTGTGCAGTTGAATTTCCCATCTAGACCGGATGGATGCACTCCGTGGGGTCAACATACGCTGTATTTCATTGGGAACTAGTAGTTGTAACTCTATGTGTAAGCAGGTTCACGTGTGAATTTTTGGCAAGTCTCTTTAATAGGGTCTGTTTCTTACTGAGTCACACAAGGAGACACAATAATGTCTGCCTGGCCTTTTGTGATCTTAAAGCTGACTGGCAGATTCTGATGTTATCAGCCTGATCCAGCTTGATTTCTAGCAGTTACTGATAATCACGTTTAGAATCTTTATTTCATTAGGGGTTGCAAAATGATGATATTGGTGATATCTCAATTATAAGATTCCTTCTTCATGTACTAGCTGCAATCCGTCTTCAAAGAACTTGCTCTCTTCAACTACTTAGTACTCTTTGCACAGAAGAAACAAGATAAATAAATAAATTCCCTCTCTACTGGTTTTTAGAACAATGAATTGGTGTCCCTACCAACCTAAAATTTTTTTCAGTATCTTTAACATTTTGATGTGTATCAATTGATTATGATCATTATATCCTATCTTTAGGCTAGCGGGAATGACTTCAAGTTGGCTCATGTATACATGACATGAACCTAGGAGTCTTTCACAGCTTGTTTTCTGATATAACAAGTCCAAAATCATCTTTGAACACTTCCTATCCTAGACCTGGAATCACCTATTTCTCAAAGACACTCTGGTTATTTTTAGTGAGACTTCCTTTAAGTGTAACAAAAGGTGTGGGATGAGTTTCTAAAAGGTTGAAAATCATTGCTTTTTTTGTATATATGCAAATCTGCATTCTCTTCAAAGTTACAAAAGGTCTGACTCATTATTTCCAGTTCTTTAATTTTTCCCCAAGCTTCTTGCACAGACATGGAGATTACAGATAGGATCAAAATATCCCCTACGATCATTTTTCTAACTCTGATTCATTTGCTTCTTCAATTTACTGAGCTTCCATTAGGCAAGCAGAAAGGAATACAACTGCTGCAAAGGATCTCCTAGTCTAGTAGAGGACATTAATATATTCACAAATAAATATAATACAGAATGACAGGTGTTTTTTATTTTATTTTTAAAAGATTTTATTCATTTATTCATGAGAGACAGAGAGAGAAAGAGACAGAGAGAGAGAGACAGAGAGAGAGAGACAGGCAGAGGGAGAAGCAGACTTCATGCAAGGAGTCTGGCGTGGGACTTGACCCCGGACTCCAGGATCACGCCCTGGGCCGAAGGCAGGGGCCAAACTACTGAGCCACCCAGGGATCCCCATGACAGTTGTTTTAATAAGAATATGGATATGGACTATTGGTGGAGGTCATCTGAAAAGCCTTCAACTAAGGTTACAGGACTTAAATACTAAGTCTTAGAAATACTGAGTAAACACTATTAATGCATTACTTTGAAAAGAAATAGCAAATTTTTAACTTGTAGATTCAATTGTCATTTTAAGAGAATTGAAAAATTCAGTTAAAAAAGGAAAAAAATCAGTGTCAACTATGCAATATTTTTACAGTATTCTAAGATTTAATTATCAAATAGAAAGGATAGGAGTAGTTCCAAAAAGAGGAATCTGAGCAGTAAATAAAGCAGCAAGCAGAGGATAGATACCTCCATTCTTCTTTTAAGAAGCAAGATGTTTAAGAGCATATACACAAAGGGCAGCATAGCATTCTTTGACGACTAATTTCTTCTATTTCCTATGCCATGCTTTTTTCACCTAGAAAAGTTCTGAAGGAGTATTTTATAGGGAAGCTCTCTCCAGAGAAAGAAGAGAAGCCTACCCAACCGAGAAAGGGAGAGCAGCTCCCAAAAGAAAAGGCTGTCACCAAATAAAAGATGTTTACAAGTACATTCAGAGGTAGCTAAATTTACCTTTACAGTTTAAAAATATTTCCCCAGGTTTTGGAAGATGTGTTCCCAGAGGAGCATTCCCATTCCTTTCTTTGAACATTTCTTGTTATAGCAGCTAAAACCCACATTACTTGAATGCCCAGAATGATTATCAATTCAATTTAAAATAATGTGGTCTCACAGGTAATTTGCAAGCAAAATGGATTTCATTTTAGTTATCATTAGATGTTGGGAGGCATGCCTCAGGGCGGTTTATCTTTGTAAAACCAGATAAACACTATGAAGGTGTTATTACCAGGCGCCCAAAAGAAATTCAAAATCATTTGTTTTTTTTTTTAGTAAAATTGAACACATGCTTATTAATTTAAAAAAATAGATAATTTATATAGATCAAAACAATAGGGAAGGATTAATGTTGAGGTGTCTCACTTCTACCTCCATCCCTATCTGGCCTGTTCCCTCTTGCTCACTATGGGTGGCTATTTTTATTAATTTTGTCTTTAATCTTTCTGGTATTTCTTTATGCAAATAGAGGCAGATATACACACTTATATTTATTCTCCCATCCTCATTTATTTTTAAAAGATTTTATTTATTTGACAGAGAGTGTGCTCAGGAGAGTGAGGGAGGGGCAGAGGGAAAGGGAGAAGCAGACTCCCTGCTGAGCAGGGAGCCCCTGTTGCTGCGGGGCTTGATCCCAGGACCTGAGCTGAAGGCAGACACATAACCGACCGAGCCACCCAGATGCCCCTCATCCTCATTTATACATACTATCCTGCGTTTTGTTTTAAATACACGGAAAAACCATACTGCAGCACTATTTTTTTCTGAAAATATTTTAAATTCTACAAAATGCTCTATTACTCTCAGTTAAGGTTCTTTAAAATCTCTACAGCTGTGCTATGGGAGAGTATTCTGGATAGTTCCTTCATATCAAGCCTTATAACATTTTATTGAAGGACCTATATTATTTTTCTATTTTTCAGTTACTCACTAAACTCTCTCAATATAGTATTAATTTATTATAAAAGTCTACTTGAAAAGTTAGAAAGAAGTACCTGTGTTCTAGGGGGAAACACCTTCCCTCTCACTATCTCTGTTCCTCCCCATACTTTAACTTCTGACCCCACTCTTTTTTTTTTTACTTTTCATTTTTTATTTTACATACTGTATCAACTAATGTGGACTGATTAATTCACCAAATATTTATTATAGGTCTACTACTATTATTACTGTTATTAGTAACGACTGCTAACATTTATTGAGCACTCATCATGAATCAAGTATCCTGCCAGTTATTTTACCTGCATTTACCTATATTTAATTCACTGTGAAGTTTTTATTCCCACTATAGAGATGAGGAAAATGAGGGTCAGAGAGGTTAATTAAATTACTGCTAGTAACTGTTAAAGCTTGAACTCAAGTCTGTTTATCAATAAAACCTATGCTACTTGTTACTTATTCCCCCCCCCCATTTTTTTAAAAGATATTATTTATTTATTCATGAGACACACAGAGAGAGGCAGAGACACAGGCAGAAGGAGAAGCAGGCTCCATGCAGGGAGCCTGATGTGGGACACAATCCCGGGTCTCCAGGATCATGCCCTGGGCTGAAGGCGGTGCTAAACCACTGAGCCACCTGGGCTGCCCTATTTCCCTCCAATTTGACTAAGGTATGATTAACAAAAATTGTATAATATTAGGCTGTACAATGTGATTTTTAAAAGGTATATACAATGTTATGATTTAATATATTTATACATTGTGAAATGATTATCACAACCAGGTTAATCAGTCATCTACCACTTCACAGTACCCATCCCTCATCTCTGTATGTTTTTAGTGGTGGTGAGAACATTTAAGATCCACTCTTTGCAAATTTCAAGTACACAGTATGGTACCATTAACTCAAAACATATGCTCTTAAACACTATACTCTAGAAAAAGCCAGGGATGTTCAGAGAATTCCAATTAGTTGACGATGTCTGCAGCACAGAATGTGAGGAGGAAGGATGAGGCAAGAGACGAAGCTGCAGAAGGAGGCAGGATTCCAGATCACAGACCTAGTATGCCCTAGTCACAATATATGAACTTTACTCAAGGGTATGGAAAACAATCATGAGGTTTTTATGCAGGCAAATACATGACAATATCTGCATTTAGAAAGACACTTTGGCAGAAGTGATGATAGATTGGAGAACAAAACTGGACAAGACTAAGGGCAGGCGGAGCACTAAAATGTACATATAAAAGGTGATAAGGGCATGAACAAAATGTAGTCACTTGGTGTCAAGTACAGATGTACTTGAGCCTTTAAAAATTTCATACAATTTCAAACTTTAAAAATAATTTGTCGAGTAAATATATGAGCCCAAATTACTTTTTTATATCTCTATTTTTTTACAAGCTGAAAGATAGTTTGTGATAGAAAGACTTCTAATTTAATCAAATGAGAGGGTACAACTCTCACTAAATATTTGGAATTATGGATTTCTAAAATTGTACATACAAGAAAGATGTAAAAATTTATTAGATGGTTAGCAATATTAATTGGAAAACCTACAAGATTAAATTGAAAAATAAAAAAAAAACAACACTTTTTTCTTTTGAATTGGGACCTGAGGCATCATTTAAGTCAAATTCCTTTGTTTTACAGACAAAGCAAACTAGGGTATAAAGGAGACATATTACTTGTCAAATCTGCTTGGAGTGCTCATTTGGGATTAGAACCCATGTTTCCTGACTCTTTATTTAATGGTTTTCTCACTTTCATACGAAGATGGAATTGAAAAATGTTCTGGCAAACAGGTGGGGGAAAAGTGAAGCAAGCTCATAGTAAGCATGGACCACGTACCAAAGCTTTCTATTGGGCACCCATGTAGTCCTCAACCCTCCTTTACAAGGTAGGTATGGTCTGTATGCCAGAGAGCTGAAATACCTTGTGAAAGGCCACCAGACTATCAGATACCAGAGTTCATTTCTTTTCATCATAGCACACTAATGCCAACAAGAAGATAAAAGTTTTCTTCCAATGTTAAAAAAAAAAAAAAAAACAAAAACAAAAAACCAGCAACCCAGGTTTGTATGAATGAGTTCAGAAATCATTGCACACTGACCTGTAACATGCACCTGGATACAACAACTTCAGGTACTTCAGGGAATTTTTGTCGCAGGTCATGTAAAACCTGAAAATCAATTTGGTGGCTTCCTTGGGCCATTCGTATATTGCCTGATCAGGACTATTTGTACAGTAGGCAATTCTAGGCCTTAGTGGAAATAGTACTCATCTCTTCTGTCCAAGCATTTTCTGTGAAAGAAAGAAAAAAAATTTTAATGACAACTGATTAGAGAATGAATATTGTTGTGGGTTTAAAAATTTCAATACATAGGGTACTTGCTTTAGTACCTAACATTTATTTTTTTTTAAGAATTTATTTATTTATTCATGAAAGACACAGAGAGAGAGGCAGAGACATAAGAAGAGGGAGAAGCAGGCTCCATGCAGAGAGCCCAATGTGGGACTCGATCCCGGGACTCCGGGATCACAACCTGAGCCAAAGGCAGACGCTCAACCACTGAGCCACCCAGGAGTCCCTAGTACCTAACATTTCATATAAGTTATCAAAATATTATTTAGTCCTATAATGCTCTCCATACAATAATTTTCAATTATAACTCTTACTGGCAAACTTTTAGACTGTCGAATTCCTATTTGTATGATTTAGGATGGCTGTTCCAAAAGGCATTTAAGAAATTATCGTCAAAGATGTCTTCCCTCATTCTTCTAAAAGGGGAAAATGAATAACTTTATTGACATTTTTCTTAATAATCATAGGACAGCCCTAGATGAGTAATCTTATTTACTCTACTTAAAATTTTTTAAAGTTTGGATCCTGATAAAGTCTGGCTCTACAAATGACTTTGCATGCTTTGTCTAAAAATGACCTATAACCCAATGCACTTGATATCTTAATTTTCAGATATATCAATTCTTAAATGTGCAATGAATTCATCCTCAGGGAATTAGTAGCAACTTACTTCCTGATGTTATTGTTGTTATAAAATCAGCATTTAAAAAATACTAATGTTAGAGCCTCAACCTCAAAGGTCCTGATTTAGTTGGCGGGAGAGCAGCCTGGGTACACAGATTTTTAAAACTTCCCCAAGTAATTCTCATGTGTGGCCAAAGTTGAGAACTATCTACCTAGTTTTTGTTCTTAATGTAAACCATGTTTAGTACCGAAAGCCTCTTTGGGATATAAATAGTATGTAAGTATATTAAACCTAAATAACATATTATAATATTTAAATATCATGCTACTTGCTTAATCATTTCAGTTTATGATAAATTTAACAATGAGACAATCTTTTTAAGACAGACTTATCTGTAGTATTTCTTTTAATTTTGCTAACATAAGCTTAAAAAAGACCAAATTTGTAAACACCATGAATATAGGAATTAGATCTCTTTGTCCCTTTTTGTGTAACTAGCACTGTGTAGGCAGTGTTCAGTGGAGCAGTGGATATTAAAATATTTTTTATTAAATTCAGTTATGGTAGAATCCTGAGTCCTCAACAGAATAGAAGTTCATTTAGATACCATTCACAGTAAATAAAGCCTTTTAGTTTATCATTATTTAATTAAACTCCTTAATTCTTTTGTCTCTGTGACTTTGGCTTAGTTACATCTCAGAGGTAAAAGTGACAATGGGGTATAAAAGAAAAAAGAAGTACTGAAAATTAGTAAAGGATACTTAAAAATTACTTAAGATGTGAACGAGCTACAGCACTGCTCAACTTGAGAAAGCTACCCTTGACTTCATTTCAGTGATGGGCTCATTTCTCTGCCCCTTCCCTCCTCTGGGCTAAAACTACTTGACAGGGATGTTTATACTTAAGTGTCTTCCTTTCCTCCCTACTAATCTCTCTTAAACCCAATCAGGCTTTCACAGTTTTTCTCCACTAAAACTATACTTATCAAAGCTGTCAGAAAACTTCAGGTTGTCAGACCTAAAGAGAGCAGTCCTCAGTGCCTGTCCAACCACAGCTTAGGACCCAGTCAGCCAATCCCTTTTTAAACAAGTGCTTCACTTGGCTTCTGAGATTTATACTCTTCTGGTGTTTCTCCTACCGCTGGCAGCTCCCTCTCAGTTTTGTTAGACCTTCTTCCTTTTCTGGACATCTAAATGTTGGTAGACAATGGAGTTCAGAACTAGTTTCTTTTCAACTACACCTACATTCCTCTGCAGGTAATTCCATCCCAATATACTGCCTTACACACAGGCTTTACAAATTTCTATCTGCAAGGCCAAGGGAGCATTCTTCCTTGAGTTGCACACTAATATAGCCAGTTACCTGCCTGACAGCTCCTTTTGGACAACTAAAACTCACTTCAAACTTAGTATGTCCAAAATTAAACTCTTAATTCCCTCCGCCATCCAAACCAATGCTTCCGTAGTCTTTTTTCATCCCAGTAAATGGTGCCATCATTTATCCAGTTGATCTTTCTTTCATATCCCATTTCGAATCCAGCATCAAGTCTCATTGGCTGTATCTATAAACAATATTTAGAATCTGATCACTTTCTCCCACCTCTGTTATTGTTCTCATCTGAGCTATCGCTGTAATTTACCTAGAGTGCCGCTGCAAAGGTCTCTCAACTGCTTTCCTCCTTGCCTTCACTTTCTGTTCCACACCTGCCCCTTACTCTACTGAGTTTAGTGATCTTTGTGTAAAGTAAATTTGGGCAAAATCCCCTGCTAAAGATCTTACAATACAAGGCCCCTGGCTAAATGCCACCCCTTTGGACTTCACTTCTACCACTCTCCAGGTTGTCTAAGCTCTAGTTGGTTCTAAAAAAGCCACTCTTTCCTCCTGTAGGGTTTTTGCATTTGCTGCTCCTTCTGCCTAAAACATTTTATACCCTCAGATACATGTGTGGCCTCCGCTCTTACTTCATTAAGATCTCTGATCAAATGTCACTTTCTCAGGAAAGTTTCTTCGACCAATCTCTCTAAAATAATGCCCATCACATCCTCATACCTTGCTTTTCTTCATAGCAAGTCAGTACCTGATATGTATTTATTTATTACTTATCTATCTATTCCCAAAACATTAACTCCACAGGATCAAGAACTTTGAAGTTCACTGCCATACCCCAGGACCTAGGTCAAAGATTTAACATTTGTTGGATGAAATGAAGGTTTTATTGCATGGTTTCTTCATGTTACTTTGCTTCTAAAACACATTTCAAATGATCTAGATCTGGAAATTTTTACAACCTTTGAGAGACAGGCAAATACATTTTCGGTATAATTGAGGACATTTATTAGAGGATAATGAATCATGAATATAAATTCAGACTTATTTCCATTATTAAAACACAAATTTCCAAGATTTTTTGAAAAACTCTTATCACACTTGCTTTCCTTACAAAGATCATCAAGTACACAAACAAGAAGATTGTTCAAACATACAACTGTATTTTAGGGATTATATTTCCCATAATGGCTGAGTAGCTCCTACTAGGTCAACTCATAAACAACTTTAAACACCAGACAAAGCATAAAAGCAACTACTTGAAGGCAGAAGGCATAAACAGCAATAGAAGGATGATAGGCAGGAGAAGTCGGGGGGAGTCAGTACTTAGAAGGTAACAAACAGCATGGAGTGATTTTCCTTTTTTTTTTTTTAATGGCGTTTAGCCAAAGAGTAGGCCCCAGATGGTTTGGGTAGCTGAAACCTAGACAGAGAACCTACAGCCTTACTCACTTAATTAGCCAAAGGTTAGACTTTGGCATAATCGCAACAGCTGAAAGCCTAGTAAGTAAATCACAGAAAGAAAGAAAGGAGCACCAAATCCTATGTATAAATTCTGCACACATCTCTGATCCCAAATTACACATATGTGAGATTCCAAGCAACCTGGCCAAAGCTAAAATAACAGATTTCAGAGTTTGTAGCTAGAAGTTCAGCCAAGTTAACTGCCTACTAATGTAAGCAGGCAAGCAAGCAAACAAGCAAGCAAGCAAGGAAACCAACCAAACATCAATACTCACTACTGGAGGAACAAAATAGAATCCAGAGTCTCTACATGTCATTCAAAAGAAACATGTAAAAAATAGGAAAAACTGACCCATACTCAAGAGAGAAGGCAACCAAGAGAGACCAAGATGACCCAGAGGCTAGAATTACTAGCACATAAGGATTCTAAAGCAGCTACTTTATGTTGAAAGATGTGAGGGCAAATATGCTTGAATCTCAGTTAAAAAGAAAAAGAAAAAAACAAAAAACAAAAAACTTGTTAAAAAAGAGAGGAGAACCAAATACAAGTTCAAAAAATGAAAAATAAAATGCCTGAGATAAAAAATTTACTAGGTAGATTTAACCATATGTTGGAAATACCAGAATAGTTAGTGAACTTGAAGATAAAGCCATAGAAATTATTCCAATCAGAAATTTTTCCATGGAGGAAAAATTAATGACTGAGGGTGGGGAGGAAGAGAATGTCAGGGACCTGTGGGAAAATATCACAAAGTCTAAGGTACTTAAAACTGGAGAGCCAGAAGGATAGGGGACAGTGAGATAGAAAATAACTATTTGAAGAAACAGTGGCTAAAAATTTCTTCAAGTTAGTAAAAGATAAATTTACAGATCATGAAGATCTTGATTACCTCCCCGGACACTCTGGTGGCTGCCACTGGTTGGGGGTCATCCCACACATAAGGCAGAAGATGGTGGCTGCAAAGATGACAAAACAGTTGCTAGAATCAATCAACTCTAGGCTCTCCAGATCAACTCAAGGCTCAAACTCCTCATGAAAAGTGAAAGTCCTTGCTAGGGCAGGAGCCAATGCTAAAGATGATCAGAACCAGTCACCCTCACTAACAACTGCCCAGCCTTGAGGAAATCTGAAACAGTATTACACCCCAAGGGCCAAAAATGGTGTCCGTCACTATGGTGGCGATACTACTGAATTGGGGCTCGGCATGTGGAAAACTCTGCAGAGTATATATATACTACTATCACTGATCCAGGGGATTCTAATATCACTAGAAGTACATTAGAACACACTGGTAAAAAGCAAAATGCTTAATAAAACCAGCCAGAGCTTGTTTTCAACAACAACAACACAAAAACAAATAAAAAGATCTTACTCAAGAATATCAAAGCCTAAACAGGTTAGGCTCAAGCCCTCAAGAGGAAAAGCCCAGAAAAACCACACATAGGCCTAACTGTCCAACTGCTGAAAAGCAAAGAAAATGTTGAAAGCAGCAAAAGAAATGACAGAGGGAAACAATTCCAATGATGTCGACTTGTCATCAGAAATTATGGAGGTCAAAAGACAGTCAAATGACATTATGTATGTGCTGAAAGAAAAAACATCAACTCACATTCTATATCCAGCAAGAGTAAACTTTTTTTTTTTAATGCTTTCTTTATTTTTATTTATTTATTCATGAGAGACAGGCAGAGAGAGAAATAGGCTCCATGCAGAAAGCCCGATATGGGACTCGATCTGGGGACTCCAGGATCACTTCCTGGGCAGAAGGCAAATGCTTAACCGCTAAGCCACCCAGGCATCCCAAGAAGTGAGAGTAATCTCTAAGGACAAGGCAAGATAAGTGTTTTTAATGTAGCCTTTGTGGTGAGTAAATAAATTTTACAACTAAATTCATTATTGAAACAAACAATAGGTGGGATTTAATTTCAAAAGGAAAACCATGCAATATAACTTAATCTGGAAAATTATTTCTAATAATAAATGGAAACATATTTTCTATAACTGAGATGCAGCATGACTGATCTTTGGAGAAAATAATCATACTTTCTAGAAATGTTTCTAGCATTTGGTACAAAGTGTTGGCACATGAACTGTCACCACCTCAAGTGATCTGAGAGAATTAATTTCTTAAGGTTTCTAAATAGTAGAATAGATACAATACTACAGAATCTAACAGTAAATATACTGGAAAGCCTTATAAAAATGTGCCTTATTTTTTCCTTTCTTAAAGATTATGTAAACAATTTGTTTCTGACCTCTCAACAATTATCGTGTCGGTGCAGAGTACTAAGTACAGTAAAACAGCTCACCGACACCTTAAGCTATGATAGTTAGCAAGTCTTCATGTTCACCATCATTTGTCATAGTGATTTTTTCCAGGACTGTAAGTATGTAACACAGCTAATTTTTTAAACTGTACCCACAAGAAGAGAGACCATGGTCCTCGATGAAAAAAACAACAAAGAGAAAAGCAACAGGACTTATAGGTCTGATTCATTTATGAGGCAACTAGATACAAAAACTGGAATAATCCTCCTCTAATTATCCACAACCCATACATTCAAAGAGTGCCTAAAATGCAGCAGATACTGTGCCAAAGATAAAGTATACTCCATGTCCTTGCTCTCCAGTCACAGAAACTCCTGTATCAGAGGCACATCGACACAAGTTTCTAATTCAGATAGCTTATTGGAACTTGCACACTATTTTATCTTCTGTCTGCTTCCTGCTGCCAGCTTAGTCTAGCTTGTGGCTATCATATTTGTTCATATTCAGAGACAGAGAGTATGGTACATGAGGAAAAACTGTGGAGAGCAGAGAGCAAGAAAAAGGGCCCAAGTCATGAGGTACCTTCGAGGCTATTACAATTTGGAAGTTTTATCTTCAGAGTAATGGACGACCACTGAAGATTTAAGCTCAGAGTCAGGGAAGGGGACCCTATCAAGAAATCATGTATGCATGACAAATGGCTACCGTATGCAGAAAAGGGCAAAATATATGAGAAGCCCTGTTAGAAAACCACTGCTGGAGGCTAGCTGGGAAATGCTAATAGCTTGTGTCTGCAGAAACAGCAGTGGAGGCTGAGCAGAAGGAAAACCTGAAGGGATATTTAGGAAGTAAAAATTAATGCAATTTGTTGGATTAAATATTGGGGTGAAGAAGTAGGTGACAAGGTTGGTTTCGGATAATGACTGATAGAATAGGACCAAGAAAACAAAAGAGCAGATTACTTGGTGTGGTTTTGAACACACTGAGTCTCAGGCACCTTTAAAACACCCAAAAAGATGTTATCACAGAAGGAATAGAGATTGATGGGTCCAGGGCTCAGAGAGTAGGTCTGGGCTGCAGATAAACATCTGAGAAGCATCTCTGGTGCTGGCATTAATTAAAACCTGAGTGCTGTAAATAATCCTACTATATAATTTAAGAACACCTAAAGAAAAATATTCTTGGTTATATTATATATAAAACATTATACAGTCATTATTAATTCTTCCCTAAAGGTCAACATTCCTTTCAGTCTAAACAACTAAACAGTATATACCAAAAAAAAAAAAAAAAAAAAAATTAAAAGACCTTATTTATCTAGAAAATATTTTAACAGGACATATTCTATAATGAAAAATTTAAATAAAACTGTAAAGACAAAAACATGTACACAGTTTACAAGTCAAATAGTACTATAAAATTTATCAGGAAACCATCAACTTCTAAGACCTCATGCCTTCCTACTCTTATTCTGTTCTATAGAGTAAACCCTATCAACACTGGGCTGTTTCTCCATATTCCTACATAAGACGATCATAAGGTTATTTCTTGGTTTTTCGATTTTACACATTATCTATGGATTTCCTACTGTAGATAATGAAGATTTAGCTTTGCAACTCAGTTCCCATATATACACACCACCATGCTTCTCGACTCCTATGCCTATCTGCCCAATTACTTATTTCACAATTTTTGCTTAAATCCATATTCAGAGTTTATATTACTTTTTTTTGGGTAAATACTGTTAGCCTAGCCAGTTGGTCTACTATAGGGGATGAGCTCCATCTCCAAGGTACTTTCTCATACTGGCATTTGGGAAGAAAAGTGTGAGTGTTCTTAATGAAAAAATATAGAATATTAATCACATGTGGCCAAAAATTAGTTTTCCATCAAGTACAATAAACAACAAAGCTTTTACAATTCTCATCCCATGGGAAATGAGAAAAAGGGGGTAAGATAGGGTGAGGTGAGGTTAAGAGGAATCACTACTATTCTACTGAAGTTACAGATTCAGATGAGATACACTGCTTTCTAGCAAACTGCCTTGACAGTGACTATGGACATAGTAAAAGTGTATCAAAGATTAAAGTTGACTGCTCCTGTTCAGGAGGTGCCATACAAAGTAAAGTTTTATTAAAATGAAAAGAACAAATGATGAGATCCAACTTTAAAAATAAAAGGAGTAATTGATAATGTACCTTGTATAAACTACTTAGATCTACAAAATTTAAACCTGACAAAGTACTGACTTTTGCTAGTGTAAGATCTTATCAAAAAAAGAAATCAGTGAATAAATTAAATGTTACTCTGAGATAGACTTAAAAATTTCCCAAAGAATAGAATTTCAAGAAACAGTATTCTATTTTAGCCATCCTTTTCTAAAATTCTCTGGTGAAAGAACATGCTATGCTAATGGTTAAAAGCAGAGAAACATTGCTACATATTTCAACCTCAATTCTGTATTAGTGGGCACTGTTTCATTTAACGAGACAAATGAGATAATGTATATAAAATGCACAGTATCGGACACATAGTGGTGGCTGCTTAAATATAAATTTAGGATTCTGTAATTTGTGGTTACTTACTTAGGAAACTGAATCTGCCACTTGCAGTATCTTCTTGGGCAAATCATTTAACTTCTCTGTGCCTCAGTCTCCTCATCTATAAAGTGGCGATGATAGAGTAGCTACCTCATATTATGAAATTAAATAATACATATAAAATAATTTTTAAATAGCGAGAGTAAGCAAACAAGTAAATAAAATAGCTTATGCAAGTACTAGTCACTAATACTATCATTTCTTCTTTGTAAAAGGAGAAAAGAGCTCAAGGAATTTCAAGGATTAGTGGTAACACAGTAAAAGTAAATTGCAATGCACTTGCCTGGCCTGTAGCAAAAAAATACACATTGGTAGTAATAATTATTTATGCTAAATACCATGAATTCCTACAAAGTACAAAGGAACAAAACCTTAGCAAACAGGACTGCATGCTAACCTGGCTGTAGAATACTGAAAAAGTTGACTGAACCTTTGAAGCCTTCCTCTTCCAAGTATATGGACAAATAACTCATGTAACTAGGAAACTCAGGCAAAGCTCCCTGAAAAACCAAACAGTACTAGGCTGTACACAAGTGCCAGAGAAGTGGTATAAATTGTGTTATATGTGTTTAAAGGACTCTGGGCTGAAGGAAGGTGGGGGTGGGGGGGTAGGGATCTATAATCATGGGTACTTAGGAAGTTTAAGAATATAAAAAAGAATGAAATCTGGCCATTTGCAACAACACGGATGGATCTAAAGGTGTATAATACTGAGTGAAATAAGTCAAAGAAAGACCAAACAAACACCACATGATTTCACTCTATGTGTGCACTAAGAAATAAAACAAAAAAAAGAGAGAAACCAAAAACAGATTCTTAACTATACAGAACAAAGTGGTAGTTACCAGAGGGGCAGTGGGTAGGGGGATGAATGAAACAGGTGAAGGGGATTAAGAGTATACTTATTGTGTACAGAACTGGTGAGTTCATATACTGTACACTTGAAACTAATAGAACTATATGCTAACTAAATTGAAATTAACATTAGAAAAGGATTTTATTTATTTGACAGAGTGAAAGCACAAGTAGGGGGAGCAGCAGACAGAGGGAGAGGGAGAAGCAGGCTCCCCATTGAGCAGGGAGCCCCGAACGTGGGGCTCAATCCCAGGACCCTGGGAAGCAGATGCTTAACTGACTGAGCCACCCAGGTGCCCTGGAAACTAACTTTTTTTTTTTTAAAGGTTAAAGTATGAAGACAACTAAATAGGAGGCAGATTCTGGAGATAGTGAACCAGTCATCTGCTTGGCTAGAAGAAAGGAGGGACAGAAGGGGTGGAAAGTGGTTACAGAAGATGAGAAAGGCCTTTATTATAGAAGACCTTCATTGAGATACAAGAACATTAAAGTTTTAATATTTTATATAAAACTTTAGAGAAAAGCCTGTTGCCCAGTAGACTTTGTTAGACTTCCTCTTCCATCTAATTTTATTTCTTAAAACCAATCCTTGACAACAAACAAAATTCTTTATACAAGTACTGTTAGTCCCAAAATGGAAAGACTACATTGTCCACTGCTGTATCCTAAATACTTAGAAAGTATACACCAAATAATAGATGCTCAGTAAATACTTGCTGCAATAAATCTCCATGCATCAGATAATGTCTAGATTTTGAAGACGACTATAAAAAGTGGCATGTATCTATCCATTACCCTCAGCTGTAAGTCAATGCTGCTATAGTTACTTGTTTTGGAACTGCAAATTTGTTCTTATGCAATTGATATAGTAGGGAACAATTTCAGCATTAAGTGAATTTTGCTATGATTTCACCAGCAAGAAACACTAGGTGAATACAGAAAAACCACACTTAGCTGAAACAAGCTGCTTGTAAATACACAAAATATAACTATGAACACACCTCAAATACCTGCCATCTCAGTTCACCATGTCTTCATATGGTCCCACCTATCCACATCTTGTGTTACAACTTTCCTCCTGATTTTAGGAAACACTTCTTCAACCACTTCCAATAACAAGCTGCCACATCTATGCTCACTTCCACAAGCAAACTTCAAGACTTTATCAAAGTACAATGTCTTTTGTATATTGTGTATGAGTACATATTTCTTAATCATTTAACATGTTTAAAACTATACTGTCATTTTTTAAGGTTCCTATCTTTTTTTAATGTTCTCTGATAGTCATTGAGTGTTGTATCCTGAATTCCACTTTTTCCATAAGCCCTGTGGCTTTTTTCCTTCATGATTTACATAGCACAGTGATTTTTAGAAACACGTATGTTAAATTTTAACAGAACTATGTACTGCAAAGCCCTTCTGACCTCAACGACTGTGAACTTCTCCAAGATGCCTACTGCGAGGCAGAATGTTTCAACTTCTCTATTTATTGTCAAAATGATGTTAATAGTTTTTCATAACTATGACAGTTTGTGTGTCTTCTGTGGATTGGCTGACATTATCAGACTGTGGATGAGCTATTCTTAAAGAGTATCTTCATCAGAGAAAGAAGCATTGGTAATGCAGTAAGAATAGTTGAATGATGCTATCATTTAAAAAATTAAGGTTAAAGCAAATTTTGAAACCTTCTAGGCTTAATATGATTTCAGAATTAAACCTTAAAAATATATATATTTTCTAATTACATACACTATTTTAATTACTTTTTACTCTACTGATACCTTATCTAAGCATGTCATCAAATGCTCTAGTTAGGTAATAGTTGATGCACTTCACATCCGATTAATCTCAAAAGAATTTACAAATGTCATTAATTGAACGTGAAAAATTTCAACAAAGTTTTAAGAGCAAATTATTAGAATTATATTTCTTGGAGCATTATGTTACCACTTTACTAAGGCAAAGCAAACCCCACCTCCACCAAATCTACAATATTGTTATTTTCAAGAGTTAAAATGCAACTATAGCTATGCAGTTAAAATCTAAAATTCAAATACTATCACTATTTAAGCCTAAGAGCAAGATAATTATAACCCACATTTAACATAAACTTTAGCATGAAACAGTTGTAATATTGAACCACTTTACATAGGCAGTTATTTGCATAAAAATAAAGTAACAGAAACATACCATCTCAGTCATCTAAATGCTACTTACTTTAAATTTAGCTATCATGTTCGGCTTTTGTGTTATTTAAAAGCCTGAAAGGAGCAAAGGATTATGTTAGCAGAAAATTGATTTCTCAACTTTAAAATCCTGCAATAATTTACTTTGTAAAGGAAAAAACAAACATCAAAGGTTGAAGTACATAATGATCTATACACTACCTCCTCTTAAAAAGAAAATGTTCCAATTTCTTTTAATACATTGCCTCAAGTCCATGAATTTCTTATGGTTAAAAGGTCTACTAGTTATAAGTTCTTCTAAAAGAATGTGCAAGTCAGCCACACTTGGCAATTTATGTATTGTGGTTTTGTGGTGAGTGCTACCATTTTCTAAAGATCAAGAAAAGTGCAATAAATCTAAGACAGAATGGTTATAATTCATCAAAACATATTATATAACTAACTACCTTGTGTGTATTTTCCAATTCATATCTCATTACTTTTTTCCAATACATTAGGGCTTTAAGATGGGAGACAAAATTATTTTTCAGTGTCTCCTTTCTACTGTAATTTTTGGATAATCCATCCTGTGCATAATATCTTTAAAAGAAAATATAATATAAATAAATGATGACAATAAGTTCCTATTATGGATAAGAGGGAAAAAGAGAGGATAAAGGAAGATAAAAGTACTTGGAAGGACTGGTTTGCATCTTATATCAACCATAAACATCTGTAATGAATCAACGAACTCAATGGCATGTGAAGATTCTAATAAGCTAGTTAAAATATAATCTAAAATGGCATCTTAATATGAAGAGTGAGAGAAACCTACGAGAAGTTTCATCAACTGATCCCCATGCAGTTATAAATACTTACTGGGGGGCAGCCTGGGTGGCTCAGCGGTTTAGCACCGCCTTCAGCCCAGGGATCCTGGAGACCCGGGATGGGAGTCCCATGTCGGGTTCCCTGCATGGAGCCTGCTTCTCCCTCTGCCTGTGTCTCTGCCTCTCTCTCTCTATGTCTCTCATGAATAAATAAATAAAAATCTTTAAAAAAAAAATTTACTGGGCCCCATGTTTTTTTTGGTACATCTCCTAGAACTTTATCCATCTTCCTTCTAATGTCATGGCCCTCAACAGACTTCTCCCCAGAGTGGACTTCTGGTCAGGTACTAGATATGTGTCGTGCTACCGCATTGGGCATGTGTCAATTATGTTCATGAATTAGACATAGTGTAAATAGATAGGTATTTTAAATTGGCAATTTTGAAATTATACGTATAAACCTGCTTGGTAATATGACTGTGGTGAATGGAGACTACCAAGCCTGCTAATGGAGAAAATATATAAAAATTTATCTGTAAAGAACAATTAAATAATACTTCATTACTATAACAGTATTCAGAACTTTAAAAAGAAATTACAGAGAATTCAAATGAACAAAGGTAAAATTGGTAAAATTATTAAATTGAACCAAATCTCTAAAACACAACACAATGCAAAAAATAAATAAATAAAAAATAAAATAAAATAAAACACAACACAATGCAATCTCATTTTGTTTTGCATGTGCCTATCTTTGAAATCTTACACTGTGAAACTGTTCTATGTAGTTGGCTATTAGTCTTGTTATAGTTCCGGTGAATGAATTTTTTATTAGATGGTCAAGAGTAATCTCAGAACTATACAGAAACTTTTATTAGCAAATTTATTATATATATATATAATATACATATATTTAAATCTATTTCATAATTCAATTTAGATACCCTTAAAGAATTTTGATTTAATATTTTTAATTGTATAATATAACTGAATAAAGAACCAGAAATCCCATCCTACAAACACCCATAAATCTGGAGTTTCCTAATAGGAAATTTGAACTGTAAAATATACATAAAGGTGACAATCTACTTAACATTTTTATTTATGAACCTATTTTCTTATTTATCATTTTTATATTTTTCAATATGTACTATATGCACTGCTTACTCAAGCTTTGTTGAGTGCCTGCTACTTATTCTACACTACAGTGGGTGCTGAGAGAATAAAATAAAGGCACAGTTGCATATGTTCAAGAAATTTACATTTTAGTAGGGGAAGACAAAACATTCAATAAATAAATGTAATAAGAAGTTGTTACAGATAAAATGTGCAGAAAAGGGGAAACGAAGGGCCAGTCTATTTTGAGGGAAGGGGAGGACTTAAGGAAAGGATTCATTATACCAGGGCACACCTAAGCAGGGTCTTGGAAGATAAAATGTGTTCACTAGGTAGACAGGTGAGAGGGAAAGAATATTTCAGGCACAGGCAGTTGCTGAGGGAAGATTTAAAGGAGTGAAATGGCATGGAAGTTCAGGAAGCCCTAAGTAGTTGGCTAATGTTAAAGTGCAGGGAGTGAGATTCACAGGGAGACAGTGTGATGCAAGAGGAGGCTGTAGAAGTGAGGTAAGGATGGGCATATCACACAAGATTTTAATGGCCCTTCTCTGCATCATACATGCTGCCTCCCACAAGTCAGCACAAACAATATGCCTCTCACTTTCTCGATTCATGTGATTTATCTCTGAAGTTCCAGGCCCTGCCACCAAAACCCACCACTATGCCCCAGTGGCGGGCATGTCTTCAGCCAGCAACAGGTACTCTACGCCATTTGCAGGTATATGAGCTACAATGAAGCTTAAGAGGAAGAAGTGCCTAAAACTTACTAAGGAAAGGCAGGGGAAACATCACAAAGAATGTTGTGCTTGAGTTTAGTCAGGAATAATAAAGGTCTTACAGGTTATCTCTGACAACTGTTGGTTATTGGGGCAAAGGCCATGAAAGAACATGATAAATTTGAAGAATTATGGCTGAGTGGAGCAGAGAAATAAGGTTGAAAAGGTGTGTAATCTTCAGTGAAAACTGTACAGATTCCTGATAATGCAGAAAATACATCTAAAAAAAATTCTACTGGCCTGAACTACTTTTTGGCCACCTTTATTTCTGGGGACCATTCTATAAACACTGCCCGCTCTATCCCATGCAGTGTGCTCTAAATCAGCAAAGATGAATAAAATAGAATCCTTGCTTTTGAAAAGATTATAATTTAGAATTCAGATTTATACTGGACTTCCTATAAACATATGTATCTATTATCTCACTTTATCTTCCCCACATGTGAAGCAGAGACAACTGTTACACCATTCCTTTTAACGGAAGAGAATCATATGTAGACACATTAGGAGATATATACACAGCTCCCACTAAGTGAGTTGTGGATCAGAATTCTAAACCATCAGTTCATAACTGTGGTGTCCCTAACCCACTGCTACTGCAATCAGCTGTGAGGTGGGCTGAATGAAATCTGTTACAAATACTAAAGTACTGGAGGTCTCCTTTATCGATAAAAGAATCTAATCTTGAGACAAACACGTTTAATTTCAATGTGTATTACTAAAAACAACCTCTATCGAGGCATGAATAAGTACATTATTGTATAGCAATATGAAGGAATACCATGCAGCTGTTTTTTTTTTTTTTTTTAAGTGGACTAAGATATCCAAACAATTAAATGGAAAGACCTTTTATGACTTTAATGAAAGAAAAAAGATGCAGAATTCATGTGTAAGGATATCCTTTGTGGTTAGGGGAAAAAAAAGAGGGGGGATACAAAAAATAGATTTTAAAAAGCTGTTATATGAATACACAGGAAAAGTTCTGAAAGAACACACTATTTTGGAGAGGGCAAGGTAAAGGGACACGTGGATGGTAGACGATCCATCATTCTTTGTATTCTGATATATAGGCAGGAGAATAAGAGTAGAATAATTTCAAAGTACCTGTACTTAGCCAACTATATATACTTCCAAATAGAACCTATGGTTATCAATGCTGAAACTGTTACTGTTTCAGTTAACAGCTGCAACAATTCTGTCTTTTCCAGATATCTGACAGATGAGATCTATAGTTACATTTTGATTTAAATGTTATGTATGGGCTGTAAGTTTAGGTTCAGTCCTGTTGAAACAAAAAAGGCCCGGTCCTCCTCCCCCCCTTTTTTTTCAACCAAGGCTAACTCAATGTAACTAATGTGCAGCTTTCAAACTGAGAAAGTACTCATCCACCAATGGGATGGTTTAACTGTTTAAAAGAAAAAGGCAGGTGGTAGTAGAAAAAGGAGGTTTATTGTTACTATGAGTCCCTCAATAAACACAGTATCTTATAGAAAGTTATCACACATAAAAGTGGACAATACTTTTCTGAGTTTATAGTATAATCACAATGTAGCATTACTAAGTTTACTATTACTGTTGCCCAGGTCCTGTGCTAAATGCCTAGCAATAAGTAATTTTCAGTTGCTTCTCACATTCCTGTAATAAGGATTAAATGAGAAATTTGTAGGTAAAACTCTTCACACACAGAGAACTCTGGCACATAGACCAATAAATGCTATCCTTAATTAGGTATTATAACTGTCTAATTTCTGACTTCATCAAGTCAACCCTTACTCTACCACAGTCAGCTTTTCAAAAAGACTCACTTAAGTGCATCCGATGCTAAGAAATCTTCAACAGATTCTCATTACCTACTACTTAAGTCCCAACTTATTCACCTATTTGAGAGCATGCATGATATAGATCTTCTAACATATCCTGTATACTTATTCTCTATGCACAATGGATTGCTTACAATTTCTAAAACATGTTACACACTTTTCAATACCATAACTTGGAAATATTCTTGCCATTCTCTCAAAAGAATTTTTTCTATCTTTCAAGGCTTGGTAGAAGTGTTACCTTCCCCACAAAGTTGATTCTCTCCGGTATTCTCCAGTACACTGTTCACACTCCTATTCTGGTACTTTTTTAGTATTACTTGTCTGTAAGATCACTCAAAGCAAGGTTTATTCATTTCCACATCCCTTCTGTGTCTAGTATGGTATTTTATACAAAATTCACATTCAGTAATGTAGAAAAGTTTCACCATTACTAGTCACAGTGATAACTAGTTAAGACTTGAAATTCAAATGCAGTTGTCTCTTGAATTTCCCCTCTAATTCCCTAATGATCCTATAGTAACCCTTTCCAGTCCTAATTCAACACTTCATAAGATACAATCCTTTCAGTACCAAACAAATCATGTGGGACATAATCAGTGACCCAATGCTTACTACACTGACTGACATTAAATTCAATATATGTTAACATAAAGGAGAGAGTTTTTAAAGTACAAGCTAGGATATTAGAATCATCTTTTAAATTCACACTTAGGATATAAAATTCCTCTGTTCAATTCCTCTGAATTGAACTTGAAAAACAAAAGATATGGGGAGTGGCTCAGTCAATTAAGCATCCAACTCTTGGCTTCGGCTAGGTCATGCATGATCTCACAGGCCGTGGGACTGAGCCCTATGCTGGACTCCACACTTGGCAAGGAGTTTGCTTGGGGATTCTCTACTTCTGCTAGACCCCCTCCCACTCTTTCTCAAATAAATCTTTAGAAAAAATAAAAACAAAGATTTGTATGGCTGTCAGTTTAGTAAATAAAAGTCACCTTTTATGAATTAATCTTGTTTCTAAATCTATAAAAGTGGGTAAAAGCAATAAAAGTCCCTAAAAGCTAACTGCCCTCTGCCCTCTAGCTATCCATAAACAGTTTTGATTCCGTTAAAATCTAAGGCAACAGGAAACCTCAGTTTTTGGTTTTGTTATTTTCCAGGACAATTCCAAGTACTATGACTTTCTCACCTGATTTATTTTGAACCAAGTAAAAATACAGCAAATAATAGTTATATACTTACATTTAAAATTCTTCAGGTAAAAAGTACTACATAATACAGTATCTGGTTCCATTAGAAATCTTATGATTTCTAATTACTGAAGAATACATTAACTCTATGTAAAGGCTACTAGTAGTGTAGAACAGTTGAGAGAACTAGGGTCATTTATTTAACTCCCAGTAATACTTGTACTGTATGTGAACCTCTTAAAGGAAGACAGTTTTGTTGTCATTAAGATCTACTTTTCAATGAAGACTGGAGTATTTTTTGTACATATATAGGGCCTAACTCAATAGCATTTCAAATCTATTTTTCTTAAATTGTTTTTGCATTAGTTTGCTACTACTAGCAAACAAGTTAAATTAGAAATATTCAGGCAAAAGGTATGTTAAAGTCAAGAGTAGCTGCATGTTACCTAGATGTTAGGAATGTTACTGTACTTGAAAGCAAGAGGACCACAGATTTTGAAAGTAAAGTTTTGGTTATTATAGATGTCATAGTAAGGCAGTTACGCAGGCTAAGCTTGACTGGTGCCATGGACTTTAGCATACCTGGAAATAGAAAAATTCAAATTGTAGCTGTTCTTGGTTGGCCCATTGCCATTTTTGCAGCTTACAAATTTTTAATTAAGTAACTGCAGTGAGCTCATCTCTACTGGATACTTCTTTTCCAGGGCAGGTCCAGGAACTGGGTCTGGAGCCTTGAAAGCAGAAGAGAAACTAGAGTAAACTAGAGGTAGGCAGAATAAGAAACGTGACCAGATAACATTATGAGATCTAATAGCAGAGAGGTAGTTCCCAGTGTGTCTCACATAAAATATTCTGAGGTAGAAAAAGGATCTCTTAAGTTACAAGCTACCAGAAAATGCTATTTACGTGAGTTAAAGTCATTGTCTTACTTTACCCAATTCTACTCTAGACTCCCAGTTCCAGATACTGAAACAGTGGCTTATGTGTTTGTTATCTGTGGTACTTTTTGGCAACAGAATGTCCAATATGGGACTACAGAGTATAGAAGAAATACAACAAATCCATTTTCACGGGTAAAAGTGTAAAGTCCTCATTTTCAGGTCATTTTGCTCCTTTTGCTATCTTATTTCCAATCATCTTCTAACTGCTCCCCTAATTTCCTACAATCAATTCTCAGACATTTCTTAAGAAATGAGTCCAAGCAATGAACTGAATTTCAGGTTCCAATTTTTAAAAATACTTGGTAATTCTAAAAGTGGGAGGCAAAGAACAGCTCATAAGATGTGGTTCATAACCACACTGGAAATTCTTTTTTTCCATTACCAAAATAGATTCAAATTTTTTGTGTGTGTGTAAATTTGTTAGGTCCATATTAGAAAAAAAAAAAAAAAAAAAAAAAAACCCAGTAACTACAAAGGTTACAGAAATGGAGGGGTATTAAAATTGGCAGACTGTTGTATGAGGGCCGGAAACAATGTCTTTATGCTTGGTGAGCTGAACTGGCACCCATAGGAATTTCTCTAAGAAACAAATGTCAGAGCAGTCAAAATAAATTGAATGCTCTGCTACTGTCAAAATGATGGCAGACTGAGAACTCTAACAGGAAAAAAAATAGTGAAGACGAGGATTCAAAGAACTTAACTCCCTGCATTTCTAGTGACTAGGAACACAACACAGTGAAACAGAATTTAAGTAGTTCTTAAGAAAAATGTAAATGTCCCATCTTGTGTGATGGCATGTTGTTGATGAAAATATTCTGGGAGAGACAGATCTAGGTTCAAATCTGGTTTCAGGATGGCCTTGAACTAAAACTCTGCAGTCGTTTCTACAAAGGAAATGTGTAAGAGCTCAAGTCAAGAGCTGACAATGAATAAAAATGTAACAATTAACTTTCAGAATAAAAACAGAATCAGTGGTAAACAAGGAGACAAGTAATTCTTCTCCCTACAAGTAGAAAATACCTTTGTCCACATACTCCTGTTAAAAAATACCTTGCCCTGGTATATGCCATACATTAAAAACAAAACAAAACAAAAACAATTCCATGCATGATATAACTTGGTCTTTAAGTCAGGAAATGCTGTAAGGGCAAAGAAAAGCCTTACATTTGGGCAATAATTTTCCTCTTACTGATAGAACTGTGGGTTCCATACAAAATTATTATTTACCAAATATGGCTCAAAGATCAGATTACACCTTCCCTAGCATTACCAAGCAATACAGCAAGTATCAAAAGTAACAAGGAATTAAAAAAAAAAAAAAAAAAAGATTTCCTTAAAGTCACTGTATTCACTGCTACAATGTTATTTCAAAATAGTTTTTAAAAGTTAACATGGAAAGTGTCTCATTCAAAACACACTGCAATTTACTTGGAGATGACAGGATTAAATTCAGTCTGTATTCCCTAGAAGGCAAAGAAAAAAAAAAAAGTATTTAAGAATGAGGATTCCCATTCATTAATCCATATCAATGGGCTTTTAGTTTACAGACCATCAAGAAAAATCTTAAACAATTTTTAACTAGCTATAATGAAATCTCATTACTCACAGTAATGTGTAAATAGATTTATCTTTCCATATATACAATGTCATCTACAACTAATAAATCTGCCTCTTCCCTTTCAATAATTATTTTGTTTTTTGGTCTAATTACTTTGGACAGTATTCCAAAGACAATACTATAGAATAGTTAATACTGGCCAGACTTTTCTTGATTAATGACTTTTAAAAAGTTTAATATTTCACTAAATACTAATATTTCTAATAACAAAATGCAGACTTCTGGTCTGAGATATGTAGAATCTTAGATCTATTCATTTATAACTGTTTCATGAAGGATTATTAGAAATAAATGTTGATCTCCCTGTTTTTGGTATCCCTTAAGATATTTATAACCCCCTCTCACCTACTAACATATGAATAAATTTATCATTACACCTTCTAGAGTGAATACTACTTCATTACAGTATTATTCTGTTAACATAACGACAATTTCCATTTGACAGTTTTATTAAACATTTTTTGCACCGACTTTTTTGAGACTGGTGTATAATCTTTTACACTCATATTTTATCATGTTATGTTGGCTTTGTAAAAAGAACTGGGAAGCTTCCCTTCTTCCTCTACACTCTGAAATAGTTATCTAGGGCTTGAAGTTTTAAGAATTCAATGGTAAAATCTACTGGGTCTGGTGCTTTTTACAGGGAATAGTCTCTTACTAGTAAGACCAGCATTTTCATCTATAGCTCCCAATGCTATCTCCTTTGGCCACATCTCCTTGAGGAAACCAACCACCTTTTCGATCTCGCCCTTCAATCTATGAACATATTTAAGTCTTAACCATTTAAAACATACATCGATGTATATACTCATACCACAAAGTATTTCCTTACCAGTTAAGTCTTGTCCAGAAAGTATTCACAAAACTATTTCTTAAAATTGCTACTTTATTCAATGCACTGAGGAAAGAGAATGAGTGTACTTCCTACCCTCTTCCTCCTCAAGTGAGAAACACAAACATACACATACAAAAAACTGCAATAGCAATGTAAGGACTGAACATGCTATGCTAGGCCATCTGTCTTTACCATTCACCTCTTGCCAAATTTCTCTACTTAGTCATTACTATGGCTTCAATTTTAATCTGCCTCTAAGTTTCCTCCTTGATAATCGTTTTATTCGGATCAAATACAATAAATAACCCTTTCAGGATTCTCATCCACCATTTTGCAATAACATAACTCCATAGAATATTTTAAATTTTATTGGGTACTTTCTAATTCATCATATCATTTGATCCTCATGAAAAACCACTGAGCAGGCTAGGTAGTTATTACTCTCCATTTTGCAAGCTTCAGAAAATTAAGTAATCTACTAATTACCAAACTTCAATCAGTGAGAGAGTGAGGGCCAGAAATGTGTTTGTGTCTTTCTAACTACAGGTCCACAGTGCCTTCCTCTATGTTGTATTAACTTGATTGATTGACTACTAACTTGAATGATTACTGATCATTCTTTCCTTGAAAATTGTTCTGGTCAAGAGCGTACACATTCTTCTCGTTATTTCTATGCTTCTTAACATTTGTCAAAAGGATGCAGGTGCAGTAGGACACATCCTCGCTTGTCTTCCTCAGGCATCTCATCTGCACTTACAGCAAAATCAAAGGAGAATCTCCTTTAAGTTGTAGTTCAATCTTTCTCTTCTACTTGATGAAACCTAAACATTCAGAATCGTAGAGACTGATGTTGAAAGGAACCTTATGTATTATCTAGACCAACGTCCTTATTTAATAAAAATATGAAGTTTGAATTATACAAGTCAGTAGCAGAATCTGAATAAAGGCTTAAGACAAAATTTGCCTTTTTAAACTATGAATCATAAAGTAAATGAATACATTTATATACAGTAGATATAAAGTAATTAAACTAATTTTAAGAGTAACTACTGAACTTGATTTCATTTTTGTTAAAGACTTGTCTGTTCCTATTTCTAAGAGATTTTATTTATATGACAGTATTAATGTAGGAGTCCACTTATTGAAGTAGATTTTTAAAGAAATCACAGAATGGCAATTGAGTTAAAACCTACTCCATCAAAAAAAAAAAAAAAAAAAAACCTACTCAATTCTATATATTCATGAATTATCTATATTCCAGATTTTTAAAGTGAACTGGGAATCAAAATAATACTACCTATGTTAATGCTTCCTGCCTAGTTGCCTTCATGACCCCACTAGGTTTGCTGTAAACATTCAGAACACTGCCTGGCATGTAGAAAGCAAACAGAACATGTCAGCTACCACTGCCGCTGCAACAGTTACTACTTCTGTGTGTGTTCACATCATTATAAATTATTATGGCCGTATCAGATTCAACCACGTGGAAAAGAATCCTATTAGGGTACAAGTATCTCACTCTACTTCCTTCGGTCTATTTCCAGGTTTTGTTTTGGTGAGTAGGACCACAATCCGTAATTATCTAGGAACACCTCTTCAATGACTCTCAACCTTGAAATACTTCCATGTCTCAACCGTGAAATACTTCCATGTCTCAAAGTCAGAATCATGGGTTCTGAAAATTAAGAGTTCATTTTAAAAGAAGTTTTACACTCCATTTGTAAACTTTTAAGCTCATTCTACCAATATGGAATACTTGGAAAAATAAAAGAGAAGTTTAAATTCCTTACCAAAATAGCTTTCCTCCTCAACTTCCCATTTATATCAATAGTAATTTTCTCTTTTAGCCTGAAAACTGAAGTAACCTAAACTCTTCTCTTGCCTTTCTTTCCCCCTCTTTCTTTCAAATCTAATCCATTTCATCATCAACATTCCTCAAAACACAACTCTTAAGACTCTCCTCGTTGGATGTCATAGTCACTAGTCTACAAGAACTTCCATAGTTCTGAAATCTAAAAAGTTCATAAGAGATTTTTTTCACGAAGCTTCATGTCAAAACTCATCTGGACAGGGTGCCTGGCATCGGTGGAACATGTGGCTCTTGATTTCAAGGTTGTAAGTTGCAGCCCTACATTGGGTCTAGAGATTACTTAAAATCTATAAAATAAATAAATACATAAATAAATAAAACACTTCATCTGGTAGTGGCAAAAGCTGTTTTGAACTGACTTGAGGCTATTTATAGGCGTTAGTTAACCTGCTTACTGTGACTATTTCTATGTTTCACTGCAGAAATATTAGTGTTTAATTATTGGGTGATGTCTCAGGCCTTGCTGGAGGTGTTACGTAATACACAATATAAATACCATCTTGCCTTTCTAAAATTTAAAAAATTCTGAATTCCAAAACACAGCTGGCCTTGGGTTACAGATAAAGTATTGTGAACCTGTACAGTTATTATTATTTCTATCCTAAATTAGGCATTCTGTCCTTAACTTTGTTACTTTCCCTTAAACCACTCCATGCATTTCAGTCCCCATATTTACCACCAAGCCCTTTCTTTCTTAATACCTCTTAGAATCACCAATTCTATTCTACCCCTACCACCACCACACTACCCAAATCATCCCACATCTAAATGACCAGACCCAAAGCTTAACTCCCCACCACCACCGTCATTCCACTTGACCTATCAAGTATAGTACAGAAGATTAAAAATACTCCTATATAATCACTTTAATACTTCACTCCTCTGCATAAGAACTTAATAAACTGGAACAGACACATGAAAAGAAGATAAGAATAATGAGTGTGAGATTACTGACATGTTTTTGTTACCTTGTAAACTTTATCTATATCTGTGAAATAATTCCTTTTTTAAGCTTAATGAAATTAAAACAAAAAATTTTTTTTTAATTTTCTAAGTTAACTCGTATTCATTCTGTAATTAAACAAATTAAAAAACTTATTAGCCTCCTCCTCTACTTATCATTCCAACTAAAATTCTTTGGTATGGTTTTTAAAGCCTTTTCCCATCTGGTTTTACTAGATCTGGTATCACTGACCTCTTTGGCTACAGATATTCTCTCAGAATAGTTCTAAATGCATTAAATGCAGTACACAGGATTACAAAGAAAGTCACTTTTACTAAAAATCTAATTATCTTTTAAAAATATGGTATTAAATGCATAAATGATTACAAACAAAACCAATTATACTGAAAGTTACCAAGTTTCTTTTAAAACCTGTATTTGCAATGTTAATATATATACTTCTTTATTAACACTCAACAAAATAAAATCTAAAAGTCTAATAATCATAATTTTGAAGTAGTAATCTACATAAATTATATTCAGAAATATCAACAATTATAAAGTAATATGAAAATATCTGTGCTTTACTATTAGTAATAAAGTCACAGGCACTGCTAATTCTACTGTGCTTTACTGCTTAAAATCATAATACAGATCTTCCTTGAGTTACCATGAGGTTACTTCCCAACGCATTGTAAACTGAAAGCATTGTAAGTCAAAAATACATTGAATACACCTAACATACCATCACAGGTTAGCTTAGCCTACCTTGAATGTGCTCAGAACATTTACATGAGGGCAAAATCACCT
Source organism: Canis lupus familiaris (assembly GCF_011100685.1). Taxonomy (NCBI): domain Eukaryota; kingdom Metazoa; phylum Chordata; class Mammalia; order Carnivora; family Canidae; genus Canis; species Canis lupus. The sequence goes on along the minus strand of NC_049222.1, from coordinate 40,405,136 downwards.
AACAAAAAGTCTATTTTATAATAAATTGTTGAATATCTCATTTAATTTATTGAATATGCACTGAAAGTGAAAAACAGAATGGCTGTTTGGGTGCAGAATGGTTATAAGTGCATTGGTTGTTTACAGTCATGATTTTGTGGCTAAAGGAGGTGGGGGGGGTGGGAGAGGGATAGGGGGAAGGCTTGCTGTGGCTTGCTGCCATGGCCCAACATACAAAAGAGTCTGGCACTGCCTATTAGTAGCCAAGGAAAAGATCTAAATTCAACATGTAAAGTATGATCTTTATTGAATGCGTATCTCATTTGCACCATCAGAAAGTCGAAAAATTGTAAGCCAAACCACTGTAAATAGGGGACTGTCAATACAAGGAAATGTTAAATTTCAGTTACAGGTTCCTGTTAGTGAAAACATAAAGATGTGAGGTATTTTTTTTTTTCTCATCTAAACGCAGGATTTCTCTAAATTCTATCCTCTGACCCCTGCAGTTTCATGAAGTCTAGAGTAAAACTCATACTAAGTCCACTTAACTTTTATTTCCAACTAGTCCTCACACCCATAGGAATCCAGTCAGGCTTGTCTGAACATGTTTAATCCAGTTTTCTTTCCTGATTAAGCTACTGCCCTGGCTTAGAATGTCATTTCTCCATCTTGATGCTTATCAAAGTCTTAACTACTCTCCAAAACCAATTCAAGTCTCATCTACTTCTTGAATTCTTTTGTTACTGCTTCAGCCCACGTGGCTCTCTCTATTCCTAGAACTCCCATCTATACCTGTGGATTAATTCTTCATCATCTAATATTTAATTATTCTCATACAGTTCCACTTGTATGTCTCTTCATCTGTATTAAAAGACCCCTGGGGACATGGGTTATATCCTTGTAAATAAGACACTGCTTACATATTATAAAGGCATGCAGATTATATTAAGGAAAGTATTCTCAATAAATCAAGTATTAGAAATCATTTGTTTGACAACTTTTAAGTATACAAGAAAACACATCAAAAAGGCCAAAAATTCCACTAAACAGCTAAAAGACGATATAAATTAAGTTTAATAGTTCACTTCAATCAAAACCTAGATACTCCTATTATATTAAAAACTCAGAAGCTTATTTACTAGGTAGTAAAGAAGTCCCAAGTGATAAATCAGAAAAGGAGTGAAGTAGACATAAGACAATGATTTGTTTCAAAAATATTTGCTAAGCACCTACTACATGCCAGGCACTATTCCACTTTCCACCAATTCAATGGTAAAAAAAAACAAAATATCTCACACAGGAATTTACTGTTAGACTTTGGACTAGAACTTAGGGCTCCTGACTTTCATTCTGAAGCTCTGAAACAAAAAGCTATTTCTATCTTTCACAACAGGTTAAGTGTGGAGCAAGGCGAATGTCCCTATTTCAGAATGTAGTAAATCTCATGTAAAACATTATAAAGAAACATATTTGGAGCTATTTAATGTATACACACACATACATGTATATATATGTGTGTAAAACCTACATAGTGTATATATAATATAAAAATCTCTGTTCATAAAATCTACTAAAAACATTTTGGGATAAGTTTCAGTTATCTTATATACCATATTTATTACCTAATGAAACCAGATGAATGAGTGTTACTCTACTCATTGATTGTTTTAATCATGAATACTTCACAAAGTTTTTCTTCAAAGATCTCTACTAAGTTGATTCATTTATTTTAAAAAATATACAGACTTATGTACCAATATCCCAGAGGTTGGATGGGTGTCAGGTGAGGTTGTAGTAGTGATGGTGGTAAATACTATTCTAAATAATCTTTTTCTCTAGAGGGAAGGGTTAAAAGAAGAGAATGGCAATGTGGGTAGGAAACAAGGAATTATGTTCCACACATTACAATTTCTACTATTGATTGTAACCAAAAAGAAGCTACTTTTCCTATAGGGAAGTTCTTAGATCAATAGCAATAACATTCAGAGTGAGTGAGGGGGAAGGCTAGCAAGGGCTGGGTGTAGACAGACTGGAACAAGTAAAACTAACAGCCTGACAATGCCAAGCTAGGAACCCAAAGTTATCCTGTCCAAAACTTATCTCACTGCCTCCCAACCAATAATGGACCTCGATGTCAATTATTAATAATAGAGTATGATTCTGAAGCTGGCAATTTCAGGGTTTTCAATTGTTTTCCTTGCTATATACAATCAATAGCCAAGTTCCACTGATTACTCCCACAAATATTTCTTGTGTTCATCCCCTTCTCTATACCCAGAGTGCCCTTGTTCAGGTATCTGATACCTGGACAATCACAGTAACACAACAGTCTCTTATCTGGTGGCTTATTCTACTCTTAGACCTTCCTAAGCTGTTATTTCCTAGTGATAACAAATTCTCCAGCTCTTAAAACAGCTAAATCACTCACATTTCTCCCTGAGAGAGGTTAACAGGATTTGTAGAATCATACAGTAATGAGTTTCAGTAGAAGGTGGGGGCAATGACCTAGGGAATTACAGAAACGGTATAAGCAGGAAAAGAGACTTGAAGACCAAGAACTTAACAACAGAAGAATCAGAAGAGTTAGATAAAATTCAGGAAAGAGTGGGGTCAAGAAAGCCAAGTGAAAATAAGCATAACAATAATGATTAGAGCTTTAAGTTCATTATTTTGGTAATAATTTTATAGCTAATTTATAATATAAAATATTTTCTATAAACAGCTAACATTTATAAGCATTTATTATTGCATCAACAATATCAGAGACAGCTTCTTCTATAAACTTTATTAATCTGTTATGGACTAATGTGACATATACATATATATAGATACATACACACACACACACATATATATTCACATACATGTACACACTATGGATCTAGAAATAAAATACCATGGCTGCAAAAATAAATGTTCTCAGGGTACTTAAATCTGCATTGGAACAATAAAGGCTCAGGGTATGTTTGTCTTGTAAAGCTGAAAGGAATAAATTATAAAGTATAATTATTACTGACGAGAAGCTTGGCCTGTAACTCTACCATCTACCTGGAAATGGGGAGGACTAGGTAAAAGATTTTTAAAATGTGCACAGGGAATTTTCTATGAGACATACTACTACGGGCTAAACTCTAAGCCCAGCCTACTATTTGCAATGTGTGCCCACTTAGCACAAGATGTCTGGGCCAAAGTTGAGATGATTTTGTATAAATCCATTACCACAAGGAAAAAAAAGAACAGATAACAAAAAGCAAATATGTACCTCACTAACTTTGGTTTAGTACTGTTGCTATGTGCATTCTGTAGAATAAAATGTTCATTTGAAAGCATCAGCTCAAAATGAGGTACTCGGAAGTGACATATGACCTTAACTCATACTCTGGAATCTCAAAAACTCATTAACTTTCAAAACCAAGCAAGGTTACTAGCTCTAAATTTTAGCTGAGTGTGTGAGTTCACTCATTTATTCACAAATACAGAGAGCTTAAGTGCTAAGGCATTGTACTACTGCTGTAAAAACTTACATTTGGTGGGAGACACTGGAAAGTAAACAGAATATTATAACACAATGTGGTAAATCCTACTATAGAGGAACTAAAAGTGCTAGAGATAGAAAAATTATCAATAAGAAAATATTAATCATTTACAACAGAAAAGACTGTGGCATTTAAAAAATACTTTCTGAAATACGTTTATATGAAGTAAATATACCTGAATGGAATTCAGAAGATCTGTCTTTTTACCAATTATCTAAATTGAGGCTCAGCCTCTCCCTTTACTGATTTATATTTGGGTCTAAATAGACACAGTCTCTTCCTTGCTAGATATTTTGCATCCCTGTTTTTAGTATTTGTTTTTGATCTGTCTCTCTGGCTGTCCTGTTTTTACCCCCAAGAGAAATATTGCCACAGAAAGCCTATAAGGCATTTAAATAATAGTGTCAAAGCTTTTTCACAATACACATGGAAATACTTTCTTTTATAAAGGTTTAGGACCAATTTCTGAAAATAAGTAAGACACATGTGCCTATACTACTATTATAGTCATCTTCTCACCAAATAAGCAGTTAAATACATTATTACAGGAAATATATATCCCCTAATCTCATAATTTCTGGTGCACTTAATGTCAGATACAGTCTGCTGATAAACAGAACCAATCCAAATTGAAACAAAGTTCTTCATGTGGCAGAAAATACAGCATTTTTGCTAATAAGCCATAAAGAAAAATGCTAGAATAAAATATGGTATATATAAATATAATAAATATATACAAATATAATAAATATAATAAAAAGAAAAATATTATAATACCGTTTTTAATAAATATCACTATAATTTCTCACATATCAACTCAATTGATAACTCCCAAATTTCTATTTCTAATGTAAATCTCTTGCTGGAATTCTAGTTTGTATATCATATCACCTACTTGATATTTATAAGTTTAATAGGCCTTTCAAAGTTAACATACTCAAAAACAAAACTCCTGGTTGCCCAGCCCAGGCAATCATCTACTTGCTACCTCACTGTCTTCTTCAACTCAGTAAACAGCTACTCTATAGTTCCAATTGCTTGGGCCAAAAATCTTAGGAGTCATCCTTGACTTCTCTTTTATACCTCAGATACAATTCATCAGCAATTCCTGCCCACACAAGTAGCCATTATCGTCTTTCACTTGGACTACTGCAATAATCTCCAATATGGTTTCCCTGCTTATATCTTTGCCCCACCCGCATAGTTTATTCTACACAGCAGCCTCAGTGAATCTTTAAAAAGTTACCAGCACTTAAGAGTTTAACGAAGAAAAATTTGATTCTATTAATTAATGTAGGACGAGCACTTGATAAAATTCAATACCCAGTCATGATAAAAATTCTTAAACTTGAAAGAGAACTTTCTCAATCTGATAAACAGCATCTGCAAAAAACCTACAGAACATATATTTTTTTAATTTTTTATTTATTTATGATAGTCACAGAGAGAGAGAGAGAGAGAGAGAGAGAGAGGGGCAGAGACACAGGCAGAAGGAGAAGCAGGCCCCATGCACCGGGAGCCCGACGTGGGATTCGATCCCGGGTCTCCAGGATCGCGCCCTGGGCCAAAGGCAGGCACCAAACCGCTGCGCCACCCAGGGATCCCAGAACATATTCTTAATAGTGAAAAACTGAATGCATTACCCCTAAGATCAGGCACAATATAAGCCTTTCTGATCTCATCATTCCTATTCCACACAACAGTGGAAGTACTAGCCAGAGCAGTAAGGCAAGAAAAGCAAATAAAAGGCATACAGATTGCAAAGAAGAAATAAAACAGACACATTAGAAAATCCATGGAATCCACAAAAGAACTTCTAAAATTGTTTAGTTTACCAAGGTCTAAGGATAGAAGGTCAACTAACAGAAATTAATCATACTGCTATAAACTAGCAACAACTAGAAACCAAAATTAAAAACACAGTATCATTTATAATTGCTCCAAAAAATGTACATAGGTAGCAGTCTAACAAAACATGTACAAGGTTTGTGTGTTGGCAAAAACACAATGCTGATGAAAGAAATCAAAGACCACCTAGTTGGAAGGAAAGATATACCATGTTCATGGACTGAGACACTCAACAAAATAAAAATGCAAATTTTCTTCAGATTGATCTATAGATTTAATGGAGTTCCTATCAAAATCCCAGGACTTCTGCAAAATTTTATAACTTTTACATGGAAAGGAACTGAAGTAGCTAAGAAAAAATCTGAAAAAAGGAGAATTAAACTGGAGGAATTTCACCATCTGATTTTAATTCTTATTATTTATAGCTACAACTGATAGTTAGTAGTGGAGGGACAGACACAAAGATCAATGGAACAGAGAATCCAGAAATAGACCCTTAGAAGCACTATCATCTGATTTTTGACAAAAAATTCAATGTACAAAAGAAATTCAATGGAAGGAGGATATAATTTTTCAAAAAACACTGTTGGAACAATCTGGACATCCATAGACAAAAATGAACCTGAATCAAAATTTCACATCTTCAATAAAAATTAAGTCAAAGTGGGTCACAGAGTGCTACATGCATCCAAAATGTAAAGTTTTTAGAAAACTTTTAGAAGAAAACAGAAGAAAATTTGGGATTGCAGGTTAAGCAATGAGTTCCCAGACTTAACAAAAGCCATATATACACAATGCAAACATATGTTCTATAAAATGAGGAGAAAAGGCAAACAGATCATGTCTTAAAACCCTTCACTGTTTCTTATCACATCCTCAAAAAAATCTAAGTTCTTTACTACTATCTAAAGACACTACTTGAAATGAATACTTGGATCTCATCTACCATTTTCTCTCAGCTCCAAGTGTGGTGGCTTTCCTGCTCTTGGAATATGGCAAGCATGCCCCCACTTAAAGGCCTCTGTGCTTGCTACTGCCTCTATTTGGAAGTTCTTTCCCTTGTCATTTCATCAGGTATCTACTCAAATGTCTAATCAGAGAAGACTTCCCTGTCTCTCCCCAATAAAGTGGTATCTCACTGCTCTTTTCTATTAGGAACCTTGAAACCAACAAAAAGAACTCAAATTCCTCACCTGCTGTTGCTTTGGTATGTTCTTACATTTGTAAATGGCAGGCACTACACCATGCACTCAGGTACTCAAGCCAGGGCATGTGTGATCATTACCTTGTTTTATTTCACACTCCGTATTCTCTTCTCAAATTCATTACCTACGCTTTTCTTTAATCATTGCCTTAATTCACTAATCCAGTTCCTTATCCAAATATATGGTTATAAGGCCTGTCCCTCCCTTCTAAGCCTGGCTCTTTTCTAAATATTCTGTAAACTGCATCCAGAAATATCTTTTTAGAATGTTAATTTAAGCACCAGCCTTCCATCATTTGTAGATTGAAGGCAAATCTACCTTACAGAACACACAGGTGTTTTCATTTTGTCTTCTAATTTTCCACCTCATTTCTTACTAACTCATTAGTGCTCATGCATGGTGAAACTACTTAGTTGCTGAAGGTGTGTGCACTTCCCTCCCTCCATCCTTCACACATGTTGTTTTCTCTGGCAGAAAGAGCCTCTCTTCTCCCAGCTTGTACTCCTAATCTGACATACCCTCAGATTAAATATCACCTTTCACATGAAGATTTCCCTCTGTATCCCTTTATCCCTCACTGAGTCAGACACTCCCTCCTATAGATTCCTTAAGGGTTTTACGTTTAACACTATTGCTGCATTTGTTACAGAATAGCATACTAGTTTGTATACACGTCTGTTGAAGGCAAGAACTGTATCTTATTAATCTTTCCATTTCACCTAGCAAAGTACCTAACACATGGCAGAAACTTCAAAACTAACTCAAAACTACTGGATAAATGAATTAGGTTGACTAATAAATAATGCAGTGATGAGATACTGTGGAAGAATGAGTCCTTGGGTTAGCCAGTGTTTTCCACAAGTATATCATAGAAGGCATCTGAAACAAACTCTGTGGAGTTTCTTTCTATTCTTTTGATTGCCTGACTATAAAAGTTGAGGTACTAATCCTATAGCTTGGTTTGGCTAAGATCATCCATTCAATTTTCCCATGAACCAACTACCTTCCCCAAAAGAGTACTTCTTGTTCTGCTTGCAGACATACAGGAATGGCTTTGAACACTGATCCTATAATTTCATGCCATTGGTCATGAGGGGAAAATCTCCTGAAGAGAATGAGGGTGTCTTACTTGGGCCAACCAATCACTTCACCTACAAAAACCCTGAAAAACAAAACAACCTCAAAAATGAAAGAAAGACAAGTCAGCAAGCTCAACCCTTCATGTCAATACATTTTCCTACGTAAAAAAGCAGAATCCTCCATGTGGAAATGGAAGCTTATTTTTCCATTTCCTTAGAAAATCATCATAAAGTGGCAAACAGTACCTTAGTCAAGTACCATTCAGATAAATGCTAGTTCCAAGGAAAAGAGCAAGTTACTCTCAATGCAAATACACAGTACTCGTATTTCCACCAACTTTTGTTTGACAATGGTATCTTAGATTATCTCCTTGGGTACCTTTTCTCTTCAATTCTACCAACTACTTAACTGTGATGCCTACATACATCTGCTTCAGTTCCAAAGAGTAAAACATCCATGTTTATCAGGTCACTAATTGCCTTTTAAAAGTTAGCCAAGTAGCTGTACAATATGCTCAATGGATTAAAATGGAACATGCACTGTGCTCTGAATTCCCTTCAAAAAGCAAGTGTTTTTTTTGGCCTAACTGCTATCTTCTCTATAACTATTTTCTAGGGATGACTTAGCACCAATAAAAACCTATGATCAGGAAATGCTAGCATAAAAGACAGGACAGGACAGCCCACATATCTATCTTTATACCACAAATGTGAATGTAATGAATGTTTAAAGGGAAGATTCTTCAATTTAAATTCTTATGCAACTGATTACTGATTTGCTACATAGAAGATTAGCTCTCTTGCAAAGGGCAAAAAAGCAAAATTAATCTGCTGACCTAATTACTGGCATCAAGTGACCCATCTGAAAAGTTCTAAAAACATGTTAAGTTTTCCAAATAATGGTATTTGAGGAAAACAAAAATGGAACTTGGAACTTGTGTGTATATAAATAATCCTACACACTACATTCGGACTTGCTGAAAGAAAAATTATTTAGGTATAGAAACAATACTGAAAAAAATATATACTTCACAATCCTTTCTGCAATAATGTTACTAATGATTAATGGCTAGATTTCCATTCTTTGTATTTCTGGCTTTATTTTACAGACTGCACAAAAACTGCACGTGCGTAAGACGAAGTGTATCTACTACCTCTAGGATTAGAGATTTCACATACATACTACAAAACGTTCTAAACATACTTGTTAAAGTGCAGGCATTTATTTATTTATTTATGCATTCATTCATTCATTCATTCATTCTGTTTAAACAGTAACTACAATTATATTTTAGTAATAAGTTATTTGTATTACTTAGAATACCAAGGATACTTCTGAAGTTTACTTACTGGGCAATCAATAAACAGATGGTATTTATTAATATGGTTAAGATATTATTTATGCAGATAGCACTTAATACTAATTGGCAGAGCAAAATACAACAATCACATTAGTTCACTCAATAGATTAAAATAAAAAAACTTTTAGGAAAAAAAATCAAAACAAAAATTCACAGTTAATCCAGTAATAAACATCAAGAAACTTAGCACTATATCCCTACAGACACAGAAGAGTATTATTGAAGTAACTAAAAAAAATTAACTAGGAATTTAAAACAGAAAAGATACAAAGATCATTTTATATAAATTAGCACAAGTTTAATGGTATTATATCTAACCTCATATTTAAGGTGTTTTCAAATATGATCCATGCCAATTTTCTAATGCTTTTCATTAGAAAGAACTTAATAATGAGTGTGGACTACTTTCAAATTGAAAATGTAAGGTTCTTCACAGGAAAGGGTAAGGAAAATACAAAGAAGTTAGACATTTATTTTGTGATTAAAAAATAACGGTGATGTTCTGTTTATTTCATTCTTGTTCTAAAGAGTAACAATAAATTAAACAGTAGGTAAATTACTTCCTTTTCACTCTATTTGTTGAGGAAAAATAAAGTGAATAAGTACTCTGAAAGAAAAAATCTAACAAAGCAAAATTCTGAATGCAAAACTACTTCTAACGATTCAAGCTATATGTCTAATGTGACTACAAGAATTTCCCTTGTTCTATTTGAAAGATTAATACTTTAAAAAACTAAACTTAACTAAATAGAAGGTACTCAATATGAAGTTGACATGAGAAAGTTAGAGAAGAAAAGCTGCCTTGAAAAGTACAGGATTACATAGAATATATTTTGCATTTTGACCGTTTATTTATGCTTACACCAGGTTCCATGTTGGTACAGTACTAAGTAACAAAAAATACAGATAATGTAGTTAAAACTACCATTCAAGATAGCTATTAGATACATATTTGTCTAAAGTTAGTGCTAGGCTCAAAGAGTTTGAGCCATTCATACAAGGGCACATACTTACAGATATATGTTTATACATACAACCCAGAGGTTGACTAGGGGCTCATCTGACTTTAAAGCGCAGGTCTTTTATTAGACCTCACTGAACCTCACCATGGTAAAATTAAGATATTTAGTTACAGAAGAGTATATTATTGAAGTAACTAAAATTACTTTGTCTGACAAGGTGACAAGTTAAGAGAGACCAACTCAAAATCAAAGTAATACTTTCTTCAGTTGCTGACAATTAAAACTAGGTAAACTCCCCTCAACTCCTCTCTCTCTAGTTCATAACAGAATTACTGTTTTTGTTGATTTGTCTGACTAAGCAAAACTTGCCTGGTGTGAGAACCATGTTCTGCAAGGTCAAGTTACCAATTTCAAGTTTTCTTTTGTATTGGCAGGTATTTTCTCTCATTGATAGGGAATGGAAAATCATCCCAGTGAATCGCCATTGGCTCTATACTGATCAAACAGGCAGTATCTTTGGCCTGCCCAGCTGGCAAAATGACAAGAAGCAAATCTGTGATGTGCTCAGTTTTGCTGACACCAAAAAGGGCCAAAATTTTTTTCCCCTTAATATAAATGTTGAGAAAAACTTTAAGCTAAAAAAGTAACTATTATTTAATAATTCAGATTAGAAGTACCAGGGGATAGGTAGAATTTGGTAATCAAAAGGACTCTTCCACACATTTTTTGGGGGAAGGGGCAATAATTTGCTGTCATTCTCCCAGAACCTATCTTCTGCACCAGCCAAAAAAGCAAGTTAAATAGTCAGAATTACCCTCTAGAAATGTTCAAGACTACTGACGGTAGCACTAATCTCTGTAATGTATCTAGGAATGTGGCATTGCTTTGACTTACTGTTTTGGCAAGACTGAGTGGGGGGGAGTGCATCACAGACTTTGATGGATTAATTCTTTTGAATAATTTATTAGTAACAACCAGTATTCACATATTTCCACCAAAATCTTTGTTAAATTCTACATTACTCTTATTTCTCTCTCTGTAGAACGTTCCCAACCTCTATTATTTGGCTTCTGTGACTTATAGTAGGTCAGACGGTTTTTGTTTTTTTAAGGGAAACAAGAATGCCATTTTCTTTAAGAACACAGTCAAAATACTACAGATTCTTACAATGCCCTCATCTATGTTCTACATGTTTGTGGATAAATTGAGACTTGCTTTCTGAAACCACTCAAACTGACACTGTGTAGGAGTATCCCTTTTTAGTGGTAGGTTACAGTTCAAAACAAGCAAACAAAACCCCACAAGAATATAGAAATACTCAATTGTATATATTTCTATCTCATTTCTAAAACAGTATTGTAACATACCATATTTGAATAAAAAAATTTGCTCCTATATACCTTTGAAGAACATTTTTTTAAAGCCAAGAAATACTTTGTATAAATGACTAAATGCCTCAGAACTTGAGGAAATCTTAGGTTTTAAGAAAGCTAAAATTACTATTCATTAGGCAGAGGATAACTTGCCACAAAACAGGAAAAAGTTGATATTAAGACGTAAACATATGAAAAATGATTACTGTTAAAGTAGGGTGGAGTGGGATGTTTCTTCTGTGAAAACACCAATATTCCCCACATCATAAGAATGTAAAAACGTGACTGTGCCATTTAATTTAAAGCCAGTATAAATCTACAGTTTCACTGAAAGTGCCTTAAAGAGAAAGATAAACTTGTCTTTTAATTTTATGAATTTATAATTATGCATAAATTATTTTTTCTATTCTTCTTATAAACACTGCTATTTACTTTTTCACTTGACTGTCAACAACTTCATAGGAATAGGCTAGTAAGTGCCAATCTAGCTGCAAAGAATTGATTTCTTCCTTTCAGTTTCTATATTTTTCCAAATTGTTGGCTAGATTTAAAAAAATAGCATTTGGAAGACTTTGCCTAACATCTTAGTCTATACTTAAACTAGAGATTCAAAGACTTAAGTCCAGTAGTCACTTTTCAAACTCAGAAGTGGCTTACCACCAAAATGAGTTGTGATACACAGAAAAACTACGAACCATTCAACATTTAACACACAGTATTTCTTGAGCTCTTAAGCAGAGGCCAGCCACTGATGATATGGTGAAGTCAAGACTGAAATGAAAATAAGCTCAGTCTGTCCCTGAGAAGCTCAGTTAGTGACCTTCCAGAATAAAAAAGAAAACGGAAAAAAAAAAAAACAAAACAAAACCCAAAACCCTGCAATTTGATTGGCTATTCCACTTTCCCCTCAAAAAACAAACAAACAAACAAACAAAAAACACCAAATCTGCACTCTTCTTTTATCTTTATAAAAGTTTTCCTTAATACTTTGTGAATTCTTTGGATTACCTCTTCACACAATAAAGGAGTCATAAATCATGAAAAAGGTGAACATTTACCAAATACTTAAAATATGCCAGGCTGTACTGTTTCATTAGGTATTTGTGTAAGTTGAAATCTTCCACAGTATTTGTATTTGTCAAAATGCTCAGATCCAGCTCATCAACCTAAGTGATAAGGACTGTCACAATGTTCTGTCACCAGAAAAACACTGTAGGTTTACACCCAATATCACACTGACTAGACAACTGTACCAATTTCCCAGATAGTACTATAAGTTACAGATGCATTTTAATTAACCTTATGCTATCAGACAAGAAAGATTTGGTTCAAATGAAATATATACTAAACAATGCCCCACAGTGTTATGAAAGCTTCTTGGAAGGGTCACCATATGAGAGCTTTTTGGAAGGGTCACTGATTTCAACTGTTTGACAGAACTTTCCAATAAACAGTAAACAAAAATGTTACAACTTACTCAACTCCTTCTACATATCAGATAATTGACACATACTGTGTAAACAAAAATGTTACAATTTACTGAACTCCTTCTACATATCAGATAATTGACACAAAATGTGTAATTTATAATTGTAATCCTCTCCAAATCACAGAGCTAGTCAGTGGCAAAATCAGAATAGCAGTCTCCAGATTTTCTATTGAGCAGTTTTCTCAAGTACTAACAAAAGGAAACTGCCATCAATGGAAACTGTAACTCGAAAGTACAAACGTAATTGTGTTCACAAGTTATAAAGTATATTCAAGAAAAAATTTATGTATAATGTAACTTGTTTTTGAAATCAAGGATAATATTGATAATACAGTTCTGAAAACAGCAAGTAAACAATATCCATTCTCCAACCAACTTTCCTATTTTTCTCCACAGTACTTTTTCATCCCAGACATACATTTTACTCATTTGTCTTTCACTACTAAAATGTAAACTATATAAGGACAGAAATTTTGTCTGTCAGTCACTGCTGCCATCTCCAACACCTCAAAGGTCCCTGGCACATAGTAAGTGCTCAATAAATATTTGTGAGGTGAATGAAAGCTTGGCATCCAGTAGGCATTTAGTAAATATCAGGGTTTTTTTTTTTCCTTTACTATGAAAGAAACACTAAAAAGATATTGTTATTAAAAGTAAAAAAAAATTTCTTTGTTCCCTTGATAATCAAATTTTGAATTGGAACAGATGATAAGAAATGTAATAAATTTATTAAAGTTTTACCTAAAAATGTTAAGCAAATCAAAAAGACATTCAGCAATTTATCAAACATCAAGAGATAGGGGATATATATATAAATTATATTTTGAACAAATACACTTTTAAGTGCCTAAACTTTAATTGATTTTCATAGGTATGTTTTATTGATATTAGTATCGATGATTTTAGTTTGTGGCAATTCTGACTTGGATCTCCTGAAGTAACAACTTACCAGCTGACACTTTTTTACTGTGCTTTGAACAGTAGCTCATTCCTTTTCTGAGGATTAAGAAATTAGAAACTAAGCATATTTGGTAAAATGAGTCAATAAAAAATCAGAGTGAAAGTCTAAATGAAATGCTTCACTTTAATGCCAGAAGGCCAGTGGTATTACTTGGTACTAAACATTGTGTTTTGAGGGATGGAAATATTTAGAAAACAAAGAAAAAGAAAGCCATTCTTAACCTATGACTCTTATCAAGATCACAGGTTGGTGGAAGTACAATAGTAGCTACCTATCCCTTGAAGTACTTCCTTGGGTTTTTTAGCTTTCTGATTAAGCTAGTGTCCTTGATTTTATAGGACCAGAATCATAAGAAATGAAATGTTAAACTACTCTAAGTGTTTTCTCAATAGGAGCCAGGGGTAAATAATATGAACGTATATACATTTAAATTTCACTTAATTTCAATGTCTCCCAAATCCTTACCATTTTGATACAGAGGGTTTAAAATAAGATGACATACATATGGTCAGAGTCTATCAAAAAATTCAGAGCAAATCTCCTTGGTACAGTTCAACATGATCATTTTCCTAGCCACCACTATACACATCTACGTTATTTCCAGCTACTTAAAATTGTTCATCTAATAATCCCTTATCTTCTTCTCCTTATTACTATTTTGCCCCAATCTCCAATTTGCCTCTGTAATTACCTTGTAACTCTTCTATTACAGACAGTCCCAATCTCAGATGGATCAAATAAAGATGACATAAGTAAAACAAAGGAAAGTGCTACTACTATTCTCCTCTGGGTCATGGGAGCCTGGCCAGGTAGAGACATAATAGAATTGAAGCCTTTCTGAATTACAGTTTAACTTATGAATTTTACATATTGGAAAGATTATCAGACACTTTTTCCCAAAAGATCTATAAAAGACCAAAATTCTCTCAAAAGTATGTTGATGATTGTTAAAAATAAATAAACTTTTAGTCTTAATTGGTTTATGTATCTTAAAAAATGTTTAGAAAATTCAGACATCCCTCAAGGAATTTTTAGCATAAACTGTAGTTTCATGTGAATGGTCTGTATTACACCTATTTTTCAAAATGCAGTATGTTCAGAGACATAATGTGTACATTTCATCCTGAATGGTATTTTGAAAAAAGAATTTTCCTTACAGAGAAAATGACAGAATAAGTTTTTATTTGTCAAGAAACAGACTAATCATGTTAAGATAGTTATCCATGTTACTAATACTAATGAGGAAATACTCATTAACATAATTGGGGATCTGGGTGGTGTCTACTTAATCTGCAGAGTTTAAGAACCTCATCGATGTAATAATTGTATGCAAATCTTAAAACAATGCGTAGTTGAAGGCAAGTATTCCTTTCTACTAAAAAGAGGACCAAATATAGATGTTACTTCAATCAAACAGGATTGCTTTAGGTCAAAATATATTTTTCAGGAAACCAGTTATCAGATGAGACTCCTATCATTTACTCACTTCTTAATGAGTTACAAAAACACAGGCTCTACTATTGGACAGTTCATTAAAGAGGGGTGAATGGTGGCAGTTCACCAGTATCCTTTGAGAATACCTTCTAACTCAGAAAGTTATTCCATGCACCCAAGAGAAAAAAATGAAATAATGGAGTATATTCAGTGAGTGACTTACTCATTTAATTAACGCATTCAACTTTCAGTTGATCCTTTAAATATTTAAATCATAAGACCCTATATTAGAAACTGATTAGTTTAAAAGGAAAAAAAGAAAAAAAAAAAACCCAACAGAAGTTCTGAATCACTGGAATTTTTGCTCTATTTCCTGTTAACACACTGAGAGTACCATCATTCAATATATTTGTTCCATACACATTTTTAAATGTTTCAGGATCCCTTTTAAACCAACTTGGCCCTACTTTAATTTGTAGCTCATTTAACTGACAATTCCTTCCATTCTTTCTAATTTAAGTGCTCAGCCAAAACATACAATAAGATGAAAAGCATGTCTTCCTTTATTAGAAAATGCAATGGTTTCAAAACTAAAGTTTCAAACTGCAGGGTTTATTAAAACCAATCACAATTTCACTGTCACACACAGACACAAGGTGCCAGTACTCTGCTACTGTACGAAGAAAAGTGTGGCAACCAGTTAAGAGTGTAAAAACTGAAAGCAAAAATTCTGTTCCATGCCCACCAAAAACTCCCAGCCAAATCTGATATTGCATAATGAGCAACATTTTCTTGAGTGAGCTAAAGCACAGACCAGTTCCTTTTATAAAAAGTGAATCAACCTGCCCCTAAAATCTGACACTTTGCAAACTTACCTAAAACAGACAAAATGGATGCAAAATTATACCGCCTCACTGTTGCCTCCAAAACGACCTTAGCGTTCAAGAACTTTCCAGTGAATAAAAGGCCCTGGAAAACAGCCTCGCAGTGGGGACCTGAATTTCATGAACTACTGAGAACCCCCCCCCCCCCCCCCCATGAAGCTGCCGCTCTCCTGGAAACTCCTCTTATCAGAAGCATTTGAAGAATTTCTCCACAACAATTAAGCGGACTCGAAGAATGGAAACCTAACATCTCAAATATACTATATATGGAATGAAACGTGGCCAAACACATAAATACAAACTCGCACGGTCTCGGAAACTTTGGTATACAGCTCTGCCCCAGCAATCCGACAGCATCAGCAGCAGAAAGATACACCTGTCACCTGTTCGGCAACACCCGCACCCTTTCTCAGCCTCCCTGCTGCAACCACAATCTCGGGGCTGGAGGTCGAGCGGGCACAACACGGGGATGACCCAGTGAAACCACGGGGCCACACAGTCACAGCGGGGCTTGCTCCCCCAGTTCCCGAAGGCTGCAGAAAACCAGCGCTGCAAAGAGAACCGAGCTCAGCTCTCCCCGGATCCCCGCACAACTCGTTCAGTCTCTTCCCCAACACCCTCGCTAAGTCATCTTTATCCGAACCAAGGCTCCCCAAAAAGGAGTTTTGCTTCCCCCACCCCCATCTCACACACGCCGGAGGGGCGGGCCGGGGGCGCCGGTGCAGGCGGGGGCCCTCCCCACCCCCCGGCACCCTCCCCTACCCGGGGCTCTCCCCGGCTCCCGACTCCAATGAATGCCCCCTCCCCCTCCCCCTCCCCACTAACTCCCCGGAGCCCAGGCCCGGCCCGAGGCTCCCCACCCCCACCCGGTCGGGAGGACTTGGGGGGCCTCCCACTCCGCCTCGCCACTGGGGGAGGAAGGAGGCGGAGGGAGGAAGGCTGAGAGCAAGACGCGGGCGCCCCGCTAGGGCCCTGCGAGTCGGCAGAGCCCCTTCCAGACGAAGGGGGGTGCGGGGAGCTGGGGGGAGAGCCGGGACCGGGGACCCCGCCGAGGCCCGGCAGAGCTGTCCGTTTACCCTTCGCCGCCGCCGCCGCTTCCCCCTCCTCCTCCTCGGCCGCCGCCGCCGCCGCCTCTCCCACTAGGGCAGCCGTCTCCACCGTCGCCGCCGCCGCCGCCGCCTCCGCCACCACGGCCGCCGCCAGCGCCGCCGCCGCCGCCGATTCCACCCGGCAGGGGGGACACCTCAGCCCTCCCTCCCTCCCCGCTCAGCCCCTCCGATCGGCCGCCGCCGCCAACTCCCTCCGGCCGCCGCCGCCGCCGCCGCCGCCGCCGCTCGTGGCTGAGGGGGAGGGGAGGAGAGGGGGTCGGGCTGGGTCGCCCCGCCGGCGGCCGCTGCAGATCAAAACCGCGGGCTGGGTGGCGTCGCCGCTCCCCGCTCCCCGCTCCTCGACTCCGGCTCGCTCGGCCTCCCTACCTCCCTCTGCCCCCACCCCCCTCGCGCTCGCCTGCCCTCCCCCCACCCCCCCAGCTCTCGCTCGCTCTCGCCGCGGCTCCGCCAGCCCAGTGCAAATCAAAATACTGCCACACAATATGGCGGCGCGGCGCCGGCAAACACCGCGAGATCTGCGGCCGCTGCTGAGGCGGCGGCTGTGACGAGGCCTCCCCCAGCCGGCCGGCGGCGGCGGCGGCGGCGGCGGCGCGGGGATGCTCTTTCCCCGCCCTGCACCCCTCCCCCGACGCTCGCAGACTCCACGCCCGCCTCGCGAAGGCCGGAGCGGGAGGCTGCTCGGCGACGCGGCCGGGCGCGGGCCGCCGCCGCCGCCGCCGGGGCAGTGCGAGAGGGGCCGCGGTCGCAGGGAGGCGGGGAGAGCCCGCGAGCCTACATGTTTAAATGCCGACCTCCCGTACTTTGCAGAGCGGCGCGTGTGCGTGTGCGTGTGCGTGTGCGTGTTCGTGCGTCCGCGCGTGCGGAGAAAGTGCAAGTCCTCCGCCCCGCCGCGGCCGAGAGGCGAGAACTGCCGCTCCGCCTGCGCGGCCCGTCCGGAAGCGGGCAGCGGGACCGGCCCGGGGTCGGCGGCGCCCGCGCGGGGGCGGGGGGGGGGGGAAGCCGGGGGCAGCAGGTGGGCCCGCGGCGGAGGCGGCGGAGGCGGCGGAGGCGGCGGAGGGCCCGCGACACACCCCCTCGGAGGCCGCCGGCTGACGGCGTGACCCGGCCGCGGCCCGCAGCGCCCGCAGCGCGTGCGGCGGGAGCCCCGGCAGCCCCGGCAGCCCCGGCAGCCCCGGCAGCCCCGGCGCTCCCACCTTGCAGACCTGAGAAGCCTCGGACTCCTGAGGTTGGGGTTAGAACGCTCGGAAGAAAACTCTAGATGCTGCAAGGGTTTTGTCGTTTCGATTTTATTTTAATTGCACGTTCCTAGAAAGTCCTAGAAGCAGAGCCAAAGACACTTCAACTTGGGGGGAGAAGGGGAGACTTGTTTCTATCTTCTTAAAGAAATATTTGTTTAATTTTCCCTAGGAGAAAAAAAAAAAAAGACAACGTGTTTAACACTCAGACATTTCTCACAATGTAAAATATTTATTTAAAGATTCTAGTGCTTTCATGGTGTCCAAAACACTACGGCATTTTTCTGTCCCTGTCCAAGATGTCCATATCCCTGCCAGTTTCTTCCTTGAAACGATTCTTACTTATTCCCCAGAAAAATCCTGAAGGACCATTTTATTTTTGTTTCCAGAATGAGCGCTATAGCTTTAATGACTTTTTTTTTTTTAAATATCTTTTAAGAAGTACAGGTTTCTATACAGTTAAAGAGCTTTTCTCAGTTCCTTTTTCCTCATTCATCATTTAAAAATACCTGTAATCTTCGAATAAAGGACCATTTCAAAAAACCTTCATTGTAAGAGCCAAGAAAGTACTTGTTACAATATCAATTTAAATATTTTCTATCCCATTGATATCATTAAGAGATGTAGAAATAGGGTTAAAAAAAATGGATATGATATAGTTTTATTCTCTGGTGAGTAATAAGAAATCACCAAACCTTGATACTTTGAGTAGTCCTTGCCTGAAGAATTATTTCCATACCCAATGTTATAATAATTGAATCAATGCATTTGGAGAAATTGGATCTATTATTAAGTAAATTTCCCCCTCGTCTTTGAAATCAGTAAAAAAGCACAACCAACAATTGGTTTTGAAATGGTATAATTGTGAATTTTATACAAAGATATTTTAGAGACTTATTTAATGAGACAAATATTTTAATAGAAACAATGCTTTATAAACTTAGGAGTATGATAGGTGCAAACATACATTGAAGTGCTTTAACTTCGACCTACTTATGAGGGAGCATCAGACAAACCCATAAAGAAGAAATTCTTATAAAATAACTGGCCTGTTTTCTTAAAACACTGTCAATGTCATGAAAAAAAAAAAAAAAGCTGCAGAATAAATGAAACTAGAGAAGCACGACAATTAAATGCAAAATGTGACCCTGAACTGGATCCTTTCCCGGAGGAGAAAATTGCAATAAAGGACATTATTGGGAGGTGGCTGAGGGGTTGAGCGTCTGCCTTTAGCTCAGGGTGTGATCCGGGGTTCCGGGATTGGGTCCCTGCATCCCGCACCCTGTGAGGAGCCTGCTTCTCCCTCACCCTATGTCTCTGCCTTCTCTCTGTGTCTCTCATGAATAAATAAAATCTTTTTAAGAAAAGAAGAGGACATTATTGGGGATAATTGGTGCAGTTGGAATATGGACTGCAGAATAGATAAAACTACTGTATCAATGTTAAATTTCCTGAGTATATGTCGAAGAATATCCTTATTCATAAGAAAACACAGTGAAATATCAAAGGTAAATGGACATTATTATGGACTATTCTCCCAAATGGTTCAGAAAAAATAAATCACACATGCACAAACACACACATGCACACATACACATTTCTCATGTGTCCCATGCACCTATACATTGATAAAATTTAGAAATTATTGTATCTAGGTTATTTTTATTAAAGAGTTTTATTTCTACTGAGGTTGGAATATGATGAAAAAGGGGTTCCCTTGTAAAACAAGGGGTTCAAAATGAGCCATAGGGAAGGACTTTTAAAAAGTGAGGCTTTGAAAATACAAAAACAGTTTGACTTCTGGAAGAACAATTCAGAGGATAAGGGAAGTTTTATTTTTTGGAGTCTATACCAGAATTATAACTTATTTTTCAAAGATGGTTTAACTGTTCCTGTGCTTGAAAGTGGTGTGTATTTTGTGTGTGTGTGGTAAACAAATAAACCATGTAACGTAAAACTTAACCATCCGAACCATTTTTAAGTGTGTAGTTCAATAGTGTTAAGTATATTCACATTATTGTACAACAGAGCTATAAAACTTTTTCATCTTGCAACATTGAAACTCTATACCCAACTAAAAATTAATTCTCTCTCCCTTCCCCCAAATTTTGGCAACTACAGGATTATTTTTAAATTCTAAGAAATGTTTATAAATATTTTTAAAACCTGGTGAATATGGAAATTTCTGCGCTGTTCTTGCAGTTTCTCACTGAATTTGAAATATATTGCGAAATTAAAGGTTTTAAAAAACAAAGAGCTTTCAACTGCAGAATTCCTCTGCTTGATTAAGAGAGTAAAGTTGAAAGGTGAACAGGTCAATAGAAATAGGTCCTTTTACAATGGGCTAGCTAGCCATTGTTTCCCAGTAATAGGTGAGAGTTTTGTCCGTTCAGCTTACCCTTCTCCCCTATTTAATCTACTTGAATTTGGAATAAAAATAGTTAGGAACCCTTCTTATATACTACATTTGGTAAATGTGTTTTCCAAATGTAATGAGTCAGTAGATATTCAGTGTCTATTAGCCACAAGGCTCTGTGGAGAAAATAAGAGAGAATAAAACATACTGTGCCTTTCCGGTACTCTCTGTGGTTATTACAGAGATAAGATATAATCCGTGTGCTACATTCAAGAGCCTTTTAGTCTAAGATTATGCTGTCTAATACAGTGGCCACTACCTACCTATAGCTATTTACATTCAAATTAATTAATTGAAACAAAATGAAAAATCCAGGCCACCAGTTGCATTTTAAATGCTCATTAACCATCTTCACAGAAGATTCCATGGGACAGCACTGGTAGTAGAAGAGATTATGCTATATAAATAATGCCAATTCAAGGTAGACAGTAATAAAGACCGTAGTAGTTTAGGGGAAGGAGAGATTACTTTGCCGGAGATGGAAGTAGGGAAGGGAGAGTTTCAAGAAAAAAATTGCATATGGAAAGGAGTAGGTGGAACAAGAGTATTCCAGGGAAAGAAAACATGAAGAAAGCAGGAAGGGGAGAGGCATATTTGAAGAATAACGCTTAATTCTGTGTGTCTATAATATGATGTATGTAAAACATAAAACCACAAATGCTGAGCTGATGAGTCTGAACTATTCTCTAGGCAATAGGAAGTTACAAAAGGTCTTTGGACAAGACCAAAGACATGATGAAATATTTCAGTAGGAAGGATAATCTAGCAGTAGGTATATGAAATAGATTAGATTTGAATGTGTAAAGATCACATAGCATTGCAATAGCCCAAATGAGAGATAATGAAGAATTGATGTAAAGTGGTCTATCAGTAAGGATGTTCTCACTGGCATGTAACAAATCTCAGTTTAAAATGGATCACACAATAAGGAAATTTGGATCTCATAAATTTGGATATTATAAACTAGAGTAGACTTCAGGTTTAAAAGATCCAGAAGTTTGATAATATCATCAAAGACCAAGTTCTTTCCATCTCTGCTCTGATGTGTTGGGTGTTGACATCATTATCTGGCTAATGGCAAGATGATAACGGCAGTTCAAATGATCATATCTCAAAGTCATAATGTCCAGAGGAATAAGAGAGATCTTCTTAAGAGGGAAAATATTTTTCAGAGCCACTTCCTCACCCCATCTCCTAGGCCAAAATTAAATCACATGCCCATTCATGAAACAGTTCCTGGTTTATATGATGAAACAAATATTGAGGAGTCAAAGACAAAGAGATGAGAGTCAAAGATAACTCAGGGTTTAAGCCTAAATGACTGTAGTATGTAGGAAGAGAAGTTGTAGAAGGAAAGATGATGATCTTTGTGATAGTTCTTCTAATTTGAGATGCCAAAGATCTATCTAGATGGAGATGATCAGCATCTAAAAACATGGGACTGGAGCTCAGAAAGAAGATCAAACTTGGGGATGTCATCAACAAAGAGAAAATAAATGAAGCTATGAGATTGCCAAAGGAGAGGAGGAGGGGAGAGGGTCTACAACACACCCCTGGAGGATGAAGTAGAAGCAGAGAAAGCAAGAGAAGTAGGCAAAATTGGGCTATATATAGTACAGAAATGAAGGAGAATGGATGGAGTTTCAAAAAGATCACAGTGTTGTTTAGTGCTATGAAGAGATTCAGGATGATGTAGACTTAGAAGCATTGGGTTGCCGACTAGAGAAGATCATTGTGACCTTTAAGAGAGGTTTTTTTTTTTTTTTTTTTTTTTTTTTATAGTAGTGTAGGAGCAGGTGGATTTCAGGAGTTAAAGAATGAGCAGATAGGTAGGTAGAAGTATGAAGTACAGATTATTCTTTCAAAAGGTTTGTAGTCATGAAAGGGAGAGCTACATGAATGAGCATGTTTATAGGAATATTTACTTACACGACTAAAAATTGGAAGAAACAAAAATTTATGAATATACTATTGTGTAATTAATTGTGTCATTTAAAGTAATTATTAAGATTATGGAGCAGTATGGAAAAATTTTTACAATATTAAGTGAAAGAAGAAGATAGGAAACTTCTCAAAAACACACATAGATTACAACACCAAAGAGTATACATGCATGTGTGTACAAAGATACTATGAAATAATCACAACTGTCTTGGAGCGGTTGAGCAATGAGTGTTTCACATTTTGTGTAATGTTACAGCAATTTTTAAATTAAAATGCATATGCATATATTTAAAAATATTAGATGACAAAGACAGAGCATAGAAACTGGGGGAAATGTAAGGTTGAAAAACATTTGTCAGGCGCCTGTGTGGCTCAGTGGTTGAACATCTGCCTTTGGCTCTGGTCATGATCCCAGGCTCCTGGGATTGAGTCCTGCATCAGGCTCCCCACAGGGAGCCTGCTTCTCCCTCTGCCTATGTCTCTGCCTCTCTCTCTCTGTGTCTCTTGTGAATAAATAAATAAAATCTTAAAAAAGAGAAAGAGAAACATTTGTTCTTGCTTGTTTGTTTTGCTTTGGCAGGAAATAAGAGACATTTAGCAGCTTTTATCTGCTGAGGGGAACAATTCAAAGGACAGTGAAAGATTGAAGGTGCAGGAATGAGGTGATGATGCTTGACTGTGCAAGAGAAACCTAGACAATTAAGAGGCACAAAAGGAGAATCTGAACTTTTTAGGGGAAGGGATATTTTCTGAGACAAAAATAAGTAAGAAAGGAAGACAATGTCCCCAAATGTGTGTGTGTGTGTGTGAGCACACACGTGCATGTGCATGCAAACTGCAAGTTGATTCTAATATTTATGTGAAAATGTAAGGGCCTAGAATATCCAAGATAAATTTAAAAGAAGAACAAAGTTAAAAGACTTATACTACCAAATTTAAATTCTTATTATAAGACTCCGTAATTAAGACAGTGTGGTATTGGCACAAGGATACATGAATATACCAAAGGAACATAATAGAGAATCCAGAAATAGAACGTGATTTATGACAAAGGCACTGCAGCAATTCAGTGAGGAAAGGATAATATTTTCAACAAATGGAGCTGGAGCAATTGGCTACTCATACGGAAAAAGAAGATACTTCATTCCTACCTCACACCATATATAAAAATTAATTCAAGATGAATCATAGACCTAAATGGGAAATTAAAAACAAAAAAAGCTTCTATTAATCAAAGGACACTATCAAGAGAGTGGTAAGGAAGAGAGAATGTATTTCAGTACATACATTGACAATGGACTCATATTCAGAATACATTTAAAAAAACCTTTAAAAAAAAAAACCTTTCTATAAATCAGTAAGTAAAACCAAAGAATGCAATTTTTAAATGAGGAAAAACTCTTGAAGAAGTATTCTACAAAGATGACTTCCAAATGGCCAGTAGGTTCCTAGGAAAGTGTTTAACATATTTTCTTATTGGGGAAATGCTTTCTTATTGGGGAAATGCAAATTACAAACACAATGACATATCACTCACTACTTACCTACGAGAATGGCTTAAATTTAAAAGACCAACAGTGCCAAGCGTTGACAGAGAAAGACAGAGAGCAACCTGAACTTTCATGCACTACAGATGGGAGTATAAATTGGTTCATCCACGTTGGAAAACTCTTTGGCAGTATCTACTAAAGCTAAACATATGCCCACTCTATGACCCAACTGTGTTGGTTTATTTTATGTGTCAACTTGGCTGGGCCAAACATTATTCTGAGTGTTTCTGTGAGGGTGTTTTTCTATGAGATTATCATTTAAATTGGTAGACTCTAAGTGAAGCAGATTGCCTCTATAATGTGGATGGGCCTCTTCCAATCATTATAAACACTTGATAGAATAAATGACCAATCTTCCCCCACCTAGGGGAAATTCTCCAGCAGATGGCTTTCTGACTTGAACTAGAATATCAGTTCTTTCAGGTTCTCCACCCTACTGGCTTTTGAACTGAAACTGTGGCATTGGCTCTTCCTAGGCCTTCAACCTACCAGCTCATCCGCTAGATTTTGAACTTGACAGCCTCCATTCACTATTATTTCTTTTGTCACTTCTAAAAAATAGGTAAACTGGGCTTCATCAAAATTGGAAACTAAAATATATATTCGAGAGAAATGAGAACATGTGTCCACACAAAAATGTGTACATAAATATTTATAGCAGCATTTTTCATGAGAATCAAAAAGTAGAAACAACTCCAAAGCCCTTAAATGAACAAACAAAATGTGGTATTTCTATCAGTGGAATAGTATTTGGCAATAAAAAGGAATGAGGCACTGATACATGCTACTACATGGATTAACTTTAAATATGTTAATTGACAAAAACCACACTCAAAACACTGCATACTCTTTGTTCCCATTTATACAAATGGTCCACAATAGGCAAATCCATAGACAGAAAGTAGATTAGTGGTTGCCAGGTGGTGGAGAAATGGGAGGAATTTGGAGTAGCTTAATAGGTATAAGGTTTCTTTTGGGGATGATAAAAATGTCCTAAAATTTTGTATTGTGATGGTTTCATAACTGAATATACCAAAACCCACAAAATTTTGTAATTTGAAAGGGTGAATGTAATGGCATATGAATTATATTTAATACAGCTGTTACATATGTAAAAAGAATGAATTACTGATGAACAAAATAGATGAATATCATAGATATTCTGGGAAGAGAAAGCAGCTAGACACAAAAGAATACACACTGTATGATTCCGTACATGTGAAGAACAGGCAAAACTAATTGATAGTGATTTAAGTCAGAATAGTGGTTACCTCTAGAGGGTACTGGGTAAGGAGTTTGATTATGGGGAGTTATGAAGAAGTCTACTGGGGTACAAGAAATGTTTCACAACTTGATCTGAGTGGTGGTTGTTTGGATTCAAACATCTGCAAAAACCTATTGAGCTATACATTAAGATTAAGCGTGAGTTCGGCACTTTACTAAATATTTTTTTTACTTCAATAAAAATTTTATAAAAATGAAGAAATATGAATGACAATGTAGAAAATTTAAGGTTAGAAAGAGAGGGATAGGGGCTACCTAGGTGGCGCAACCAGTTAAATGTCCAACCCTTGGTTTCTGCTCAGGTTGTGCTCTCAGGGTTGTGAGATGGGGCTCTGCACTGGGCTGTGTGCTCAATGTGAAGTTGGCTTCAGATTCTCTCTCCTTCTCCCTCTATTATTGCTTGTGCACTCTATCTCTCTCAAATAAATAAATAAATCTTTTAAAAAAAGAAAAGAAAAGAAAGAGAAGGATGGTAGACATGTTATGGGCCCTCTAAACTTTCAGATATCAGAAAGCAAGGTCTATTGCTCAGAGTAAGAGTGTTGGATGAGAGATTGCAAATTCATGGAAAGAAGACAGTGATATGAAGAAAGAGTCACTCATCCATTTTTGTCTTATCTCTTTTAGGATAGATAAGGTGGTATATGTACATATACTCTTATGTGTACGAAATATGGTGTGTATGTGTTGTGTGATGCCACTGTGGGGAGAAGCACCAGACATTGTTACTATGAATAATTTAAAAACTTATTTTAGGAGAACGATAACAATGAAGTTCACGGGAAATCAACAGTCTTCTTTGTTTACTCAGCTACCCTTTGCCTCAGGACTAGACCTGAAAACAGGAGTTAGAATGGCTAATCTCATTTTTATCTCCCTCTGTCACCATGTATCATAGATTCTTTTTTTGTGTGTGTATCATAGATTCTTTAATAAAAATATGTTTCATTCAGAAAAATTTCTGTCAGCATGATTAGCAATTGTTTACAATCTGTAACAATGTCACATTTTTAACATGGGCATAGGTGTCCAGTATTTTTAAGGCTTTTTTTTTTACCTTTAATAAAACCAGTGTTTAAAAAGTCTGTTCTTTCTCAACCAACTAATAATAACACTTTCCATTTTTGAGGTTAGACTGTGATGCAAAATCTTATTAAAAATTATTGCTACTGTCTTATGTGGAATATGGCACCTTGATACATTGGCATGATATGCAAATAGGCACTCAAGGCACACTAAAAGTGTCAATTCTAAGCCATTATTTATTTTACAGTGTTTTACAATTTACAGGTTTTTTTCTTCACATCATTATATTCTTTGTTCTTTACAACTTCTTTTGTTACAGACATGATTACTACCACCACCAATTCACAACTAAAGATCTTAAGGTAAGAGGCTAAATGACGTACCCAATCTAAAGCAATTAGTAAGTGAACAGTGGGGATTTCAACAGATCCTCTGACCACATATGCCAGGATTTTTCATCATACCATCATATAGGTCATACTCTCTTTGCTTAAACAATTTATAGTGGTGATAATAATAGGGTAAGTAGTTTAAGAGAAACATAGTTACTCTGGGAGTTCAGAAGAGTTGGAGATCACAGGAAAGGTTTCTTGGAGATGATGTTTCAGATGAGCCTTGAGGAAATGATGGATTTGCAAAAGAAAAAAAAAAAAAGAACATTCCAGGTGCATGTGATGGCAGAAGAAAAGGTATAGTCAGAAAATCATAGAGAATATTTTGGGAATATTAGGTAGTTTGGTTTTGCTGAACGGCAGAAAAAAAGTAGAATAGTGGTGGGAGACAAATTTAGGAGGCACTGGTATACCATTCAAGTTTGATTAACAATGGAATATAATTGGGTCTGGACTTCATCTCTTCTTTCTCAGGTGCAGAAGGAAGAGAAGGGAGGGGAGGAGACCAGAAAGCCACTATTTCTGGGCAAAGAGTTAGAGAACCTGAACAAACCTGTGGCAATGAAAGGGAAGAGACAGAAGCAAGGGAAATTGCAATAGTAGATTTTAAAAAATTACTTTAGGCCAATGAGATAAAATAAGGGGTGAAGGGGAACAAAGTTATCAAAGAAGATTATATGATTCTGAGCCTGAATAACAGGGAATTGTGATCCTATTAACAGAAACAGAGAAGTAAGGTGGACAAATTGCTTTTGTGGGAATGATGAATTAAATTTTTCATGTGTGGAACAATGATTTTAGTTGTCTTGGGGACCCTCTCAAGCCTTCTCTACCTTTTAAGTGTATAAGGATGAGAAGTTCAACTTACAAAGACTATAATGACCAAAAAATGTATGAAAATGTATTACCTCATTGGTAATAAGGTAAATGCAAGTTAAAAAAAAAAAAGGGAGATATTTTCTTCCAGCCTATCAGATAGAGAAAGATTAAAAAGACCAACCATTCAGAAATAAAGTTAAGAAATATACAGGATTTATAAGGAGAAAACTAAAAACTACAGAAGGACACAAAAGAAAGTCAGAAAAACACAGAAATAACATATTCTTGAATGGGGCTTGAACTCACGACACCGAAATCAAGAGTTGCATGTTCTTCCAACTTAGCCAATAAGGCACCCTAATAAAGTGATTTTAAAGAGCATTTGGATATTTTATTAAGCGAATCAAATAACCAGGATGCAGAATAGTGTGTATATCATTCTATAATTTGTGTAAAGGGAAAATTGCACACATGCATTGGGGAGGGCAGTGAGGGCAACCGAGGTAAAGGGGAGAGAGTAAGAAATCTCCTTTTATCCCTCCTCCTCCTTCTGATTTAGAAAATATGAAATCATTGCTTATTAAAATTAAGGAGATTGAGAAGAATAGCTACAAAATGTTTTAAAAAGACAAGTAATTAGGCAGGGGCAGATTGGGACATACTCTACTAGACAAAAGACTTGTTCCAAGGATTAAATGAATGAGCATATGTAAAGTGTTTGCAGCAGTTCTTGGCACTTGCAGTGTGTATATAAATGTTTGTTGTTATTTTTATAATTGTCATATGGGAACTATATGACTCAAATATTCATCTACCATAAGGGAATATATCAATAGATTTTTACTATTGGAAGCTTAAAGACTTTGGATAGAAAAAAATTTTTAAGAGAGTATGAAAAGAAACATAAACTGGGAGAATTTACTTTCAATGTATATGATGGGCAGTGTCTGCTCTGTGTCAGGCATCACACTAAAGGCTGGCTGTATGGTACTGAAGAAGATAGTCTTGACCCTCACAGAGTTTACAGTCTCTATAGGGTAATGTTACTATCTCTAATACACAAAGTTATTAAAAATCATAAGGTTTCCCATCCAAGTACTAACAAGATCCATCATTGCTTAACTTCAGAGACTAGATAAGATTGAGTGCATTCAGGGTGGTGTGGCCCTAGACCGTAGAATATAATGCAGTGATTGAAAAGGATAATGTAGGGCAGCCCGGGTGGCTCAGCGGTTTAGGGCCACCTTCAGCCCAGGGCCTGATCCTGGAGAGCTCAGCCCAGGGCCTGATCCTGGAGAGCCAGGATCGAGTTCCATGTCAGGCTCTCTGCATGGAGCCTGCTTCTCCCCCTGTCTCTCTCTCTCTCTCTCATAAATAAATAGATAATAAAAATCTTTAAAAAAATAAAAAATAAAAAGGATAATGTAGATCTATATACATTGACATGAAAAGATGCCACAATATTATACATAGTGAAAAAGGTAGATTGCATGCCAGATTATGAAAAATACTCTGATCACATTTAAAACTGATGGGTGTATGCCTGAATGTGGGTATGTGTAGAAAAAATTTGGAAAGATAGACTTCAGAATATAACACTGAGCAGTAACATTAGACATAATCTTCATTTTAGTCTTTATGCTTTTTTTGGTGGTATTCTTCTGAATTTTTAACAAATATATTCCTTATACACATTCAAACAAAATAAAACTCTTCAATAAAAATGAACAAATTAAACTATGTTTCTTAAATATTTTCCTTCAAAGGTCCTTTATGAATAATCTTTAAGGAAAGCCATGACAACTGAAATTTTTATTATTGGGAATCTCAGGGTTTGCACATTCATATTTTTTCCTGTCCTAAGTCAGTAGGGAAATCTTTTGTAAATAATAAAATATTTCAAGAATTTGGAACGAAATGACAATCACAGAGTACTGACCTCATTCCACGATGGTTAAAAAGAATTGAAGGAAAAGGAACCTTGACAGGGCAGAAGACAAAAAGTGTGAGCAATAATTGGCCTTATACATGCAGTAGTCTCTTTGGTAGGGCTGGGGTGTAGTTGAATGGGAGGGGGGTAGTTCGCCCCTTCCTCCGTTTGCCATCCTGCCTCAATCTTGCCCAATGTGTGTAAATTTCCACGTAAATAAGGCTTTAGGATGCCATAGAACTCCTCCCCTTACCGCTGTCACTCTTTTCCCATTCTTGTTGAACCTAATCTTATTTGCACTAGTATCTGGCTAGTCCTCTTGGCTCTGCAGCCATTATTGCACGAAAGTGGCTGAAAATCTTTAATTCAACCCACTCTTTTGTGACACTCAAGGCCCTAATGCTTATCGTAATTTGCAACAGAATCCCTCTGTGACTCACAATGCTTTTCATCAATGAACAGAAAAGAGCTGTGTCTCAGCCTCAGATCCTGGGGCAGGAGGAGGAGACTGCCCCTGGGGACTGTGGGGTTATTGTAAAGACTCAGTGATTTCATATAGGTCTCAAGCATGGTCTGAAAACTAAACCGACAAAAGTATAATTGCTGTTATGTAGAGGGCCACATTTTAATACACTTAGATTAAAAAGGCGTTCTTATCCTTAAAAAGCTTGCTAATTACAAAATTCAGATAATAAACTTTGCATAATCTCTCAAGGCTTCCTATCTCTGTGTACACAGAGTGCCTGCATTCCCTCTCTGTTTGTTTGCCCTAGTGAGCCCAGCAGAAACATGATGCCAGCACACAGTGAGTTTTTAGTAAGACGATTTAGTCCAGATTTTATAGACCTATAGGAGAGTACTCTCTTTTCTTTCCCTACCTTTCCTTCCCATTGAGCAAAATTCCTATGTAAATTCAAAAAAAGAAAGAAAAAACTAACTTTGACATTTTGGAGGGGAGTGGGTGAGGAGAGGCACTGGATGGATAATCTGCATGTTCCTAGACCTTGTGATTGATTTACTTACTAGAAAAATTCACATTTTCTAAGCATTTTTTTCCAAAATAAATGTTGCAATGCTTGCTGTTATAAAATGGAAAACCTTATGAATGCCGAAGAACTTTATAATAATAAGTCTATGTATCTGAATTGGAGGAAAAAATGACATGTTAAGGAAATACTTGTAGACTCCAGTTTCAGCTACTATAGCAGTTCTTTAAATAAAATCTAAAAGAATGTTACCTCAGATTTATGAATAACTGCTTTGTCTATGTTATACTCAAAGTCAGCAGTTCACTGAAGAACTTTGTGTTCTATTGTTTTTTCTTCAAACTACTTTCCTTTCCACATGATAGTGTCAAGATTCTTAGTTTCTAACAGCTCATCTATTGACAACAAAGAACAGGCAGGACGTTGGAGATAAGGGAGTGATTAGGAGGTGCTTTTATATGTTTACTGGTTCTGAGTCTGAAGAGTCTTGTGAGATTTGGATAGAACTCTTAGAAAAAGGAAATGCATTCAAGGCAACAGGCCATTGCAGTACATGAATTTCAAGCTTGTGGTGAGCCAAGGGACATTGTGGACTCGTGCAGCAGAACTTGATGTTTGATGATGTTAGTAATGCACACTGCTGCCCCAACTCCACCCCACTTATACGAATCATCAACATTTCAGGATTATATTGGAACAGGAAGAAAGATGTTCTGTTAACGACAAAATAATTTTCAACATTTTCAAGGGATGTTTCCAAATCTAGAAAGACTACAGTACTGAGCTACTTTTAAACAAATGAGTCTAGTCCTTTAGGTGAAATGATGAGAAATCTGGTGAGCTCCTGATCATGATAGACCTGTACTGTTTTCCATAGAGAAACCAGGTGAGTGTTATTAATTTGTAAAGTCAACTGCTTCCATGAACTGAAGCTAGAGCATTGGGACCTCGCCTTTTGCTGTTGTGCCTGCCATTCCCCGCCTTCCCATCTTTACCTACCAAAATGTGACCTATTTTATAACATCTGCCTCTGATGCACCGGGACATGCCCAACTTTTGAAGCTCCAAATACAGAGTTGATTAACTGAAACAGACACTTGAAGATGGGATGCCCAGACTTGTTACTGAAGAAATAAGAGAAACAATCAGGAAATGAAGCTGTTTGGTAAAACCCACTGTGCTCATCAGTACAAATGGAGATGTAATCACTATAAAAACCAAAAGCAATTTTAAAATTAATGAGATCTTGGGGCGCCTGGGTAGCTTAGTCAGGTTAAGCATCTGACTCTTGATCTCAGCTCAGGTTTTGATCTCAGGATTGTGAGTTCAAGACTCATATTTGGCTCCATGCCCAGCGTGGAATAATAAATATTTGTGTAATAATATTTATTAATTATAAATAAATAAATTAATTAAATAATAAATATTTATTTAAAATAAAATAAAATAAAATAAAATAAAATAAAATAAAATAAAATAGATCTTCTTTAAGCTGAGAGAATAATTTCTGGCCACACTAGCTGGCCAGAAAACCAAGAGTCCAGTAACCTTAGCTAATGACTCGATTCAGGTACAGGCTTGGGCTGGCAAGGAAACCTCCATAAGGAGACAGTTGGTGCATGAGAAAATGGGGGTGGAAAGTATCATGAACAATGTTACCTGTGCCAGGATATATGAGAGAATATAAAAAATAAGGCTCAAACTTTGAAGCACTTCTAAACTGTAATCTAAACTGTTGAGGCTGTTTTATTTTATTTTATTTTAAAAAAATATTTTATTCATTTATTCAAGACAGACAGACAGACACACAGAGAGAGAGAGAGAGAGAGAGAGAGAGAGAAGAGAGAGAGGCAGAGACACAGGGAGAGGGAGAAGCAGGCTCCACGCAGGGAACTGGAGGTGGGACTCGATCCCGGGTCTCCAGGATCATACCCCAGGCTGAAGGCGGCGCCAAACCGCTGGGCCATGGGGGCTGCCTGTTGAGGCTGTTTTAATAAAATTCCAAAGTAAAAGAAAAAATAATTGCCTGTTCCTTCAGGGTCTAGCTGAAATGCCATCTCTGTCAACTTTCCCTGGTCCTCCAAGCAGGTGTCTTTTTTCTATCTTTTGGACCTTGCTTTGTGCCTCTCTCAGGAAATTGCCCAAGATCCACTCATCTCTATTCAGCTTCCTGCTTCCTTGACTTCATTGATTCATTTTTACCTTGGGAAGTGCAGTGTGTATACATTATGTGTACACACATATATCCAAGTGTATTTACAAAGAGAATGAAGTAGGAAGAGTGGCTCCCTTGGGACAGAAAGAGTATAGATAATTTTTTTAAAAGGTTTTATTTATTTATTCATGAGAGACACACACACACACACACAGAGAGAGAGAGAGGCAGAGACACAGGCAGAGGGAGAAGCAGGCTCCATGCAGGGAGCCCGACATAGGACTCGATTCCGGGACCCCAGGATCACACCCTGGGCCGAAGGCAAGCGCTACACCGCTGAGCCACCCAGAGATCCCCAAGTATAGGTAGTTTTTGGCTTGTCTGTATTTTCTTAAGTTTCTACAATAAGTATGTATTACTATGTTATATAACAAAGTAAACTTTTACATGTCACTAATTTTATTTATTTAAAGTGCAAAACAAATTTATTATTAGTTGTTTGGTTATGTTGATATATTTATTTCCTTCATTATTTACTTTATATTTTTGGTTTAAATTCAATTTGCCAACATGTAGTATAACACCCAGTGCTCATCCCATCAAGTGCCCTCCTTAGTGCCCGTCACCCAGTTACCCCATCCTTCCCCCAATTCGCCTTCCCTTTGGCAACCCTTTGTTTGTTTCCCAGAGTTAGGAGTCCCTCATGGTTACATGTTACTAATTTAGTTGAAGCTGTGACAGAGTCATTTATACCTAATTTTACACTTTACAGATTAAAGAATTTATCTATTCATTCATTTCTTCCCAGAAACATTTGCTATGCCTGCTATGCCTGAGCCCTGTGCCAGGGTCCATGGCAGGCACAGAGGTAAAAATTTCATTGGAAAACACCTCTGAGAGAAAATGGGGAGGGAATAGGGAAGAGCTGGTCAAGGCATCAGACCATGACCTAAGTCTGACTCCAGTGAAGGGGAGAGGGACAGAAAGTTGGGTGGTGGCATCTTGTACTTCCATATAGTCTAGGGAAAGTTCAGCAAGTGTATGGGGGAATCCTTGAATAAAAATTGGCCATGAGAGGAGTCCCTTGTCGCTCAGGAGGGGGCCTGTCTTAGTCATCCTGTCAGGTTATCATTGGCTGGGAACAGACATGGGGAGAGTGGCCTTGGCACAAATGTTAAATATTTCAAAGGACTGCAGGTGAGACCCTTCACCAATTATGCTTCCTGAAGTTGAAAATTTGCTGCGGGAAATTTTCCCGCAGTTATTCTTTATTATAAACATGTTTCCAAGCCATAAAATATTCATCTAGAGTGTTTTAATAAGTATTTCTATTTCACAAGTAATACCTGGCCATTTTGGAAAACTTGAAAATAAGCTGAAAGAACATAAAATGTACTAAATAATTCTAAACCTACAATTACACACTATTAACATTGATATATGCCTTTTCAGATTAAAAAATGTGTATTCATGTTTATATGTATATATATAACATACACTTATATATTTGTGTATATAATGTATACATATATACACATACATACACGCATAAAATATGCACATATATGTGATCATAATTTTCCAGCATTTGTGAGAATGATGGTATCTGCTCGCAAGTCTGTCTTGGGTAGATCTGTGAGTGGCTATATGAAATAGAATAGGCTGCAAATTTAGAGAAGCTGATTGAGGGGTTAGCAACGTACACAACTTTAAGACATGATATGTGCCAAAATGATTTCCTTCTTGGATTTGAAAATAAGTTTCCTTTTATACCTCTTAGTCAAAACTGTTTTACAAATGGCACTTACAATTTTGTATTAAGTTATATATGAATATAATGGGAAAATATGCCTTAATCCTTGAAAGTTTTTTTTCTGTTTTCCAAAATAGTGGCTCAGTGACTACTTTATATAATAGCTTTATAAAAGTGACTTATTTTGAAATCTTAAAAAAAAAGATTTTAAAGAATATTAACATGTTCAGTATACTGTTTGCTGGCAAGTATTCCTTGAATACATAACACTTCTTTTAGTCACACTATACATGACTGAAGATGGAGTATTATAGGAAACATTCAAATAAAGGTACAGTTCTTATGACACAAAACAACTCACAGGTGATAAAGCAAATAAAAGGAGATTTTATTTTTTTATTTTTTATTTTTTTTAAAAGGAGATTTTAATATGTGGACTGGCATTCATTGAGTTAGGGTTCTTGTAGGAACATGGGTTCTTATTTCTCCTGACCATATTTTCTTGAGGAATGAATATTTAAGGGTAATATGCAGAAATGACCATTTCACCCTCTTACTAACTTCCTGCTTGCTTTCATTGTAAGAAATTACAAAAGTTGAAAACAGTCTATATAGAGCAAGCTTCAACAACCTCAATGTATAAATAAGATTATAATGACCTTAATACTCTTGATTATAATGGTCCCAAGAACTAGTAACTTGATTAGCAGGCTTCCCCTGCTGCCCCCTCCCCTGACTATTGTAGTTCCCCTGTTACTGTCCACTAGAGGAGAGAGAACTCAAATGTCCTTTGAGTTAAACTGTGACTGTTGGCTTTTTGCCATGCCTTCTGGTTTTGGTGGTCTCAAGTGCCAGAGATTTTCCACTGGTGTCACTGGTGATTTTCTATGTTTGCTGACTCTGTCAAGAGCCCTCACTCTCCCACAGAGATGTGGCTCTGGCCAATCTTACTGTGGACCTTTGCCAATTAATGCTGTTCACCATGAGTTCAGGGGTGAGGGGGAGAGTGGCCTCTTGTCCTCACTCAGTCTCCTCATAGCAAAACTCACCACACATGAGTTCATTTTTGCTAAGGTGCAAAGTGATGTACTTGGGTGACTAAGTCAGGATCTTTCCTTTTCATGCAGCAGGATGCAAAATCTGGAACTTTCCACCCCAATGACTTAGGCCTTGAAGCCGAGGAACCTGGGTCTCTTCTTTCAGCCTTCTGCCCACTTCTCCCTGTCATTGTCTTCCTTAATTCCCTGACAGAGCCCCTGGTCTAACATTGGGTCTGACTTTTAACCATGGTGGACTATGTGTGTGTGGTGGAATGGGGTGGGTTGAGGTGAGGTGGATGTGGTATTGGGGGGAGAGATGGTTTCAGACCTGAGACTGACAAATGGTTCTGTTGCATAACATGAAACTAATTCTCAAGAACTAGAATTCAGTCAGGAAAAGGTTGAAGGAAAGAGAATGACTCTAAAAAGAGTCTCTTTCAGCCCTATATTGAATTTTAGAATAACCCATAGAACTGTAGAATTTTATATTTTATAACTGGGAGGGATTTTAAAAACTATTTGCAACTTCTTCATTTTACCTTTGCAAAAACTAAACAATTTGCTCAAGGTCAGAGTTATTGGTAGAACCAGTTCTACAATCTGACTCTAGTTAATCTCGAGTCCATGATTCAGCCAGTGTGGTTTACTGATCAAAGCCATTCTGTCTGGTTTTTCCTAACATGTAAGGGAAATAGGATATTTAAGTTATCTCAAGTCAAACATATAAATAAAGCCTTAAAGTTTAATCAGAGTAATTATCAACACAGACATTTTAGAATGAATTCCTCTTCCTTAATTCACTCGCAAATTATCAGGATTATAGGATCTATCCCAGTTTATTCTCTTCCTAGTTCTATACAAGAAACTATTCCTATAATGTTAATACTTAGAGACCAAAATTTTTCAACAGTTAAAAAAAACCCTCCTTCTGTCTTCACCCAGAAACTTCATCTTTATCTAGCAAAGACATTGTCTAGTTTATCCAGCTTCATTTTTATCTAGCAAAAGCAGGGGTAGAGTAGAAATAATTTCCTCTTAATTTGCACTGTGTTATCAGGCCTATTAACTTCCTTTCTCATGTGAATTATAATGGTAGCTGACAAAAGATGCTACTGCAATTACTATAATCTCTTGACGAGAATTAAATATTTCAAACCAATGCTATATTCATAGATGAGAATTCCCATTAAAATCAGACAGCTTTAACATAGTTTTTTTCCTTCCATTGTAATACTTTTCATTTCTGTGTTGTGTGAAATACATAAAAATGTTTAGTTTGCTGTCCAGTCCAGAGGAAAAAAATCTCTATATTCATTTAGCATGAAAAAAGATTTTTAAAGCAAATCCCCAAGATTATGATTGATAATAATAATGAAGCTAAGCATATTATTTAATTCAAAAACAACAGAAGTAGAAGAAATGTACTTAGCCAATTATGGAATTAATTCCTCTAGCTGAGATTATCTTCAAAATTCTCAAACAGGTACTGTCAAATAAGAGAATATAATACCATTGTATGGGACGTGCTCCCAAAATGAGAAAAATTAATGCTTTCTGTGTTTCTGTGTGTCCTAGATTTTGAAAATGTCTTCCATGTTTGAATTCTTCCCTAGAATAATCTTAAAGAGCAAGTACCATAATTTCCAATTGATAAATAATAAAAATGAAGTTCAAAGAGTTTAAATGGCTGTTTCAAAGTTGTACATGTAGTAAGTAGTAGAATCTTGGTTTACTGAATCTTGGTTTACAATGTCTTCCAATTTTAAAACTACATGTCTTACCCCTAAAGAAAATGCATTTCCAAAGAATAACATGCATATTCTCAGAGATATCTAGAACAGTAGCTACTTCAGTATAAAATATTAAAGTAGCTTGGACATAATCCCCTGAAATCCCCTTAAATTGTTAATTTTGTCTTTCAACTAAATTATAATTTAGTACTGATGTTTTTTTTGGGGGGGTGTTTTAAGTTGGTGGCCCTAGTTTTTAGGCAAAACAAAGTGAATTGATAATCAACTGTGAAAGATAAAATAATTGTTTTCAGAATTTCCATAATCCAACATATTGCCACAAAAAGCCACATATTTTTAATAAATAGTATGTAGTACACTAAGAAAAAATATTAAGCAGAAATATCATGAATTTCATGAACATCATAAATTATCTAAAAGTGTAGTCCTTCATTTAAAAATATCTTGGTTTAAAAATTATGTGAATTCTACATACTCATTGAAAAAAATTAAAACAATGCATCAGAATATGAACTGAAAAGTTTACATTCCTATTCACACTCCAAATCATTATTTGTATGTCTGTATCTGACCAGATCTTTTCATTCATTTTTAAAATAAAAAGGAACAGGGGATCCCTGGATGGCTCAGCGGTTTAGCACCACCTTAGGCCCAGGGCCTGATCCTGGAGTCCCCAGATCAAGTCCCACATCAGGCTCCCTGCATGGAGCCTGCTTCTCTCTCTGCTTGTGTCTCTGCCCCTCTCTCTCTCTCTCTCTCTCTCTGTTCTCTCATGAATAAATAAAATCTTTAAAAAATAATAAAATAAAAAGGAACAGACATGACAACCAAATATAATGCATTATCCTTGACTAGAGTCTAGATAAAAGGATAGCAAGTCTATTAAAAAAAACTATAAAGGATATTATTAAGATTATTAGGAATTTAAAATTGATTCTACATTTGATAATGGTATTATATCAATATTAACTTTCTTCAGAGTGATCATTGTATTGGATGTGGAAGAAAGTCCTTGTTTTTAGGAGACGTATGGTGAAGTGTTAGGGGTGAACTGTCAAGATGTCCATAGTCAACCTCCTGGCTGAAAACAACTAAAAGGGGATACAATAATCTAAAAATCTCCTTGAAACATTGACAAGATGACAGGACAGTAAGAAATAGTTGGGTCAAACATGGAAGGACAATGAAAAGAAAGCAAGAAGAAGTCATTTTGGCCTGAAATCATTTTGTGATACAGAAAATTAAAACAGATTCATTTGAATAGACTTGAGGATCTGAAGGACAAATATCAAAGTCTAGAGCTTGCTTAAGATGAGGAGCCAGACTAGTGACAAACTTCACAATAAGCTAAGATCTCAAACTTGGAGCAAACCCAAGTGAGATGTCCAGCTCTGTTGAAATTTTCTAATCATCTTGAATTCCTTTTAATCTTCAGGAATGTTAAGCATTTAATTTGGTAGAAAGTGGTCTTGGGTTTGTAGAATGCCATTCTTGGTAGAAGCAAGCACAAATATTGTGCATAGTCAAAGATAAACAGGTATAAAGATAACTGAGAAGAGTAATTATGGCAGATTTGAAACTATCAAATATTAACTACCAGAAGTAGATGAATTACATAAATGAAAAATTTAATCTTTGCGGATAGTTTTAACACTAGATCAAAAGCAACTCAAGATAGAATTGATAAGCTATGTAATAGGTCAAAAGAAATTATCCTGAGACCAACATGGAGAAATAAGGAGAAAGAGAACTAGAAACACAGAGGATACTGAGAGAAAAATCTCACTTATATTTAATTGGAGTTTCAGAAGGAGAGGAGAAAGACAATAGGAAAGAGTAGTATTTAAATAAATTATAGAAGAGAAGTTCCCAGAGCTGATGAAAGATGCAATCCACAGATTATCAATTCCTTAGCCAGGTCAACAAAACCAAACACCAAGCTTTCACTTAAAACTCATTATAGTGAAATAGCAGAAAAACAGTGACATAAATAAAATGTGCTAAACACAAGCACAGAAAAAGAAAAAGACAGATTATCTTTAAAGGAGAGATAGTTGGGCTAACTAAAGTCTTAGACGACTTGACTGGCAGCTCTACTAAACATTTATGAAAGACATAAATCAGATCTTTCACAAATTTATCTAGAGAATCTTATGTCTGTTTTAAGACTGCCATATCACCTACTCATGATCAAAATTATATTCAACATGGTTTTGGAGGTTTTGGCAGCATGATAAGGTGAGAAAGAAAAATAAAAGTGTAATGACTAGAAAGGAAGAAACTAAACTGAAATTTAGATAAGATAATCATGTACTTTTCTGTATCTCTGTATCTGTGTTACAGTTCACTCTAAAAGGCTAAAAATATCATATACAGTATTTGAACATATGATTTTCAATGCTATCTTATGTTAAGGGTCATATTTGATCATTCTAATTCTGTGAGGAAGCTAAGATTCAGAGAGGTCTGGTCACAAAGCAGGTCAGTAGCAGAACCTGTGTTAGAACGCAGGTCTACCAACTCTTTAAGAGCCTTTCCAGTTTGTAGGCATTTTTAGTATGGCATACATGTTATTAACAATTGTCCATAAAGCAATCTGTTTATTCAAGAACATCATTTACATTATGTGGGGTGTTATTGATTATAGAGGGATACCAAACCATATGTGACCTTGGAATTAGACGGGAGGAAGAAGTTATAAGTTAACAAATGCAGCTGCTTTACTTAAGTGTCTTTGCTTGTCAAGAGAGCAGGTGCTTAAAGTATGTTAAAAGCCTTTGCTAAGATTCAAGTCATAGGTTGAATTCTGCACCCCCCCTCCACTATATGTATGTTGAAATCCAAACTCCTAGTACTCTAGAATGTGATTGTATTTGGAGATAAGATCTCTAAAAAGATAAAGTTAAAATTTGGTGATTAGGGTGGGCCCTAATCCAGTATGACTGGTATTTTGCTTTTTTTAAAGATTCATTTATTTATTTGAGAGAAAGAGAGTGTGTGTATACAGGAGTGGGGGGAGGGGCACAGGGAGATGGGAGAGGGAGATAAACAGACTCCCCACTGAGCACAGAGCTCTATGCGGGGCTTGATCTCACAAACCCCAGATCATAACCTGAGCCAACAGTAAGAGTCAGAAGCTTAACCAACTAAGCCACCAGGCACCCAGACTGGTGTCTTCATAGACAGAAGGGGAAATTTGGATAGAGATGGGTAGAGAAGAAAGACCATGTGGAGATAGAAAGAGAAGATGGCAATTTATAAGCTGAAGAGAAAGGCATGGAACAGATTTTTTATTATGGCCCTTAGAAGGAACCAACTCTAGCAGCAGCCTCCAGAATGGTTTGGAAATCAAGTTCTATTGTTTAAGCTACTCCAGTCTAAGGTACTTTATTACTGCAACCCTAGCAAACTAATACAGCTAGTGATAAAGAAAGAAAGAAAGAAAGGAAAGAAGGAAGGAAGAAAGAAAAAGAGAGAAAAAGGAAAGGAAAGGAAGGGAAAGAAAGGCCATTATTCTTGAACAAAAACCAAAATGTGGTTGGATGTTAGATTTGAACAGTGATGTTTAAGTTTTATGGCTATTCACTTATGGTTTTAAAAACTTTCTATTAATTAAGGCTTTTTCAGGGAAAGTAACTTTGTTATTGAATATTTGATACTCTCTAGCCTCTATCTGCCTTTTTACCATTGAAACCATTTGTATTTATAACATTGTTTTGGATTAATTGGGGTTTTGTAGCAATTAAATTATCATTTTATAGTAGATTTTTTTTTTTTTTTTTAGAGGGAGTGGTGGCAGAGGGAGAGGGAGAGGGTGAGAGAGAGAATCTCAAGCAGGCTTCACAACCAGCACAGAGCTGATGTGGGGCTCGATCTCATGACCCTGAGATCATGACCTGAGCCAAAATCAAGAGTCAGAGGCTTAACTGACTAAGCCACCCAGGTGCCTCTATAGTAGAACACTTTGATGATGACTTTTTGTATTATCAGATGATATAAATGAAGTCATATTATCTGTGAAGTGATCTGATAGCATTTTGAAAGATATAACAAATTTCTCTTTAAGAGAATATGTTAAGCTTATAGTTAGAGGATAATTTTGAAGAGTTGACATGAATACTAATTTATTAACTATCTAAAAGGTATTGGGGCCCTGTCATATACACCCTTCTCAACTCAGGCTGAATGTACCTGGAACATCTGGTCTTTCATTCATTAAATTCAACATTCCAGTGAAAAATGCTATTGGAATGTGCAAAGATTCAGACGACAAGCCAGGACAGCTGCATCTGAGACAAGTTTTATTTTGAAACCAGAAAACCCATGCAAATAAACAACAGCAATACACATAAGAAGTGAATTAATGACAGCTTACTGGAGATGGCTCAAAAAGAAAAAAAATTCAATTGCATTTTCCAGGCTTCTTCTAGGATTAAAAGAGGTGGGTTAACTCATTATCCTGAATGAGATGGTAGATTTATACCAAACAAATTTATACTACATTACATAGGAGAAAATATTTCAGAACATTTTATAGTCAATGATTTTTTTTCTAAGTAAAACAATTCCATTTACTTTTCACCACAAATTTCTCCTCCCCATCCCCCATCCTCTCTGTCTC
The DNA here is from genome assembly GCF_011100685.1 of Canis lupus familiaris. Classification (NCBI taxonomy): domain Eukaryota; kingdom Metazoa; phylum Chordata; class Mammalia; order Carnivora; family Canidae; genus Canis; species Canis lupus. The sequence continues at coordinate 40,363,014 of NC_049222.1, read as the reverse complement.
CAATTCTAAATGAAGAGAAAGAAGGACAATTCAGAAGTTTTCTAATGCTGTATTGTCATTAGAAAGCCCCCTAACCAAGGCCCTGTAGTCAGGAGGCCTAGCCTGAGAAGACATTTTCTGGAGTTCACATAGTTGTTTTCATTGGGAAGCACAACTCAGTTGGAAACCTCCAACCTGCCAACTTTTCAATCAGGGAAACTAATAAAGATATGTGCCTGGAAAAATTAATTTATTCATCTGACCAAAATTATAATTTAATTCTCATATATTGAATAACAATGAAAACTTCTGTGATTAGCTTGAGTTATATGATATTTTTATTAAAGAAAAACAAAGGAATTTAATTAAGGTTAAGAATGTTAAGGAAATAGGTCATATGATTAGCTCTGAAATAACTTTAACTTTTGAATAAGCTCATTGTTGCTTAATTAAGGTATATCGATTTGTAGAAACTTCAGAGTTACTCTTGTTCCCACTGAGAAATATGCTGGATTTCTTACTATGTAGCTTTTGTGCTTCTTAATTTACCTGTTGGAACACTGTCAATCATAGAGTTTAGTGTTTTAAAAATAAATTTAATAATTGGTTCTTCCTTTATTTAAAAGGAACCTATTTGGTTTATTTAATGCTTTTTCTTAAAGTAAGCAAAAATTCTAGAAATGCTACTGGACATTTAAACTTGTTTAAACTTTCTACTTTATAGCCAAATCCTTAATAACTTTAACTGCATCAATCACTCAATCTAAAATTTTGCTCCTTATCTGGACATGTCCAGTTCTCACAAACTCCTAATTAAGAAAGAGTTTTCTGATGCCAACACTGATAGAGTTTAGTCTGTGGTACAAGGTACCAGGAAATGAGCTTCTTTTGTCCATGCTGTCAAAATTTTACTAAAACCCTCACTCTTTACAAGGCATTGCTTTAATCAGAAGCACCATGCTTCTGTTCAGTGGATCAATTCGTTTGCCATCTCTTAAAGTCTGAAAAATCCAGTTGCCAATCACTTCCTCTAGGGAGGCTGCTGAGATTACCCATTTTTGTTCCTCAGTTGTGCCTCATTTATGTGATTTCAAGGAAAATTTATGGGTATGTTGCTTTATAACTTGTTTTCTAATGATTTAGTTCTTATGAGTTATCTTCATAGTTAGACTGTAGACCCTTGATGGCAGACACTGTCTTCTATTGCTCATATGACCAGCAACATCGCTGAGATTAGCACTCATTCGCCTAGAAATCTCCAATAATATTCCTAATGATGACATCAAATCACACTAAAGTTCTTGAGGGGACTCTGAATTATCAAAGAAAGTTTAAACTGAGCTTCACACTGTACTCTGAGTTTTTGAAATTTGACGGTCTCTGAATGACGAATGTATGCAATCACTTTCAGTCCACAGAGCATGCTATCCCCAATCATCCTGAATAAATAAAAGTTTACTATGTGGTGTTCTGCATAAAGCAGGATTGTGCTTGATTTTAACAAAAGAGGGTGAAACCTCCAAAAGAAGAACATCTTTTAAATTTGGTTCTCATTATTTATGATTTTGTGGTAACTTGCCATACAAGGCCTAGGCTGAAGCTATGAAAATGGGGTTTACCTACTAAATTACCTGCATAAATAAGGTTTATTTAGCACCTATATGTACCGCATACTCTTCTAGGATCTTGGAATATATAAGAAAGCAAAACACATAAGCATTCCTGTCCGTTTGGAGTTCACGTTCTAGTGGAGAGGAGTACAGCGAGTACAGCAGAAACACAATTAAAAGTTAGTAAATAGGGATGTCTGGGTGGCTCAGTTAGTTGAGTGGCTGACTCTAGATTTTGGCTTAGGTTTGATCTCAGGTTGTGGGATCAAGCCTCATGCTGGGCTCTGTGCTAAGCAAGAGTCTTCTTGAAAATTCTTTCCCTCTGACCCTCTCCCCGCTTGCTCTCTCTCTCTCTCTCTCAAATGAATACATAAATCTTTAAAAGAATTAGTAAACATATTGGATAATGCCAGTTGCTATGCAGGAATATAAAGCCAGGAGGAAGGATAGAGAAGATGAGAGGGAAACATACAGAGGATGGTTAGGTAAGTATACTCTGCAAAGGTAATGTTTGAACAAAGACCAGGAGCAGCGATGGATGAGCCATGGGCAAACCTGCATGTGGAAAAGCAGCGAAGTGTGTACTTGCCAGACACTGGAACCAGCAAGCAGCCCAGTGGCCTGGAGTGGGTTGGGTGAGGAGATGAGTGATGGAACGCCACGTCAGATCCTGCAAGACTGTGTTTCTCCACACTGACTACTCAAACAAATCCCAGATTTGCAGCATGGATATGAATCAGGATTTGAAGGACTCAAGCTTAGGCCCCAAAGCAGAGACTCTGGTTTTAAAAGGTTGCCCAGGTGATCCACTGAAGATCATGGTGAAGACTTTGGTTCCTCCCACCCCCGCAGTCTTATTGAGATATAATTGACATGTAATAACTTCATTGGTCTAAGATGTGCAACAGAATGATTTGATACATTATATATTGTGAAATGATCACAGAAAGTTTACTTAACATCCATTACCTCATATAGTTACACATTATTTTCTTGTGATGAGAACTTTTAAGATCTACTGTCTTAGCAACTTTCAAATATACAATACAGTGTTGTTGGCTATGGTCACTATGCTGTATATTACATCCCCAGATCTTATCTTATAACTGGAAGTTACATAGTAAGGACTTAAAAAGATGTATTGTTATACAATTTGTTTCTTGATTATATTAAACATATACACTGAAATATTTAACATAATTCATCATAATCATGTTTTCTTTTTTTGGATTAACAGTAATTTGATGATTGAATTTAAACATAGTTGCACACGTTTATGGCAGCATCAAAGCTTTTTAACCATTATCTAGTGAGAAACTATTTTGTGGAGATTTGTTCAACTGAGATTAGTGGTTAAGATCTCCTTGTAAATAAAACCCATTACATAGGTTTTCAAATCTTTTATTTACTATTCCACTTAAGAAAGTGTTCTTAACTTTCTCAGGACCAACCTATCTTTTCCTGAATTTCTGTCTACAGGGAATAGTGTTGCCTGGCGGCTCAAGTGAACACAATGTCTTCATTTTAACACATATAGAAAATAAAACCAAGCATATTACCATAAGGAAAACGAGTTCAGTAATAGGCCGTTTGAGTGGCTCTGTGCTTGGTGGGTTGGCAATGTGTTTTAACAAGCTCTCTGGGTGATTCTGATGCATTTCCAAGTTTGAGAGTCACTGATTTAGGGTTTAAAAGCAAATTGGTTTGCCCGCCTCCCAAACCACCTTCATGTGAGGCTATATAGCAGCCAACTAGACACGTATAAGGGACGTTTCTGCCTTATAAGTTGTGCTTACCTACATGTATTTGGAGAAGTCACTCAATGTGTATGTGATTAAGAGGGTATATGTATATGAAAATACAGGTTTAGAAACTTTTCCCCATTTCTTACCTTATGAGGAGAAAAAATTCTTTTGTTCCTTCCAGATTTCATATGGTTAATAGGAATAATGGGTAGAAATGCAGAAAAAGTTAAGAAAAGGAGGTGGATCACTTTGTCTGGGATAGGCTAGGGCTACTCCTGGGAGGTGTGGAAGCTATTTTCCTGTAAAGAGATTCTAGGAACTGTACAAGAGCAGGCTCCAGGCACAATTGAGAAATATTTGAGAGTTGTCTTTAGTGTCTTCTGGCTCTCTCTCCCAGAGGTCATACCCATTGTGGCTGTGTGGGTGATAACTCACATTTACTGAGAGCCTATCTTGCACCTTCTTAAAGAGCTCAATGAGCATGTACCATTTAATTCCACAACTATCCCAGGAGAATGTGGCCTCTTAAAAGCAACAAGACTCACAGAGATAAAATAACCTGCCCACATCAGAGATAGAAAAATCAGACAAGTCAGACTAGACTTGCCTGATTCTAAAAGTCATGCTCTTATCTCTCTGTGACAGTATCTCTGAGCATTCCCCAGATTCCAGAATGGTACCTTCCTCCTCCCTTTGGTCACCTCCCATTCAAATTGTGATCTTAGATGCTCCTGACTCTGTGGGGGCAGTGGGTATGGGGAAGTGGCTATCTAAATGGGGTAGTAGCCATAATTCAGGGTAACCTCTTTCAGGATTGCTTGTGTCTAAAATAATGCTTGGACAGGCAGCTTTTTATATGTTAACAGTTTGGGGGGCCTCTCTAGCAGTACAGCAGCTGTTGGGGAGAAAAAGTTGTCTTCTACTCTTTAAGGTTCTTTTGGCTGGTCTAAGAATTACATTAACATGTGACAGATTAACAAGAGAAAATAAATCTAATTACATAATATAGGGAATCTACATAGATATGAGATATTCCAAAGACAGGTAAAAGGAGGAATATATATCATTCTGGACTAAGAAGAGGATAGGGGCTTGGTGCTTCAAAGGGAAGGAAAGTAATTCACAGAAAGAGCAAAAAGAATAAATGTTTGATAAACAAATGTTTCCAGGGCCATAGAGAAACAATGGGACCCAGAGAGGAATTTTAACAGACAGACTTCACTAAATTCCTCTTTGTCTACCACTCTTAGTTCATAACATAATGTAGTTATCTATCGTAATAACTCTCTTCCAGGAGTAGGTCTTCTAGCTAAATTCTTTTAGGCAGTTAGTGAGAAGGTCAATGTTTCTTCTTTAGACTTCTGTTTCTTAAAAATAATCAGCCTAAAATAATCTACATGCCAGAGACACCTTTTAGATTGGCAAATTTTGAGTGGCAAACAAACAAACAAACAAACAAACCATATAGCTAATGGATAAGATATTTTGGAGTGGGTTAAGGAGAACTTTCCAAATCAAGCTCTACCGGCAACAATCTACCCTGACCATGGGTAAGGACAGATATGTATATATGCTTTGGGGTGTGTGTGTGTGTGTGTGTGTGTGTGTGTGTAAAGGGATCATTCTGTGGCAGATGCAGATTAATCTAGAATGAAAAGTGGATCTTATTTTTTGTTTGATGGTTCCTCTTTTTAGTGCTAGTGAGATTAGCATTCTTAGAACTAACTTAAAAAATAGTTGTTGAGCATTTACTATGTACTCAGTGAGAGGCACTGGGACATAAAAACTGAACTCAAGAAACAGTCTAGTGGAGGAACTAGACTAGGAATATTATAAAACATTGTTGATGGAAGAGTGATGGAAATGTCTGCAAAGAATTATGGAACAGAATTATGGAAAGGAGGCACCCCAGTTGGGGGGAAGTCAGAGACGGTTCCTGCTAGTGAAAGTAACCCATTGCTGATTCTTAAAGAGTGGATACAAGTCAGAGTGGAAGACATGGCTAGAGGTACTCAGGCTGGGTTTGTGGGGAGATAAAGCATTTTGGTATTGTTTCAGCATACAGCAAGTGGGGATTCAATTCAGCAAGTGGTAAAAAGACGTCACAGGAGAGATATGAATTTCTTTAAGCACCATTTGGGGGCATTGCCTTTCTGCTGTAGACCATAGGAGGCCATTAAATGCTCTAAGATGGGAAATGACATCGGTCAATTTGCATTTTAGGTATATGATCTAGCAAATGAGTGTTACGTTTATGGAAACAAAATGAGAGGGAGGGATGTTGCAGTTAATCATTGGTAGATCCCAGCGACCACACACCTACAAGATTGCCATTATTTGTCTTCTGAAATGTGGAACTATTTGCACCATTGATTTTAAGGATTTTTGTTATACCTTAAACATGTTTTTTAAAAATCAAAGATACACACAGTTATTAGCCATCCCCCTGCTGTCCTGTCCCTTATTCAACTCTAGTCCAGTTGTGCAAAATCCACCACTTATTTTCTAGTTACCTCTTCTTGTGATCACTTCTACACCAGGAAATGATGTTCTTCCCTTACATTGGGACTTACTAACTCTAGGTACTCTCAGTAAACTTCTTGTCACATTACACAAAGATATAACATGCTGTTTCCCTTCCTCTCAGTTCATGTTATACTTGTATCACTTTTTTAGTTTCTCTATTGGTTACTGGTTACTTTACATAGGTCGTCTACATAGGTCTTGTTATTTACATAGGTCATGACCTGTAAGAGATGACTTCAACTACCTAAACCCACTTACATCAACCAAGTGGAGCAAACAGAGCACAGTGGGAGAGGAGATGGGAGCTGGTAAAACATTCCAGCCTGGGGGCCTCCCACACAGCCACTCAAGACTGTTAATTGGAGAAATGTTTCATTTATTAACATGCTTAATTTATTAAGAGCTGGATTACTCTTTCTATGTGGCCACTTCTCAGACTTTCGTTTATGAAGGTAGAAAATAAAATCTTCACGTAGCTTTTTTTTTTTCTCTTTTGCCTCTCCACCCCCAGGATCCCCTAAGCCTCGCAGTAGGTTGTAACTTACCATGAACCACCAGTAAAGAATGCTTTTCTGTGATGTATTATGGCTTTAGGTGGGTGGGAAGATTTTTTTTTTTTAATGCAGGCAATACTTTTTTTTTTGTCTGTGCATGGCAAAAGCCGTTTCCTCTAAGAGCAGTGGCCACCAGAGCTCCTTCAGTGTGTGACTAATGCACGTGACTCAGACGTAGTCTTAGGCTTTGTTGTGGAAAGAGTCAATTCCTGCTGAATTTGTATCTGTTTTGATTGTTGTCCTAAAATATGATCTGAAAATGCAGTGAGTAACATTTTAAATCACATATTTAATAATGACAATTTTTTTGTGGCCTATTTCCTTAATTTCTAATTTAATTCATTGTAGTCAGAGAATAGACCTGTATGACTTGAGCCCTTTAAATTTTTTAAAGCTTTGCTTAATGGCTCATATTATAATCTAACTTGGTAAATGTTCCATATGCACCTCAAAAGAATGTCTATTTTGTTGTTGTTACAGAGAATGTGCTATAAATACCATTAGGTAAAGTTAGTGGATGGTTTTGTTTGAGTGTTCTGTATTTTTACTGATTTTCTGTTTGCTATATCATTTATTGAGAGGGGTTATTGAATTCTTCAAATATAATTATGAATATGTCTATTTCTACTTGCAGTTCTGTCAGTTTTTGCTTCATATATTTTGAAGCTTTGTTATAAGCTATATAAACATTCAGGATTCTTATGTTCTAATGAATTGATACATTTATCATTATGAAATGACTTTTTAAAAAGTCTCTGGTAAACTACTTTGTTCTTAAATCTTCTTTGTCAGATATTAAGAAGGCCCAGCCTTCTTCTGATTAGTGTCAGCATTGTATACTTTTCCATCCTTGTGTTTTTACCTCTTTATATATATAGTGTGTTTATTGTAGGAAATATGTAGCTGAACCTTGCTTTTTAAAAAATCCATTCTGAACCAATTTTGCCTCTTAATTGAGGTGTTTAGATTCCACTTACATCAATATGATCAGTGATAAGGTTGGTTATCTTACTATTTGTTTTCTGTTTGTCCCATCTGTTCTTTATTCTCTACTTTTTTCTTTTTCTGCCTTCTTTTGAATTAATCAAGTATTTTTATGGTTCTATTTTATCTCTTTTTTGACTTACTAGTTATAACTCTTCCTTTTGTTATTTTAGTGATTGCTTTAGAGTTTATGGTATACATCTTTAACTTGTCACTGCCTACCTTCAAGTAATATTTTACCACTTCAGATACAGTATATGAGCCTTTCCATAGTAATCTTTCTGTACAACCCCTCCCTCTCTTTGTGCTGTTATATATATTGTTATATATTTTTATACATCTTTTCATGTGTTTTTAAGCTACACTTTTATTGTTCAAATTGTTTCAGCTTTGGCCATTGGGATTTCAGTAGGTTTCTGTATCCCTAGGACATATACTCTTACCATTTTGTGTGTGTTGTATATATGTGTGTTTTAACATTTTCTTACTTTCTGGTACTACATGATACTGTCGACTTATCTTGTGTATTTCCTTCCCTAGGCCTAGAATCAGCCATTTCTCTAAGGGACCCTGGTTCATTTATTGAAGAATAGTATTAGAAACTAAGATTTAGGTGCTAGATGTGTTCTTTGCTACTGGGGTCCTCTCAGTTTTTTTGTTGTTTTGAGGTCCTCTCAGCTGACAGAGTAAGGAAATAGATATATGTGTACTAAGCAAAATATATACATATATCTTTAAGTATTTCCTTACGTAACCATCTATATCTATATTAAACTAAATGAGTTCATATTCACGTCTCCAACTCTAATCCACTATAAGTGGATCGTTATAACCTCCTCAAAGGTAGGATTTTTATTTTATTTTTTAATTTTTAAAAAAGATTGTATTTATTTGAGAGAGAGAAAGTGGGCACAAATGGGTGGCAAAGGGAGAGGGAGGAGCAGACTCCCTGCTGAGCAGGGCTTTGATATGGGGCTTGATCCCAGGACCCTGGGATCCGCCCTGAGCTAAAGGCAGATGCTCAACCACTGAGCCACCCAGGCATCCCAAAAATGGTTATTTTAATTATGTAACTTCAGATAACTTCACTCTTCTATTGAGAATTGAGGAGATGAGTGGGGTATGAATATGCTCAAGTTCTGAGCACCCATGTGGCCAATGGGATCTAGCACCTCCTGGGGACCTCCATAAGCACTGACCTGGTTCTCACTTCTCTGGAACCCCCAACCTCCTTCCCTTTTCCAACTGAGGTTCAAATCCTGAGTGATTTGGAAGAGGCCATGGTAATCACAAGGGTCCTTAATATGAGGGTGACAGGAGTGCCAGAGTCAGAGATGTGACAAGAGCAGAGATCAGAGTGATGCAGCTGCTGGCTTTGAAGATGGAAGGGGCTGGGGCAAGTAACAGAGTCTAGTAGTAGGGAACAGTAAGAAGTGGATAGTAACAGCTAGTTACTAGTAACAGCTAGTAGTAGGGAAAGGTAAGAAGTGAATTCTCCCTGAGAACCTCCAGAAGGAACACAATCCTGTCAACTCCTTGATTTTACTCTAGGGAGGCTTCCAACCTCTGGAACTATAAGATAAGAAGTCTGCAGCATTTAAAGTGACTACATTTATGCTCATTTGTTAGAGCAGCAATAGGAAACTAAAATGCCTGAAAACTCCTGTCTCAATCCAAATCACGATTGTTGATCCTTCTATATGGGGGCAGAATTACTCCCGGAGAGACATGCTGCTCTAAGTTTTATGAGTGGTTTTTCTTGAGCCTTGCTCACTTAGCTTTGAGAAGGGATGTCTTTTTTTCCTTTCTCTTAGGATGAGGAAGGAATTATCTCTTACCACATAATATTACATTCCCTATAGGGCAATTGCTCAACAACTTCTTCTTACCACTCTACTAACTCAGTCTTTGAGATTTTGGAGGTGGGGCTGGAGGTGTGTGGTGTTGGGTTCGTGTGAGTATCTGACACAATCGATGCCTGGCTTCTTGTCTCCAGCTTTTGCCAACTCCTTTTGCTAATTCCAAGGCAAAAGAAAAATCCCATTCAACTTTCTATTAGCCTCAAAAGTTGCTTTGTGCAAAGCCTTTTGTAGCTTATAAAAAGGAACTTCTGCTTTCTAGTTCTCTATGAGTAAGAAGATCTGATTTCAGGCATGGCAGCTCCATTTCCTACCTCTGGTGGGCCACTACTTGCCTCCCAATATATGCTCTTCCATAGTAATATAGTTTTAAGGAAAGCACTTGACTTCCCATCTAATAAGCATACTTTGAAGCCTTCCCAGCAGCTAGCTGTGGATAAGTGACTAAGATCTGGCAAAAGGATGTTAGTAACTTCTGGGTCATGTCTTAAAAGGAAGTAGCTTTCCCTCTACTTCCTCTTTTCCCTAGAGTAGGAATGCAGATAAAATGATGGTGAATTAACTTCAACCAAATGATGAGGACAATATGCCTGAGGTTGATAGAGCCACAAGATAGAAAGAACCTGGGTCCCTGGATGACTCCATGGAGTAGAACTATCTACCTATCCTTAATTAAGTAAATTCTGTATGTACAAGCTCATCAACAAAATTCTCACATTCTTATCCATTTCTGTGTTCTACATTGTAGGGATTCCCAAATATTGTCATACCGATGATTTTCCTGATAATGTTTTCAACTGTCCAAGTCTAAATTCAAAAAAATAACAATAATATAGTGGTTAAGAGAATGAAGAGAAAAGCCACAGACTGGGAGATGATATTTGCATGTATCTGATAAATGACTTGTTTCCATAATATATAAAGAACTTTCAAGATATAAAGACCTCTCAAGATATATATATATGTATACATATATACATACATACATATACCAATTAAAAATGGGCAAAAAAGTTAAACTGACATTTCATTAAACAAGATATATGGATGGCAAATAAGCACATAAAATATGTTTAACATCATTAATTATTAGGGAAGTGCAAATCAAAAGCTGCAAATACCATCAAACACCTATTAGAATAGTGAAACAAAAAAGAATATTATCAAGAATTGGCTAGGATAGGAGCATTGGAACTCTCATCTATTGCTGTGATGCAAAATGGGATGGCCACTTTGGAAAACAGTTTGGCAGTTTCTTGTAAAGTTAAATACACACTTACTGTATGACCTAGCAGTTCCTCTCCTAGATATTTACCCAAGTGAAATGAAACCTATATTCACACAAAAATCTGTATTCGTATATTTGTAGGGGCTTTATTCATTATCACCCAAACTGGAAACAAACCAGTGTGTTAGGGTTGGAGAAGCTTCAGTCTATATTTAAAGTTTGCCTTAGTTCTTTTGGGGGAGGGGAAGGGAGAGAGGGAGAGGAAGAAAGAGAATGTTGAGCAGGCTCCATGCCAGGCACGGAGGGTAATGCAACTATTCTATTTAACTGTTTTATCATGGTAGGGTTCTACAACTATATCCATTTGTCAAAACTTAAGGAGCTGTACACTAAAAAGGGTGAAATTTACTATATGTAAACTATAATGAAAAATGGGAAAACGAATGATACAGTGAAGTTTTAATCAAACTAGTTAAAGATGTTATGTATTATACAATGTATTATAATTTGTAACACTGTATTAATAATAATACAGTACATTTCTTATTTCTTATTTGGCAGAATAAAAAGTTGGCAACTTTGTACTGGAATCCCAGATTTTTGGTGGACATCTTCATTGTGGATGTAATCTAAGTCTAGGATTCACTGCTTTCGAAGTCCAAACCCCATAGATTGAATCAGGGATCATTGTTGCAGTAAAACAAAACCATCTCAAATCATATTGACAGAGGTGTTTACTAAGGACATATAGAGGACTCTTGTGGAACCCAAATGCAAGAGCTCTTCCTGGTATGTGGAAACAAGAAAGCCTGGGACACCTTTCCCCTTTCATCACCCCTCATTTTCTCTCCTCTGCTGCTCTCTCCATCATACTTCTCTGCCCTGGCTGCAGCCCAGGTTCTTCTGTTTGTACATGATCCAATATGGCAGCCACTCCGAGTTCTAACTGATCTCTGGCCCAGTCCCGGTTCACAAGAGATAAAACCTGATCAGCTCAGCTAACCATGAGTTAACTCTTCACTTCAGGGTAGGCAGCTGTAGCTGGAGAGAGTTTGGGTTATGAAGACCTGAAATGCTGGGGCTGTGGGCATATATCAGATTAGTAAAGAAGGGATGTGGGAGGCAATGACTGGTACCTTTACTACAGATGAGTTGTATTCATAGTCTGCTCTTCGTAAATGCTTGGCAAATGAGTAAAATAAACCAAGGAATGTTTCCAATCTGCTCTCTCTGTGTCAACCAAAACAGGTCCTGAATTGTGAGTCTTTGGCCTACTGAAACTCTGGTGTTTATAATATACTCAAAGGATGTACCATTTTTCATAGCATGGAGATTAATGAAAGTGGCTTTTATTTAGGTGTTATGCCTCTGGCTCAAATCTCGTCCTATCTTAAAAGAAAGTGTGTTATGTCTTCATAGATCTAGTGAATAATAACAAATTGAACTTTTCAATGTCTCCGAACATCCTTGTATTACACTAGGAACCTAAGATTCAGAGAGGTTAAAGGCATTACAAAGGCTACACAGCAAGGAATTCTCAGTGCTTTGATAAGGACTTGGAAGTTTCTAGCTCCCAGACTCATGCTCCGTCTACTAGGTCACTCTATGAAAAAAAAGTTTTGACATTAAAAAGATTGACTCATTCTGTAACCATGAGAATTGGAAACAACTACTGTACTGTGCTTTTTTTTTTAAGTTTTTATTACACAAGCAAGATGTGTTCATTATAAAGAAATTAGAAATTGTGGAAAGTCAGGCAGAAGAAATTGCAGGCAGATATATTTTATTTAAATGCAAAAGGGAAGATTTGTTTTTTTAATCACTGTGGCAGATAGTCTCTCCACATTCACAATAGTACCAGCAATTTCTTTTTTCAGAGTTGAAGTAGAGAACATTTTTCTCTTCTTCCCACATTACAGTCTCCCTGTTGGCCCTTCAGAGAGGGAGAATCACTCCTTTGCTAGTGGCTGCCAACATGCTTCCGGTTGAAGAGCTTTCCAATGTCTTCATGGAGATAAAGCAAAACCACGGCTGAAGTCCAGAGGAGGCCTGGAGCAAGTACCATGAAAAATGTATTCTATCTTTGAAAACAAAACAAAACAAAACAAAACAAAACAACAAAACAAAAACAAAAGCCAGCTCAATTCAACACATGAATTTAAGACTCAATGTACCATATGCTAGGGAATAATAACAGCCTTACTTTATGCCAGATACTTGCTATAACAATGCTACATGGAAGGACAAATCTGTTTTATTTATGAGGACTCTGAGGATTTTGAGAGGTTATGTAACTTGCCTAAAGAACCACAGCTAGTGAATTATATGGACAGAATTTGAACCCAGACAGTCAGACTCCAGAGCCTGCTACCTTAACCATTACTATCTGAAAAGACAAAATTCTTGGATTCATTAAACAAAAATCTGGGGTGTGGGAGCAGGAATTTAAAAACCACAAAAAGTATAAAAGAGAGATTAAGAATCATTCATATTTCTACCACTCAGAATTAATCACGTACCATGTTTGCTTTTTTAGGATTTAAAAAAAAAATCACATGCTTACAATAAAATAACTCAAATAATGCAGAGGTATAGTAAGTAGAAAGTAGAAAAGTATTGCCCAAAGTTCTCACCACACTAGATGAGAATCCCTGCAGATATCTTTCTAGTTACCTATTCAGATAGGGTGGCAGGCACTTTATTTTGTGCCTATGAACTCATTCTGAAGCCCCTGTCAGTGACAGAGCATCATGAGAGATTTTTTCTGTCTCTTTTCCCATTCCTTTTTTTAAATTCATGTTGGACCCATTTAGGGTAGAGTTATCTTCCATTCATTTTTCTATTAATTATCCATGCATCTGTTCAGTAGTTGTAGTATACCAACCATTGTACTAGGTGCTTGGGATAATAAGTTTCTGGTAAATGGTAAAAGAGAGCTTGCTGCAAAAGACAGACACTTGAAAACAAGTACAGAAATTTAATAGCAAAATATAAGGTATTCTGTAAACATGGGGTAACAGTAAAAGAAAGTGACAATAAGAACAATCTACACCAATTGAGAAATTACCATGTCAGGTGCTAGCCCAAGCTTATTAGGTGTATTAATTCATTTGTGCCCCTTCCAGAAAGGAAGGTTTTCTGGAGGAAGTGACTTTTGAGTTGAAGATAAAGAAAATGTATCCCAGGCAGATACAACAATTTGTCCCAAACTGGAGAGAACTGTGAGTGCTTTGCTGGGAGTGTAGTGAGCTTTGTCAGTGGGGAAGTAACAACAGCTGAGGCCAGAATGGTCAGGTCATGAAGGGGCATCATGAAGAATTTTAAGGAACTGCATGGCATAATTTGATAAGTATATTATAAAGATGTCTCTTTCTATATGTGGACGGTAGATTGTGGGAGAATAAACATGAAAGCAGAAGGACCAGTAAGAAAGACCTGTGAGTAATGGTCCAGCTGAAAATTGATAATGGCCTAAATGAGCAGTGTGCATCTGGGAGTGAAGAGGAGGAAGGAGAGATGTTGAGAGGTTAGAATGGCCAGGGAATAATAATGATAGGAAATGTTTATTGAGCACTTAGCAGTGCTCAACAATCTCCACCACAGCCCTTTAGGATAGACGCTGTCATTAGTCCCATTTTACAAATGGGGAAACTCTCTCTTTTTCCCTTCGCTCATTTGTTTTGTTTCTTACATTCCACATATAAGTGAAATCATATGGGATTTGTCTCTGACATATTTTGCTTAGCATTATACTCTCTAGCTTCATCTGTATCATTGCAAATGGCAAGATTTCGTTTTTTGTTATGGCTGAGTAGTATTTCACTGTATATAGACCACATCTTCTTTATCCATTCATCAGTTGATGGACACTTGGGCTGTTTCTGTAATTTGGCTGTTGTAGATAATGCTGCTATAAACGTTGGAGTGCACATATCCCTTTGAAGTGTTCTTGCAGTCTTTGGCTAAACCCAGTAGTGCAATTGTTGGATCATAGGGTAGTTCTATTTTTACCTTTTTGAGGAACCTCATACTGTTTTCCACAGAGTCTGCATTCCCACCAAGAATGCAGAAGAGTTCCCCTTTCTCCATTCTTACCGGGAACCAGACTCTTAACTAAAGAGAACAAACTGGTGGTTACCAGAGTGAGTGTACCAGAGGGAGGTGAATAGGTGAAGGGGATTAAGAGTACACTTATCGTGAGGAGCACTGAATAATGTAAAGAATTGTTGAATATTATACACCTGAAACTATTATTACACTGTGTGTTAACTAACTGGAATTTAAATTTTAAAATGAGGAGGGCAGCCCGGATGGTTCAGTGCTTGTCTCAGGGCGTGATCCTGGAGACCTGGGATCGAGTCCCAAGTAGGGCTCCCTGCGTGGAGCCTGCTTTTCCCTCTGCCTGTGTCTCTGACTCTTCCTTTCTCTCTGTCTCTCATAAATAAATAAGTGGAATCTTAAAAAAAAAAAAAAAAAAAAAAGAGGAAACAGAATTGTTAAGTAACTTGCTCAAGGTTATATACTTAGCAAGTCCTGGGGCCTAGTAGTGAACCCAGGTTTTCTGACTTCTGACCCCGTGCTATGCAAACTCCTAGCATTTTCAACAACTATATTTATAGGGTGAAATCAAGATAGAGACCCAGAGAACAAATGGATGTGGAAGTAAGAGGGTGACGTCTATGATGATTTCCAGATTCCTGTACTGGACAAATACTGGAAGCAACTGGAATTACTGTAGCATTCTAAAATAAGAACATGAAGGTGTCATAGCATACACAGAGAACCGCTGCTTAGCAAATCAGATTTACTTTTCTCCTTTTATATATATGACAGAGAGAATTTCTCAGTGTCACTGTGACAGAGAATGCCAGTTATCTTCCATGTCCATTCTCATTCTCTTTAGTAAATAGAAGACACAATTTTGGGGTGGGCTCATGACCACCATAATATTATTTTTCCCAGCTATACATGGCCACATGATTAAATGTCAGAAGAGGCTGGGTAAGCAACTTCTGAGAAGTGCCCTTATAGGAGAAAGGCCAGGACTTCTCGCCTTTCTTCTTTCTGGTTGGAATGCTGACATGATGGTGGGAGCCAGAGCACCATGATGGTTGGAGCTGGAGTAGCCAATGCTGACATGGACCTGGGGATGGTAGCACAATAACAAAGAGGGAGCATGGGTCCTTCACACTATGGAGGCTATATCAGCCCTGGACTAATGATCTTTTTGTGAGTGAGTGCCTATGTAAGCCAGTACCATTTTTACTTTTCTAGTAGTTAAAGCCTAATTAGTTTGAATACATTGATTATGATGTACTTTGTAGAGTATATTTCATCATAGCCTTTGTTTTCACCTTTTGTTTTAGGTGATAATACCAACTTACTTATTCATTCAACATAACTTCACGGAGTTCACTGAATCTTCTCCATCAGAGACTATTCTAGACATTGATGGCATAGCAGTGAACAAAACAAAATCCCTGTGCTCTTGGAGCTTACTTTTGAGTGGAGGAGAGAGATAATGAATAAATATCTATACAGACAACATGATGCCAGTTATTAAGCTATTGTTCCAAACTATCCTTCTGCATTACGATGCTGGAGCTGAGACTCTGCAAACCATGCTTCTGCTTTGCCTGCCAGATTCTTGTGGGGTTCTATTGAGAGGGGCCATCAAAGAAAGTTGGACTGCTGGAAGAGCAAGAAGGGATATATGCATGTTTCTTGTTCTCTGTGCAGTGCCAGCCCCATTGCTTCCCCTGAGAAGCATCAGCACCAGTGGCAGGTGCTCCCTTCCTTGTTGTCTGGTTCCAGCTTTGCAGGAATCCCCTCTTCCCTAATTATATTCATTTTTATGGCTGTCATAACAGAAATAATAGAAATTTATTTTCTCATGGTTCTGGAGGCTAGAAGTCTGAGACAGAGGTGTGGTCAGGTTGGTTTCTTCTGAGGCTTCTCTGCTTAGCTTGCGGACAGCCTGTCTTCTCTCTTTCTTCACGTGGCCTTCCTTCTGTACCCATCTGTACCCTCTGTACCCAAATTTCCTCTTCTTAGAAAGACAGTGTCATATCGGACTAGGGCCTTTTTACCTTCCCTTCTTTAAAAGTCCTATCTACAGGGATCCCTGGGTGGCTCAGCGGTTTAGTGCCTGCCTTCAGCCCAGGGCGTGATTCTGGAGTTCCGGGATCGAGTCCCATGTCGGGCTCCCTGCATGGAGCCTGCTTCTCCCTCTGCCTGTGTCTCTGCCTCTCTCTCTCTGTGTCTCTCATGAATAAGTAAATAAAATTAAAAAAAAAAAGCCCTATCTACAAATACAGTCACATTCTGAGGTACGGGGAATTAGGACTTAAACTTAAGAATTTTGGCAGGGACACAACGTAGACCATAACGCTATTCCGACCTCCTAAATTTTAATAATTCCAAACTCTTTCCTTTGCTTCCCCAGTTCTAGGGGTGGGAGCTACTTTTTTTCAGTTTTTAAACCCATGAAACCTTGTGTTCCTTTTTTACATTTTGGGTTCTTTAATTTCTAGTGCTCAGTGTTTTACATTAGGTTTTCTCCATTAGAATATCTGGTATGGGTTCTTCCTCTTACTTAGCCCTGAGTGGTGCAAGTGAGACCATGTGGCAATTATAGAGATAGTAGGGTGGTGTTCCAGGGAATGGGGCTGGCCTCCCACACAGGCTTTTGGGAGGTCTTGCCTTTCGGAGTTCCTGCATTTGTGCTTTGGCTCCTAGCTGTTGACGTTCACAAACTCTGTTTGGTCAGTGAAACTCGAGGTGGCCAGGTTCTTGGTAGTGGGTCTTTGCAAGGCAAACTCAAGGGAGATCAAGGTGCAGAGTAAAACCTGATGACCATTTGTTAGGTGAGGTAGGTTTGGTATATTTGTGCTCTGTGGTTATCCCTTCTCTTTCTTAAGGAAACCTATATAGGCATCCAGATGTGATCAAAGCACCTTGGTCATGAAATGTGAGCAAAGGTAAAGAGTGGGGTGAGGTGACTAGATTATGATATTCTAATGTGTTTGCCTCTGCTAAGGGACAGCCTGCTGGGTGGATGGGAACACTTATGTTCACCAGCAAGGATGCCCTCTTGAGTGACGCAGACACACAGACAATCTGTGGCTCCATGGGCAATGTCTGTCTCCCTTTTTCTAAGTTCTAGTAAGGTTCCCTTACTTTGTTCACATATTCCTTCCGCATGTGGATGTAGCTACTTCTCTCTTTTCTATTCAGTGAATGCCAAATGATATTTTCATTTCCTTTTATTCTTTTGACTTTTCTTTTAAGGTGACTTTTACTAAAAGCTAGTATCACTGAATATATCCCACTTTTAACTGAGGGCATACCTTTATTTCAGTGTTTGAGTATGGTGATGCAGTGTAAGGCCCATGAATGGGCTCTGAATCAATAGGACCTTTGCAGGGAAAGACGTGGCCAGTGGTGTCACCAAGTGGAGTGCTGAGCCCAGCACAGAGAGAAGGGACAAGCATGCCTTGCTCAGGGCTGACTTCCTATCTGGCTGGAGAAGAGAATTTATGTGGGTACCGTGGTAGGAGACTGATGCAGGTCAGGGTCAGATTGGGGAAATCTTTGAACTGTAGGCTAAGGAGCTTATACCATATAAGGACCTTAGGAGACCATCAAAGACTTGTATATGGCGATTGGGGGGTTAGCATCGAACCTTGGCCTCCCACCTCCAACTCCAGTGCTCAGGAGGTGACAGCCTCTGAGTATAAGCCTTTGTTATATTCCCTTTATCTTACTCTTTGTGAAACTTTGCTTTCAGTAAAGATGATGGGTGGAGCAGTGGTCGAAGGGTAAGTGGTTGGGGAGGAGGGGCACCGAGGAAGCTCAGGGAAGCAGGAGCAAAAACACAAACATAAACCACAGAAGAGGAAAGTGAGCTATTGGTTATTATTTCCATTCCTGTGGATATGAAATACTATCCCAATTGTGGGAAGCTAAGAAAGGCCACAGCAAAATAAAAGAGAAACGGTCGCATGAACAGTGATGTTCAGATGTTGGAAAACATCTAAGGTGTAGACTTACGTTATGGAAATATCCTTAACCTCAACCGAATTCCAAGAACATTCTAAAAGAGAATGCTGGCAACACTGGATTTGCTTTGTAGGGTCTTCGCCATCAGAGACCCACAAAATTGTAAACCTTGGAAACTGCTGTGCTCTAAAAGAAAGGATTCCGAACCCTTGTCATTTAAAATGCATTTTTCCAGCATCATTTCAAATGAGTCAATCCCCTCCCATTTTTAGGGTTCCAACTCACTAAGTTTGCCTAACTCAGATTTAGAGATCACACAGTTCTATAGATAAGTGTATCTTAAGTCCCTAGGCGCAAAATGTTTGGGTAAATATTTGGGTAAACAACAAAATAAAACCAACCAGGCTGTCTTACTTGTCCCCTACTATGGCAGTCACTGGAAAATGTGGGCCACGTCATGGCTTTTTGGTATCGGCTCACTTTCTCTTTGGTCATTAAGTTCATCTCTGAGGCTGAGGCCTCACATACCTGGTGCACTTGTCTTGATCCTCTGCACTTTTCTGTTGTGGCTCACCTTGCTGTGTCCTGGAGATGTGATTGCCATTGCAAACCTCTGCAGGGTCACATTTATGGCACTCCTTACTTCTCTGCTCTGCTTGCCGGATCCCTGTATCTTCAGTGGTTACCACTCTGGGATAGAAGAAGAACCACCTCCATTTGTTACAAATATTAGTCACTGATCATTAGCCATTAATGTCAGAAGTCTTCTTCTACTTGGTCTTGGTGTTCATACAGTCCCTCTGCTGGGGACCCTGGCAAGCACGCCCTCGGGGAATGAGCAGACATTGCTCTTCACAGTAGAGATTATCCTTTTTTTTTTTTTTTTTTTGAGATTATCCTTCCTGGCATTCCTGGGCCCTGCCAAAGAGGCTCATGTGTGACCTTTGTCCCTCTTCTCTGTTCAAGAGACTCAGACCAGGTGCCCTCTTATCCGTCTGTGCTTTGGAGCCTTCAACACAACACAACACAACACAACACAACACAACACAACACAACACAACACAACCCCCAGCAGCCTGCCTTCACATTTCTGAATTCACATTATGGGCATGCAGAATAGGTGTTACCTTCAGCATCAACTAAAAAACATTCCCTTGATCCTCCTCTGAAGCTGGCAGGAGGCTGGCTGGGAATATGCCATGGAAAGAAGAACACGACCCTGCCAGATTTTCCAGTTTCCAAAGTCAAGAAGAGATGGGGTTGGGGCCTCAGAAATGCCTGCCTACTAAACAGCCCACAGAGATGGCTCCATGCGAGAGGCGTGTCCACTACGGAATGTTTGGGAGAGTTCGTGGGTATGAATACCACCGGCCTGTCCCATAATAGCCTTTAGAAATTCCTTTTAGGGAAATTGTACGCCGGGGTTGCAGAAGTGAAGAAGCCTATTAAGTTACTCTGCATTTCTAGGGCGGAGGAGGGACTATTTTTCACCATTTAGGGTAAACGTGGATCATGCCATTCATTTGGAACATTCTGTCAATCTCCATATGATGATATCCTACCAATACTTTGGTTTGGCTAACATGGCACATCTTCCCTGAACCAGTTCCTGCGGAACTTACCGCCTGCACACAGCTTTCATACTGTAAATTCCTGCAGGGTGGTGACTGGTAAATCTTGGCTTCCACACAATATCAACAAAATGTTTTGTGCATAGTAGGTGGCCAAATTAAATTGAGGTTTTTGTGTCTGGATAGTAATAGGAATTTGTTAAATTTAGGTAAAGAAAAATCTGTTTTGATATAGATAACTATCCATTTATTTCTAATTAAAAACATTTTTTTCTGTAACAACTATAACATGACTCTTTTTTCCTAATAAGAATATTTTAACAGTTCTGAAAATTAGACATCATTATCAAAACTTCTCAACATTTGTACTTTGTCTAAATCCTGGAGAAAAAATAATTAAAATACGATCAGTTGAAAATTTCTTTCACAAAAGAATATTTAACTTAGAAAGAATTAAGAGAGTAAGTCTTAATTACTTAATTCCATTTTTTTTCCCTCTTGGATTTAATTTTTACATATGGGACAAATTCGTGGTGGGAGCTTCTGATTGAAGATGGATGATGGTTAGTGACGTGGATTTGCTTCCTCCTGCTGTCCTGTTGTTTTCCCTAAATGGCAGAGATTTTTCTTCAGCCAAGGAATACAGTCCTCTCAAGTTCCTTCCATTAGCTCTGGAATTTATTTTGCCAGGTGACAACTTTAGCATTTGAAATTTTTACCTAGAAAAACAGACCTTATAATGGCTGACTTTGATGCTAAATGTGGTCATCAGTTGAATCTAATAATCTTTGTTTATACACATATTACATTTCTCTGTTAAAGGTTTAGACGCCCTTAAACATCCACACCCTTCCACCAGGCCTAGTTTAGCTCACGATTTCCTGGGCAATATTCCATTTCTTCAAGGAATAGGGATTTCACTGAACTTCAACTGATACTCCATTCACTTTTAAATTGCCTTTGACAAGCAAAGTTCCACCTGCATAGAGATAAGAGTCCTGCCTTGCACTGGTGTCTACTCTGAAATTTGGATCCAGAGCTACTATCAAGGTGCTAAATTGATTCCCCTGATAAAGTAGTCTTGAGTTGTACATGTAAGGAAGGGCTGGGCTTGCTCCATGTAGTTGATTAGAATGGAAGTTACTTTACTCTGGAAGCTGTGTCTCAGCTGGATCAGTGGAACTTAGCTGTTCTCTGGAGGAGACACAATCCCTCATTTCTTTTTCTTTTTTTCATCAACCGTTAGACATCCATGGACTCTTGTACCCCTAGACATTAGTTAGCTATCATTAAACGTAATTTGGAGCTTTAACAATGCTGTCAATATGTCGTGGTATTTTGTCATCACTTTACTATTGGTTACAATCCCTTTCACTTATAGAGACTTCTCCCCCTTTCATCTTTGTGGTTGCCAGACTTGTAATTTGTTTTTCTGTTTAATAGAAACCTTAGAATCATTGGTATAAAGTATGCTATGAAAAACACATGCTTTTTAAAATAGCTCTTTTCGTCTTTAAAAATTAAAATATTGTGTTTTCATCTGTTCTAGTAATGTACATGCATGTTTTATAGCATCTCCTCTAAACTTTTCAACAAGATAATAAAAACTTTTTTTGTCCATTTATATGCTTCTCCATTTCCCTTTATTTAGAAGAGATGAAGGACAATATTTATGCAGCAAAGAAGATGCTGTGAAAAATCTTAAGAGCTGATAAAGATTTTGGCTTCCTTTAGACAAAAATATGGAAGAACCAAAGTGTGGTAACTCTTAAAATGTCTAACTCTTGCCTTGCCTTTCCTCAAATAGGCAAACAAAAAAGTTTTTTTTTTTTTGAAAGTGGATGATATAAGGTGTCTCCATTGATTTTTCTAATTAGAAAGACAATTTAAGTTGAGAATGTAATTAAACATGACTTAAGCTACTTTTCAACCTAATCAAGTAAATATAGCTTCTCAAGTTTTAATTTTAAGAATTTCAAAGCACTTTCATTTATAGAACCATCTGGAAATTAGCATTTCATGTGAGAAACAAAGATTTTATCTTAAATGAGTTTACAATTCTCTGCCACAGGTCAACAAATGTCTTTCATGACAGCAAATGTCTTTCACACCTGTGTGACTACCATTTCCATGGGGATAGAGCATGTTTGCAATGCCCTGGAAGGCCCCCTTGAGTCCCTTCATCTTCTTCTTTTTAAAAAGATTTTATTTATTTACTATTTATTTATTTATTTATTTATTTATTTATTTATTTGAGAGAGAGAGAGGGAGTGAGCAGGGGGAGAAACAGAAGGAGAGGAGGAGAGAAAGTCAAGCAACCGCTGCACTGAACACAGAACCTGGTGCAGGGCTTGACGTGAGGCTCAATCCCATGACTCAGATCATGATCTGAGCTGAAACTGAGAGTTGGAGGCTTACCTGACTGAGCCACCAGGCGTCCCCTCCTTGTTCCCTAGTCAATATCACCCCACTCTCTCAACTCTTCCTTGGATAACCACCTGTCTCTGTCAAGCACAGTGGATTAGTTTTGCCTGTTCTCAGTCTTCATATGCATGGAAACATACTAGATGTACTCTTTTGTGTCTGGCTTTTTCCTGTCAACATAAGGTCTGCTGGATGATTTGTCTAGGTTGTGTATAGCAATGATTCTTTCTTTTTTCTTTCTTCTCCAGATTCTTCACCAGATCCAAATTATGGGCAGTAGAAGAGAAACCCAGAGTTGAAGGGCCAGGCCATGTTCTGAGTATTGGTTCTGATGCCAATGAACTCAAGGGGTGACTTTGGGCCACTTGCTTCTTTGCTTATTCCTTATCTGCAATATGTCAAAGTTTAGTTAATGGGTCTCTTAGCACCATGGAGAAGTTTTAAAGGCAGCAAATTAGAAGCTTTAAGAGAAAAGTATATTTTACACCTCAAGGCTCTCCCACTCTTGTATGAATAAGCATCTGTGAAAAAGGCTGCCTGATTCCTCTAGAGACTTCTGAATGTCTTGGCTTTGGCTAGGGAGGGCAGTGCTAACAGCCAATTCTGACTATGGGCGCAGGTGTTAACTTCAGGCTAAGGATCTTGTTTTAAGGTATCCAAATGATGTAATGTCGAGATGAAACACTCACTCCGGGAGAAGAGTTGAGAGAAAATGGCAGGCTTAAGCTCACTAGTCTCTTACAGATTCCTCAGAGAGTCAAATTGCTTCCCTGGGCTTAGCAGAGACCCCATCCTCTGTGTGTGTGTGTGTGTATATGTGTAGAGGGAGCATGATAGACAGGCTTCCCCCTGTTTGTACTATGACCAAATGCAGTCAACACTTCTAATGTCATTTATAGCTTTTTAGTTATACATTTTTCTTCTTTTGTTTTACCTCTTTCCTGAAAAAGCAGGCTGTATTAGTTTCTTATCGCTGCTGTCAAGAATGACCACAAATTTAGATGTATTATTTATTTATTATCTTAAATAATAGTTTCTGGAGGTTTGAAGTCCAAAATGGTTCTCCCTGTGCTAAAGTCAAGGTGTCAGCAGCACTGTAATCCTCTCTGGAGGCTCAGGGAGCATCTGTTGTCTCGTCCTTCCAGCTTCCACAGGGGCCCATGTTCTTTAGCTCGTGGCTTCTTCCTCCATCTTCAGAACCAGCAGTGGCCTGTTGAGCCTTCCCTATGTCACATTGCTCTGGCACTGAGTCTTCAGCCTCCTGCTTCCACATTGTGGGATGTTTGTGGTAACACTGGGCCCATCCAGATGATCCAGGATAATTTGTTTTAAAATCAGATAATTAATTAAAAAATAAATAAATAAAATAAAATCAGATAATTAGCAAAATCCATTCTGTCCTCTATTTTAATTCCCATTTGCCGTGTAATTTGACATATAGTTCTCGGGATTAGAATGTGGACATTTTAGGTGGGGAGAATTATCCTGCTTACAACACAGGCACACGGTATTTATTTGATGAAAACGAGATAGATTATCTGCAATTAGCACTTTCTGGATTCAAACTTTTTATTTATTAAGAAAAAATCATCTTTTGTATAAAACTGACACCTTCTCAAATGCACTATTAGCAAAGAATAGTTATATGTTCAATTATGGGATAGGATGCATACCTAGACATAGGGGTGTGAGACAAAATGATATAAATGTGATGAGTATCTTTAGTGAGAATTGTATGTGCATGCACGCATGCGTGTGTGTGCGCGCGTGCTTGTGTGTGTGTTTGTGTGTGTGTGTGTGTGTGTGTGTGTGTGTTGAGCCAGCTGTGCACTAGAGCCAGCTCACATTGGCTTATGAGTACCATCGTATGCCAATTTTCCTAAGTTCACATTCGGGGGAGAATTTACACCATGGAAATCGGCATTTGCTGTAAGTCAGGGTTGTATTCTCCCTGGAGAGCCTGTTGTTAACCATGAACCAGCAGACTCACTGCTTTCAGTTTGTGCACAAGAACCCTGCTTGGCAGTGTTACCCCTGTGGGTCCCACAGCCCTGTATATGGGGAAGGGGCAGATCCCCAGATGCATCAGGACTAGCTGGCAGTTCTCCCTAGGCTGTCTAGACATCTCAAGTTGCTGTCATAGCTGTAGGCTGTGCTGAGAGCTAAGCTCTCTTATGTGGGCAAAAGGTTGCTCCTTTGTTACTAGTATCTGAACCTCTCCTGTCTAGAATTTGTTTATGTGTTTTGACCTGTCCAACCCTGTGTTTTGACCTGTCCAATGTCCACTCCATTGTTTGCACCCTACATTGCTGGGTCAGAGCCCCTTTCTTTGAGTTGCACTAGCTTGTCCTTGCTTGTTGGACAAGCAGGAAATCAGTGGCACTCAAAATTCACAGGAATCATCAAAGGAGCTTGTTAAAATGCAGATTATAAGGCTCTGCCCCAAGAGATTCTCACACAGAGGGTCTGGGGTGAAACCTAAGGATCTGCTGTATCAACAGGCACCAGGTGATTTGGAGGCAACGGGTTCATATTCAGGCCATGCTGACCGTCCAGCCTGGGAGCTCCTGGAAGGCTGGCAGGCCAGACATCTTCACCTCTATGGTGTCCACACACTGTGAGTTCTCAGTAGGGAATGAGCAGAGTCATTTTAAAGAAACATAGAGCCTCGCTCCTAGGAAGTCCCCTCCCTGCGGCATCTGGCATACAAAATTTTATGATTATTATGCAGGCAGGTGGGTGTAGAATACGACATTCCCAGGTTCCCAGAGAGGAGGACACTTTTTCAATCAGGTGGAAATGTGAAAAGTTCACACATCTGCCAAGATTTGTGTTCATGAGCCCAAATATTCCGAGTATTTGAAACAGCTTCAGTAGTTTACTGAACTTTTCACTTTCCATGGATGTGTTTACTGTTTGTTGTGCAGACATAAACCTCACAGCCACAGACAATGTCTGTTGATGGGAGGATTCAGTATTCACCAAACTCAGCCCAGTTTGGTTTTTTATTAGCAAACCACTCTGACTCCAGCAATTTTCTTAGAAGGAAAATGTTTGGTTGGTTGTGTGGTTGCTAACTTTACTCTTTTTCATTTCACACGTGGATGGGACCAGATTGGTTTTCTTTAAAAATATGGTCCAAATTAATTTATACTGAGTTGATTGAAAAATAGAGAATGAAAAATTACTACCTTGTGAGACTTGGACCTCAAGCCCTTTGATATTTGATACAAATTTTTACCCCCCAGGATGCAGTCTTTCAGTAGCGAGTAAGCAAGTTTCAAAGAAAGGAAAGAGTAATGAAAAATCTAATATAAAGGCTATAATTTTCTAAAGAAGTCTGTTCCTTATTAAGATCAAGTGCATGTCAGTCATCCTATATTTTTGGAACATCCAGTGAATGTGAGGAGTTTACTGGGTACTTCCACGTGTGGAAAATTTTATCCAGTGTATTTGATTTTTCTAGTCCAATAAACACAAAAAAAGGGAGCAAAATGAGGTATTTTCTATATCTTATCAGCAGAATAAGTACATCTGAGTTATTTATAGAAGAGAACCCCCAACCACATAAGACTCAGGCTTGAATCCTAGCCCTGTCTCTATGGCTCTCATTTAAAGGAAGACTGTAAAGATGTGGAGGAAGAATATTTGTCTTCAGTCTCACATAGGGAGGCCGTAAGAATTAAGTGCAAAGACTTAGTGAACGTTTTATATGAGAGTAAGAACAAGTTATATAGTTTATAATGGTATAATATAGTTTTTGAATGTAGTTTATAAATATTAAATTCTATGTGCATGTTGAGCATTCCAGCCTTAACAATTTAAATTTCTTTTCCTTTATTCCAATTCCCTCTAGGAGTACAATAGAATTATTGTATTATAATTTTGAGATGAAATCATAAAAATGCTTCATCTTCCTTCACTTTTTTCTTTTTAAAGATTTATTTATTTATTTATTTTAAAGGGGGGGTGGAGAGGGGCAGAGGGAGAGAGAGAGAATCTCAAGTAGACCGAGTGCAGAGCAGGATACAGGGCTCAGTCTCGACCCTGAGATCACGACCTGAGCTGAAACTGAGACGGACACTCCACGAGCTGAACTACCCAGGTACACAAACCCCCTGCCTGCTCTTTTTTTCTTTTCTTTTAAAAAATTTCATTCTTTTGCATAAGTGTCTCAGCATAATGTGGGTTTTCCCCATGCTAGTCTGTCAGAGTTAGAAGTACATCAGCTGCTTCCTAGCTGATGGAAGGAGTTACTTGCTCACTCTTTTGCCCCCTGATTGTTGAGTCTCATGACACTCTCTCTATTTCTCCTTTTTCTTTGTCCCCCTTAGAAGTGTACTCAGGCTTTTGAGGAGGCCCAAGCAGTAAAAACAGCCTGTAGTTCCCATGGTTCTTCCCTTTTTCAGGTTTCAAATCTGACATGAAAAGAGAGGCACTTCTAATTGAAAATACAACTTTTCGGTCACTCCACAATATCCTTTTCCTTTGTTCTGTTCTAGTTCATTCACACAGCAACCTTATGTAAATTTATATTAAACATCAAGGTGCATTGAAATTAATCATAGAAATTAATTAATCATAGAAATTGTGATAACAATTAATCATAGAAAATAACAATTAATCACAGAAAATGTATGGGACACCTGGGTAGCTCAGCGGTTGAGTGTCTGTTTTGGGCTTGGGGCCTGATCCCAGTGTTGGGGGATCGAGTCCTGCATTGGGCTCCCGTGAGAAGTCTGCATCTCCTTCTGCCTATGTCTCTGCCTCTTTGTCTGTATCTCTCATGAATAAATAAATAAATAAAATCTTTTTAAAAAATCACAGAAAATGTGATAAATGTGGAAAAACACAAAGCAGAAATCAAGTGTCCATTTTTGGAGATGATCCTTATTAATAATTATAGAATATCTTTTAAGTCTAATGGTCTTATTTTCTTTGTAGGGATGTAGATATATGTATGCACCTTCATTTTTTATGTATTTAAGATCATACTAGAAGTATGTTTGATAGCTTGATTTTTAAAAATAGTCTATATTTAACCTTTTGCCATATCATCAAGTATTCTTCCACAGTATAGTCCCTGGAACAGAGCAGATGTTGAGTAAAAATTTACTGAATTAATAAAGAAGTTATTTTTACTGGATGCATAATGTTCTATCATATGAAAATACCGTAATTAATCTTATCCATTGCTTATTTTTTCCATTTTAGGGTAGAAATAGCATGGGCTAAGATGAGAAGTTATTTGTGCAATTACAGCCATGATAAGGGAGAGAGAGAGCATCTGCAATGAAGATAGGTAAGCCATGTGGAGCTGTCTATGGAGGAAGGCCTGAGGGAAAGGGTGGAACTTTCAAATTATGTCTGTGGACTTTATGGACTTTATTTATTTCAGATCACTCAGAGACTTCATCTATCCAACTTGGAATAATGTGAAGGGAGGGGTCCTAAAGTGAGTTTAGAAACTGTCGTATGGTCCAAACCAGCTCCTAAGAATGCTTTCAGCTGCAAGAAACAGAAGCCCAACTCAAATTGGCTTAAACAAAAAGGACATGTATGAATCATGTGGAATAGATTTTCATTGAATGAAAATCTAGAGGAGTTCAGATTCAGGTATGGTTTGATCAAGCTTTTTGCTTCATTTTTCTGTGATTGTCACAAGTATTCATTCCTCTATATGAATTTGCTTCCCCAGGCTAATTCGTCTGAAAGTCTTCGGATGGCTACAGTTGGCCATCAGAATTACCTTGCTTTCTTGTTCACAGAGAAGAAAGGAAGATAACAAGAGATGGGACTTGGTATATCTCATAAAAGAAAACAACAATTTCCTCTGAAGACTCTAAGCAAATATTTTTATCTATGTTGGCTGCAATGAGCCTAGACATCTCTATTCTGAAGTCCATTACTGAGGAAGGTTGATAGGATTGACTCAAAATAATCAGCCAGAGTGAAATAATTGATAGTACTTGTGATGCATTTCTGTGTAACAAACAACAACCAAGTCTCAACAATAAGCATTTATTTAGCTCCTGTGTCTGCGTGTGGACTGTGGCTGTCTGATGTAGGACTGGCCCAGCTATTATAACTTGGCTGGGTTTGCCTTGCTTCTCTGGTCCATATAGCTTCTCCTGGGATTACAGGCAGGTTCTTCTCATGATGATGGTACAAGTGAAAGATGACACGTGGAAGCATGCAAAGCCTCTTAAGGGTTAGGTCTAAAAGTGATGCACCATCACTTCTGTCTCATTTTATTGGCCAAAGCAAACCATGTTAATTCAAAAGGAGAAGAAATATACTCTGTCTGGTTAGTGGAGGAACTTCAAAATCATATGGCGGGTACTGTGGGCAGAGCTAAGGGTAGGGTGAGGTGAGTGAGCACTGTCTTCCATGAAAAGGAAGGTGGAGGTGCCAAGATATTTAATCAAGATAAATATTTTAATGAAATACTTTTAAAAATCAAAATCAATGCAAAAAACCCCATCATGAGCATAGTGCCAAATTTTTAAATAAAGACAGCATCAGTATAGGGAAGCATAAAGAATTTGGGCCTATATAACTCAATTTACCATAGATCACCAACTACAATGTTCCCTTTATAGGACTTTCGTGCCTCAGTCTTAGGAGCCTTAAAAATAACTCTGCTCTCTTGAGGTTTGTTGCTTTTTTCTTTCTAGGTCTGTAGCTCAAGTATCTGGTTATCTTGGAAGTCTTTAAGATACATAATAGGAATAATTTTCAGAAAATATCCCAAAGAATAAAATATTTCTTGAGACTTCTTTGGTAAAAAAAGGCAACAAAACAAGAAAAGAAAATCAAGTTCCATGCAATGTTTCTTATACATTAATCCATTTCTTGTTTTTTAGTTTAAGAATTAGTATATCTCTAAAAAAATAAAATTAGCAGGGTTTAGTCACACTAGTGACTGTTTCGTTGTATTTTTAGATTTTTTAAATACAGTACATGTCTTAACAAAGTACAGTGAAAGTCTTCTTGGATCAACTGCAAGTTATGCCATGGATGCTTAACTTTTTATAAATGAGGTTGGCTTAGGAATTCAAGAGCACATGTTAGCATGGGGAGACCTTTCTCTTGTCCTGGGTGGTGAATGATGTGCTGATCCCAACACTGAGGATGTTGGCAGAAAGAAAGAATTCCCAAGTTCACAGGACTCATTGTGTGTGGAACTGCCATGGGTCCATGGACTGCCATAGAATTATGTGGGAAATAATTTTCAAAAAACCAGAAGAAAAAAACTGGATCTAAAATTCTATCATTGTTTCATTTAAATGACAAATCTCAAGTCTAGCTTGAAATACTAGAGCTACAATTTGTCCCGGTGGGAATCACATGCTGGCTCATATGGGGTGACAATCACCTTTCCACCATCTGACACTCCCCACTCAGTCTAGCAGCCCCCAGAGACTTACGGAAAGGAGGGGTGGGGTGGAGGCTGGCACCAAACCAAGGAGAAATAGGAATCTTGTTCTGCGGTTGGAACCGACTGATCCTAAGTGAGCTGTTAGCCTCCAAATATTTCCTATGATGGCCTAACGTGGAGCCTGAAATATTCACCCTTATAGTCATTTACATAAGTAATCAAGGCGTTGCATCTTCTAGAGGCATATCAAATGCTAACATGTTTATTGAGAAAGATACTCAGATAGTGACTGACTCGTAGTGGCAGAGCTGTGTAATCAGTGGGATTTCAAATGGAGACAGAGAAAGAGGGAATACAAACCTTTGAAATGCTGGTGGAAGCAGGACAGTATGAGGACAGCAAGTGTCATTTGGAAATAAGCGTGAAAAGGAGTGAGATCTTTGGAGGAAGCTATGAGGAGAGGCAGGAGCAAAGTCAGTGGCTTCGGGGGCTTCTATGGTGACATATTAAACATCAATATGGAGTGAATTTTTAACTTGGGGTGGTAAATATAACTTGGAAGGAAAACCAAGATTTGGAGCAGAGAATGAGATAAACTTCATAAAAAATAATATACAAATAGCTAGTGCAATGTTATGTTTCCCCCTTCCAAATTTCCCCTTTGAAATCTATATCATTCAGTATTTTTTTTTTTAGGATGTATTTATTTATTTGAGAGAGAAAGAGAGAGAGACAGAGAGCAAGCAAAGGGAGGAGACAAGCAGACTCCGTGGGGCTTGATCTCACCACCCTGAGATCATGACCTGAGTCGAAATCAAGAATTGGACACTTAGCGGACTAGGCAATCCGGGCACCCCTGTTTTATGCAGTCTTACAGCTCATCCCTTAAAAAAAAAAATCCCAGATGTAAACACAGCATTTCTTTGATTAAAACAAGTTTGGAGACTTCTTACTGTCTAGAAACTAAAATGTGGACTTGCTTGCATGGCATAAAATGCGCTTTAAATTCAGACTTTCTCCTACTTCATTTAAAACCCAAGATAAATATTTGCTACTATGTGCTGTTTCTGGGTCTGTATTCACTTAGAACAAAAGCCACTCCTGAATCACGCTTCCCACACCGTGGCCTCTGGTGATTTCCATGCTTGGCCCTGCTCAGGGAACTCCTACTTACCTTTCAAGACCCAAATCACAGATAGCTCTCCTTTTGCAGCCTTCCCTCATGGGTTAGGCAGAAATAATCATTCCTTCTCTGATTTTAAATAGCTCATTGTTTGTACTTCAAGTATAGAACTTAGAATTGTATTATTAGTTGATTATCTATCTCATGAGTTGGCTTGCAAAACTGATGATAAGTGAGGGCCTGAGAGAGCCCGCAGTTACTGACTATAAGTAAACAGGGAAAGGGGCAGCCCCGGTGGCTCAGCGGTTTAGCGCCGCCTTCGGCCCAGGGCCTGATCCTGGGGACCCGGGATCGAGACCCACGTCAGGCTCCCTGCATGGAGCCTGCTTCTCCCTCTGCCTGTGTCTCTACCTCTCTCTCTCTCTCTCTCTCTCTCTCTCTGTTTCTCATGAATAAATAAATAAAATCTAAACAAACAACAAACAAACAAACAAAAAACAGGGAAAGAAAAGAAATAGGTGGAGTCACACAAGTCACAGGTAGACAGGTCCTGAAAGCAAGAGACCAGGGTGGACAGGGCAGTGAGGAGCAATGAAGAGAGAGAAACCTTCACCTGGAGTCATCCATCGGGGAGGGTCCCAGATTTGTAGGTCCTGGGAGGATGCTTTGGAGGGCTCAATGCTGAAGAGGAAATGGGGACAGAAGTTAGGAGGTGACACTGAACCTTTAGGAGCAGAGTTCTGTCTGCCTGGGACCACAGGCGTGTTCCTGTCACTGGCCATGCTCTGGGGAGATGTGACCCATAATTGGATCTAGTAGATCAAGTGTATGTGTGTGTGTGCATGCACACAGGGGAGCAGGGAACAGAGAGAAGAGACTACAGCATAGCAAAGTTTGAAACTAGACGAGCAAAGAGAAAATTAAGAAAATGCAGGAGGGAATCTCGTAAATATGACTGGCTCCACCTGGCATTCCTCTTCTGGGCAATTCAGCCTCTGTGTGAGTATGCGGTTGGGAGAATCGGGTGAGCAGCCAGGAGAGGGTTGCCACGTGTCCTTAAAGAGGTAGAACTATGGCAGAAAAGTTAACAGAAGTGATAGCACCTGGGGGTAGGGGCATTACGGCTCCTGGGACAAGATAAAAAAAAATGGCAGATGGCCCCTGACCCAGATCAGGAAAGAGGCCAAGGAGGAGCAGTGATGGGACATTCCCCTGGACAGGCACTCGTTCCTTTTAGAGCAGACCTGCTAACAGGCAAATTCCTGACTTAGCCTGTTGATAATTTCATTTCCCAGAGGGTACAGAAGGAACTAAGGAAACTGCTCCCTTCGATAAATTTTAACGAACAAGGCAGAGTCTGAGTTCACACAGTGCTTCTTACGGGCACCTTGGGAGAAAGTCTGCAATAGCTGGCCAGGGAAACTCAGACGTGTACAATTTTTATGAACTCTAAATTTGTGAGATGCTGATTTTTAAAAAAATTCAAGATGGATATGATCCCATGGCCCAGGATTTTGGAAGAGAGGGAGCTCAAGACGTCCTGATGAGCTCACAACTGGGACTCTGATTGTGTAATTATAGTTGCTCTTACTGAAAATAGAAGGGAGGGTTCCCCTGAGCCCCCCACCCTCCAAATCCAGAGTGGCTTCCCCAGAAGCTAATGAACTTTAAATCTAAAGGGGCAGGTACAAAAGCTGGCAAGAAAAGCCTACAACCAAATTAGAAGCCAAGTAAGGAATGTGGTATACATAAGTAAGACTCGTGTCAGGAATGCTAAAACCCCAAATGAGCTGAGGGTTGTAAAAGGGGATGAAGTCTTTATCATCATCTTAGGGCAGAAGATCAAGGGTATAGTTTGGGTGACAAGAAAGCCCAATGGTTAAGAGCATGCGCTCCTACATCTCAGCTTCTACATCTATTAAGGGGAAACTAAAACTATCCACCCCATGGGTTTTTTTTTTTTTTTTTTAAAGAAATTAAGCAAAATAGAATGTGTGAAACACTTGGAAGAGTGGCCCATAGTAGGAGTATAGGGCATGCCTGAGGCCACCTATATCCATACAGATATCCTGTGCCAGGCCCAGGGATATGCTGGTGAACCAGAGAGGTAAGGTCCTCACCTTCATGGAGCTTACATTTATGAGGAAGAAGTAAAAGGTACCATAAGAAGGAATGACCATGTGAGTTGTCTAGAGATGGGGGAGTGCTTACCCGGGGAAGAAATATGGAAGCTGAGACTGGAAGAGGTGAGAGAGGGAGGGCAGAGGAGCAGCAGGAGTGGGAGAGCCACCAAGTTAAGGAACTGAAAAGTTGGTCATGACTGTGGGGCAGTGAGCTCAAAGGAAGCAGAACTCTTGAACTTTCTGTTTTGTTTTAGTCTTTTTTGGTCAATAAAAATAACTTTCAGATCGCAAAGGCCTAAATATTGGAGAGGGGAAATCAAAAGAGCACCTAGCTCTTCAAAGCAAGAACAAGACCTACCACCTGAGCTGGAGGCTCTTGACTTCCTCACCTTGGATGGTCCCATGCCCAACAGTTGGTGCTTCAGGGCTTGTCCAGGCCCATACACGACAGCAGGTAAACCTGGGTTTCTTTGACCTTTCAGTTTTTTTTTTTTTTTAAGTTGTTAAAACACATACAAACTTCCAATAAATGGTTTTATGAAAGGCCTTTTTTCAAGGACGCATCTTAAGTAGATTGAAGGAATCATCTAGGAGGACTTGAGTTTACATTTGCTGAAAACTGTTTCATGCAGCCGGCTAGAGAAGCAGTGTCCTATAAGAAGTCAACGATTGAACTCAACTGAGTTTTTAGCCCTGCACAGGTCATTTGTTTTTAGGAGCAAATTCTAGGCAGCCATTTCAGTATGGGGTAGGAGTCCATCTGTGGTAAAAAGTTAAAGCCTAAAGGCACAAGAAGGAGGGGTAGATAGACACAGATACTCGTTTCAGCATAGCTTAGAAAGACACAAACCTAGAAAGCATCCATCAATCAGAGAATGGTGGAATGTTGATGGTGTGAAGTACCATGTGTCTATAGAAAGAAAGATCTAGACGATTGTGATGTATGCTTTAGTGAACAAAGTAAGCTGTGGAATAAAATGTGTACTGCTTCCATCTTCATAAAATGAAACAACAAAATGCTTTATTTTTGTGCATATGCATTACTATCTATTTGTATAAACTCAGAGACAGGTATTATTAACTCAGGAAAGTGAGAATGGAAAGATGTTAGGAGGAGAAATAGCTTCTAAGTTACACAGCTGTGGATTATTTTATTTAGTTCAGTAAAACAAATACTTCTGTAATTTGAAATTTGATTTTTAAACACATTAAAGAAGTAATTGAATCAGATGTCTAAAGGAAGAAGAAATGTGGAAAAATTTCATGGGGATTTCACATTCTACTCTATGATATAAAATTACACTTTAACGTGATGTGCTGTGAGATAAAAGCATCCTCTTGTGAATCTGGGGAGAATTAAACAACATGCCATGTGGATCCAATGGCTGTGAGTCCTCTGGTCACCATGGCATGGGCCTAAGGTTGCTCCTAGCCCACTTTGAGAAGTCAACTCAATCCAGAGCATGTCCCACTTTCCAAAAGTTGGACCCTTAAGCTCCACTGACACCTAACGTCATGCTCTTCCTCTGCTTCTCCACAAAATCTATGACCCTGATCCTCTTCAAAAAATGTCACATCAAGCCGGTCTGACAAACTTTTAGCATCTTGGTTAAGAGTGTGGCCCCCCTGGATGCCTGAGGTCAGAGCCCAGCTCATGTGGTAGCTGCTTGATTTGGCGAGTTGCTTCATCTCTCCATGCCTCATGAAAAAAGGATAATGCTGGTATCCACACACAGGGTCTTAGGCGGGGTGGAACCAGTTAAGACATCACAAAACACTTGGAGCAGTGTCTGCCATATAGTGTTTTATCGCTTGCTGTGAGTATCACCCATCTCTCATGATTCCTCTAGGACATAGCTTTTTGACTATTCCCCTCAGTTATTTATTTAATTGTTTCCTCCCACCCATCACTCTTAGGCTTTGAGTAACTTGACCGTA